>NC_050517.1:19136728-19143102 GCF_002922805.2 Oryzias melastigma
TTTAAGAGTTTTATAAGCAATAAAATAAAATAAAAGCCGCAGATTAAAATAATAATAATAATTTATGTAGAATATACCACAGAAGTGGAAAGTATAAGTCAATTTACAGTTACACTGATGTCATAATGGGTTTATGGAGTAAAATAAGGCAAATACAATGTTAGAACATTTGTAAACTGCTGCAGATGATTGGTAGATAATGCAATACCACTCACACAAGCTCTTAAGCTGTTACTGTTTTGATTTGTTTGGAAATGGTTGGGAAATTATCAAAATTGCAAAACGTATTATTTTATTTGCCCAATTTCATAGCATACACCCAAACATCTGGTGTTATATTGAAGAAAAGTGTCATTAAAAACTTTGGTAGGAACAGTATTTACCTATCCTTTACCTTTTAAATCTTATTCCCTTTTTGGACTTCTACAAATACTTGGTTGAGTGAAATTGTTGCCAACTCTTTTCTCTTCTTGTTAACTTAAGCTTTTCTTTAAATTATTTTATGAGGGATTAAAACTGAAGACGTGTGGGTTGTGTGGATGAATGTGTGTAGTTTTTAATGAGGTAGGGAATTTCACAACAGTAGCTCTTCTAATTGTAGGCATGCATAAATATTTCTAAAAAGCATTTGAAATTTAGAATAACTTTATGCAGTATTTGTTGTAATTTGTGACTGTTTTAATGCTTTAAAAAAATCCAATAATGTTTAACAGAATTGTATATTTATGAATGTGGTACTGTTGTGTGCTGGGATTAAGAAATCCAGTGAAAGCATTATCGACCACTTTTCCATCTCCAATGTGAAAATATGAGGGTGTAAGGAGTCATTTTAACAGTGATTTAACTCATATCATTTCTTGTGGCAGCTAATTCAATTCATAGTTGATATTGGTTCATTTTGATTGCTCCGATTTCATCTGATTCACTGGACTAATATTGATCCAGGACATTACCCAAAAATATTGATTATTATATATTAATTTAATTTTGAAATGATTTTATGATGCTATAAGTCAATTCAATTTGATTAGCAACTTGCCGAAAACAGATCAATCTGATTGGATAAATCAATTGAAAGTTACACCTTTTAAAAATATAAATCACCTCTTTCTTTTTAGATATTAAGTTATAATACCTCTGTGGAGGAGATATTATGCTTTGATCATTTTATTACCAAGGAGAGCACTGCAGCATGTGAATTCCCGAGGATGAGGAATTTTTGCTAATCTGACATACATTTTCAGTTTCTCTCTCCCATACACTTTCCATTATCTGAGCTTAAGACTACGTTCTTTAAATGATCCTTTAATTTGCAGGTTTAACTGAAATCATAGATGTTTAGTTCTGGCGTTAAAAAATAAAAAAATAAAAAATACTTTTATTGTGAAAAGTATAACCGGAAGCAATTTCGAAACAAAGGTGAATGACATCAGAATGAAGTGTAGTACGGAAAACTTTTTACGGTAAACTCACGCATTTCTGGAATACAGTCGTTTTTGTTTTTTTGTTGGTACTTTATTGACTTGTTTGCATTGTGATAAAATGTTAAAATGAAGTTACATTCAGTTATTTTTGTTGTTTTAATGCTTTTGTTCTTTGACTGTTTTGTGCTTCTGTTAAATTCTTCCCCAGCTGGCCACCAGATAGCATAGTTGCATTGGCTTCATCGTCACTTGTCTTGCCATTTTGTGTTTAAAAACCTGTAATAAGCCTTACCACTATTAAACTTTGTGTTTATTCGTGTATTTAACAGATGAACCAGGTTGCAGTGTTCGCATGGCTCATTGTTCAGTTTGGGTTTGGATTTAGTTCCCACAAAAATCTCCATGAAGATCATTATAATGGAGATCAGCACAACCCAGATCATGACATGGCTGTATTAATGGGGGATGAGGTTTACTCTTTATTTATTTATTTATTTATTTTCTTAACACTTTGAGTCTATTGTCACTCTTTTTATTTTATCATTATTATAGGCCACAGAAGAAATAAAAAAACTCACCCCAGAAGAACAGAGAAAAAAACTACTGGAAATTGTGAAGAAAATAGACACAAATGGCGACAATCTGCTGAATGCAGGTATTTTTTTTTTTAAGTATTCTGGCGATTTAAAGTAAATATGAAAAATTAAACATACAATGCACAATATTTTCAACATGTTGTGTGTTTTATTAACAGAAGAGATCACCCTGTGGATTCAGCATGTTTACAGAAAGTACGCTCTGGAGGATGCAGAGGAGCGCTTCCCTGAATTTGACCTAAACAAAGATGGAGTGTTGACATGGGAAGAATACAACACCGTCGCTCATGACCAGCTGTTCACTTTGGATGAAAGCACTGTTTTGGAAGACCCAGAACAAGATTCACTTAGACAGGTACAACTTTAAATGTTTAAACATCCTTTTAGGTTTTTGTTTTAAATAAATACATGTTTTTTTGTTTCATTAAGAAGTTTTTTCTGCTTTTTTTTTGTTTTTGTATTTATAATTATCTAAGAGGTGCTGCTTAATGAAAATTCCACACAAATGGTTTTATATGTAACTAGATTTATTTTACATTTTTTCAATTTGTCCCTTTATTTTTTAGCTTCACTTGAAGGAGAAAAAGCGCTTTGATTTTGCAGATGTAGATGGCACACCTGGTCTGAGTGTAACAGAGTTTCTTGCCTTTACTCATCCATCTGAAGTGGATCGCATGGCTGTGAGTTGCATCTCCAGAAGAACTAAATTTAATATTGCATGTCTATCTTTTACAATAGCCAGTTTTAAATAAACCTCGTCTTCTTTTTCTCCAGGATTTCACTATCGAAGATGTATTGATTGAGTACGATACAGATAAGGATGGCTTCATCTCCCTGAGTGAATTTATTGGAGATGTGCGTGGTGAAGGTAAAATACCAAACTTTGAAACTTTAATTTTTTTTTTACTGTTCTCGGCTTTCTAATGTGTGTCTTTTCCTGATGGTCAGATAATTCTCCTTCAAAGTGGGAGATTGAAGAAACTGTAAGATTTAAAGAACTCTACGATTCAGACAAAGATGGCAAGTTAAATCGAGATGAACAGCTGCGTTGGATAGCGCCTAATAGCTACGGTTCTGCAAGAGAGGAGGTAAGACTCAATCTCAAGTGCATTTAATCTCCATCAGTTTCACAAATCAATGACATGTTAAATAATATCTTAAATAGAATACACCAGTAAACCTTAATATTGTCTGATCTTAAAGGTCTAATCCAGATGAAGACATTTGGAAACAAAGTGCTGCTAACTTTAATGAGCATTTATGCGATTTCTGAAGTGATCAGACACTAATACTACCAGCCAAAAGTTTTAGAACCGTCCGATATATTTAGTTTTTTATTAAATAGAATGCAGCGTAATGTTTTGTTCCATTTGGGAGTGAAGGAGTAAAAGGATGGTACAAACATGAAACTACAGATACAAAAAAAATCCTGAAATGAACTCCTCCAACAAAATATGCTCCTAAATTATAATTTAAGTTCCTGCTTTATACAAAAATATAATAGCAAAACACAGTTTCGTCATTTTAATACAGTAAACGAAAAGGTTAACATCAGTAGTAAGTAAGGAAAATGGTGATAGTGGGATGATGCTATGAGATACAGGACGTCTTATTTTGAAAGGAAGTAAAAACTAATTTCACATTTAGAAAAAAAGGCTTTTCCACCATCTGTGTCTATGTATTTATGCCCAAATGGGAAAATACATTATATATATATTTAAAAGTATATATTTAAAATGGCTTAAGGGCTCCTTTGAGGTATTGATCAGTGAGACCCAAATGGCTCTTTTAGTATTAAAGGTTGCAGTCCCCTGAGCTAGACTCAAATAGAAATGCATGACGCTGCAGATTTCTGAGGAAGACATTTTTATTCATACGGAACAAGTTATCAACCCTAGAGCCAGCAAAACAGTCCCATACATACCATTACACATCTTCCTCCTTGGTTCTCATTTGATGTCACACACTGTGGAGTTCTCCTTTCATCTTTTGACATTGTAGAAAGATTTAGCGTGATGAACCTGAGATTAAAAATTTTGATTAATCTGTCCAAAAAACCTTCTTTCAGTCCTCTAATTTCTTCACCCAAGCTAGCCATTTTTTTTAAATCGTATTGTGTCATTTTTGCAGTTGTTTTTGTTGACCCTTCAGCCTAAAGTTTTGTCTTCCTTAAAGCAGAGACTGGCTTTGCAGGAACATTATTAAGATGTTTTTGAAGCTGTTGTCCAGTGCAGATATTAAAGACCCACCATAATGAAAATTATGTTTCTGGTGTTTGTAACATTGTTGCTATGGTAGTTCTATAAAGAAAATTAAGATTATTCAATTTGTTGTGACTCAGGAGCAGATGAAAAAAGCTTTTTTTTTTTTTTTAAAAAAAGAATTTATTTGTGATGTAGAAAATATGCTGGGCAGGCCACAAGCTTCCTGCTCCGGGCTCTAAACAAAGGGGAGGATATGGGGATGTGCGTTTGCTCTACACTAACAGTCCCGCCCACAATCCAGAGGCAAATTTCAAATGAACTCCTTCTGCTCTGCAGAAATTATGTCCTAGAAACCAACTCAAGTGTTTTATTTTGCCCAAAATCTCCATAATTACAATTTAAAGAACCACTGGGAATGCTTTTAAATGATCAGAGAGGGTCTTCAACTCCTGATTCAGCTGTGACTTTGAGTCTGTCAGACCTCTTCCTGTCAGTTTTCCCAAGTTTCTGCTTGTCTTTTGATGGTTATTCTGTGAGTAAGGCCTTTTTTTTCAGTGTCACTATGGTCTTTCTCAGTTCCATTGTTAGTTTCCATTTTGTTCCTATTTACTAAAAAGCCACTACTTTCATAGGTCATGTGGTCTGTTGAACTATTGTGTGTTCCAGTACTGTTTGTATGCAGATAGAGAGGGCTGTAAGTAATCAAGAGAAGTTAAAGCACTTTCAGGAATGATGTTAAACTTTTAAGCTGCATTCACACCGGACGCAATCGCACGGCAGGGGTTCAAGTTTCAAAGTCAGTGTACAGATGTGATCTGAGGTCCTGGGGCGTAATTTTGGCAATGGGAATGGCAAGGGACTCAGCTTTGGGCGCGTTTTTTTTATTTTTTCAGCGACTCTATCAAAAGGTAAGGAAAAAATCCAATATGGCTGCTCAATGCGGGATTTTTGTCCTGAACTTCCATCCATTTTCTTAACCCGTGGGGGGCACAGGGATGCCAGAAACTGTACTGGTTACTGTAGGAGGAATGTGGGATTCACATGTTGCCAGCCTGTCACAGAGCCCATGAAACTGGAGCAATTGCGCCCGCTAGGCTTGCTGGCTGCTCAGTAACAGCGTAGTGAGCTAGTAAGGTCTGCTGCCATGGCTGTATCCCTGCTGACTCGCCAGCGGTTTGCTGCCCTGCAGACAGAGAGACACCCAGGGTGCTGTCTTAGCGGGCGCGATCGCTCTGGCTCAATGGGCTTATGATGTTTTTCTTATTTTCATCAAGACAGTAATAAAAAGATCTTCCAGTTTTAATCTTACTTTCCCCCTAAGGTAAATGGTCAAACTGGGCAACAAACAGACTGAAGTAACATTTATAACAACCGTCAGTAGTTAAGTACACTTCAATAGGAGAGACTAAATGATTTGGTGAACCCAGACATGGTGATGTTCATCATTAACCCAGGCTTCTGGCTCATCATCATCCATGTTTTTCATGATACAGCAATGAATGAATTAATGGTTTATTTCAAGCAATCAGGTAATAATACATAAAATAACATCTTACATTATCAATCACAAGTTGATTGCTTAAAAGGGATTCTTTTACAATTCTTTACATGAATTATCAACATTCAGTTCAGGACTTAATATCAAATATTTCTACCCTACATTCATAGATTCAGGTTATTAAAGATCCTTAAGATAAGTGATGGAATTAAATTTCAAACATCAACAGACAAGTAATTTATATTAATCAGTACCAAAATTCTAAAAATACTCAGGCGATAAGCATCAGGAAAAAATCATCCACATTAATCAATACCAAAAATCCAAGGACAATCAGACCATTATCACAAAAAAAAATTACCCTCACCAACCAGCACCAAAAATCCAGAGTATACCCTGATAATTAATCATCTGAATCAATGAATTAAGTCCAGAAAAACTTTGGCGATTGTTTCACGGACGGTGTCTAGCAGTAAGGGCGGCAGATGCCAATTTGACGTGCGAATCGCATCAAGTGTGAATGGAACAACCTCTGTTATAACTAAACAGCTTTAAATTGTTCATCTTTTTTTGTTAATTTTCAAGGCCTTTAGTGTTATTGTAAAATATACATTTTTTTACTTCCCTGTAATTGCATTGTTTTGATGTCTCT
>NC_050517.1:19143232-19159893 GCF_002922805.2 Oryzias melastigma
ATAACTAAACAGCTTTAAATTGTACATCTTTTTTTTGTTAATTTTCAAGGCCTTTAGTGTTATTGTAAAATATACATTTTTTTACTTCCCTGTAATTGCATTGTTTTGATATCTCTCAGATCAATATGTACTTTTGTACCATCAAAAAATGTCTTTTTTAATTGGAAAATACAAACACTTTTGAGTAGTTATGTATAACAAGGGAATTTTGGGTATATTACAGAATTTATTTATTTATTTATTTATTTTTTTTTGCAGGATTAGCAAACGAACACCACTGAGCAAACAACTGTTGTCTAGTTAGTAGAAATGAACCTCTGCTTAACTTTTGGATGAGTTAGCATGTCTGTTCTGAGGGGTGTTACTGATTATACTGATATAATTGACCCACTTAGCAGCAGTTGTGTAAAGCTAAAGATAAGACAAACTTTTGCCCCGCCCCCAAGCTTAATGATGTCTAAAGGCTACTAAGCACAAAATAGTTGCACAAATGAGACAGACAGAGAAAAGAAAGAGACAGAGACATTTGCAAATGCAAATTTCAATGAAATTCTGATATTTCTTAAGAACAAAATAAAATTGTGCAAACGTTCACGATGCTGTTAAACTTAAGAACCTCTCCAAGACTTTTAATTGATGATTAAATTGTGGATTATTGATATTCTCATCATCGTTTTGTGAGGATTGTTAGATTTACATGGTTTTACACAGAATTTGGAGACTACAGTAAGTTTCCGTAATTGACAGCTTTAGCATTACAAGTTCGTATTCTGTGTTCCTGTGCGGTCAGTGTGAAGCCCATAAAACCTTCAAAAGCTTCTGTCATCCTAGATTGAAGCTGAACGAGCGGGTTTTGTTTTTTTTCACCCACACATTTTAGGTCCTAACACAAAAAGAGCTCCTTCACCCTGACATCTTCCCCCACTCTTTTTCCTCTGGCTTAGCTGCATTCAACATTTTTTTTTTTGGTTTACATTTTTTCTCTGCTACTCAGATTTAAAATTAGGCTTCTTTTTTAAGACATGACGCTTTATTTTTTAATTCCTTTAAAAGTTTTTGCTGATTACACTATCTCCTGCAGCATTCTGCCAAGCAAAGCATTTTTGTATGCATTGCACAACAACCAACACAATATTTGTGGATCTCTTCTGTGAAAAAAAAAAGATTTTTTTAGGAAAAATAACAGCATAGCATGTGCATTTATGCATAACTGAAAAGAAAAGTGCATTCAGGGGTGCAGAACAGTGTTTTCATACATATATTTGGCCACATACAGAACCCTAGAGCTTCCCATTTGTTGTTCGCAAAGTATGAATTAGCCATTGCTTAAAAGAATTAAAAACCCAAAGAACAAATTTTGAAGTTTTAGAGAAGCTTTTATTCCAAATAAATCTAGCTTTAGGGTTCTAAACAATTGAATAAAGCCTCATTAAGCTTCTAAAGTGGTAGTAGCGTAAAGGTTAAAGAGTCTAAAAATGGAAAAGAAGTGCATGCGTCTTTTTACTAACTCTTCTTAGTTCCTTCTGCAGCAACAGCTTCACTTTAATATTTTCTGAAGCCAATCAAGGAACTCAAATTACAATGAAGAATCATTCTGCTTTATTTATTTTTTAAAGTTGATATTTGTGAATCCTCAGTTTACCTTCTAGTTTTTAGCTTTTTGTACGGTTAAAAGTCTGACTTGGGCTTCTGAAAACACGAACTCTCCTTCCATTCAGCTTTTTATTTGTTACCACATGGATTGTCCTGATATTACTCAATCTTCACAAAGCTGCAGTTACAGGAAGCTGCTCTGATGTTTTTCTCAGTAATTTTTTTATTTTAAGTTCGCTCTGTACAAGTCAGTAGCTGCAGTCATAATTGATCTAACTGATGCTCAAACGTTTTAGACATTCTTATAAAAAAAAAAAATCAATTTTTCACATTTCTTGAAAATCTATTTTCATGTTTTGTAAAAGTTGTAAAGCACTCCTCGAAAAGTGAAATAAACAAGTGATATGATGCAAGCAAGCATATCATAAAACAAAATAGAAATGCACCTTCCAGACTTTTTAGCCACACCCCCTTTAGGATCAGTACAGATTTAATGTCCTTGATTCTTTCTAACTTTGTCATCAATAGGCTCTTCACCTCATCAAAGAAATGGACCAAGATGAGGACGAGCAGATTTCTTTGGAAGAAGTTTTGAAGAACCAAGAGACTTTTCTGAACAGTGAAGTGACAGACTACGGCAGGCAGCTGCACGGATCGCACGATGAATTATAAACCTGCTTTTGTGCTTTACATTTCTGTTATTTGTTTCGACAAAGACTTATAGAACGTTTCCTGTTTCAATTTGATGTTTGTGGTACTTTTGGGGTTTTAATACAAGACTAACAATAGAGGGAATGTACTTTTTAAAATGAGTCAGAGTACACTTTGAACTAACATATTACAAGGGATAGCTGCTAAATTGCACATTGTTGGAAATTTCTTTTATTGCATAATTTATTTCATGCAATAACTCATAGAAAGCAGTGAATTGCATTGAGAGTTGCACTGTAATTCCTTTACTTAAGTCCTCCTGTGAGGACATAATAAGAAATAATAAAATTTACCTCTCAAAAGTTGCTTGAGTTTTTTTTTTTTGGCTGTAATGTATGAGTCAAAGTGCTCTATGTTGTGTTACTGTCTCCTCACGTGTGAGCTCACTTGTTGCAACTGCTGACATGTTGCAGCTCTTCCTCATTCAAATGTAACAGCTACGAGTGAGTTACTGCATGAAGACTCGTTTCCTGAGTGGGTAGTGATCCATTTCACTTGCGTCGAGCCTCAAGCTGTTGCGCTGCAGCACATTTAAAGGAGATAGAAAGTTTACTTCTTTATATATAGAGAGATTTTTTTACCGCTGGCAAGATGGCTTTACAGTTTAAAGATGAATTCTGGGTGAGTTTTTGAAATGTTTTGTGGTTGTTTTACAGACCATTGTGTTAAATTTTTGTCATTAAACTCCTTTATAAAGACTTTTATTTTGAAAATTTTCATATAGTTTAAATTACTGTTCTTTTTCAGTTTGACATATTTCATGAGAAGTTTTTGAATATTTGTTAAATAGAATAGATGGAGTGTTATCTAGTTGACAAAAGATTCCTATGAGGTCACACCAGTTTCCAATCAGAGCCCAGAATACAACAATTTCCATTTAACTATAAAAAGTGCCATACCACCTACACATGGAAAGTAAAAAAACAACACAGTTTCAGTTATGATTGATTAATTTCTAATTGCACTTCTTAACCACAGGAACCTTTTGTCAAAGGTGGATACCGCCCACTGTAGTTTGTTAGTGATTTGCATTTTTGTGAAGAAACAAAGTTTGTGTTTGTGATCGCAGGGAAAAGAATTCATCAGCAATATCGGCTTTGAGATCATTATCCAAAGACTGAATGAGGGCCGGCGAACATGCAAAGATGTGGAGGAGCTTCTAAAAATGAGGTGCACTGACCGGTTTCTGGTAACCTGAGATTTCAAAGCCTCGGAAATATTCTCAACTTGTATTTTTGATTGTTGATGAAGGGCTTCAGCGGAGGAGAAATATGGAAAGGAGCTGATCTCCATTGCCCGAAAAGCTGGGGGTTTGAGTGAAGTTTGGTAGGTGGATTTATTTATAAATCAACAAAAGTTGGTTGTTTGACGAAAAGGTGCATATTATTGAAAGACGTAATTTCCGCTTTTGCAGCACTTTAAGATCATCGTTGGATGAAATGAAAACTCGTAAGCAACACTGCCCACTGATATTCCTTTTTTGTGTGTGTGGGTTGGAGGGGCTCTACATCAGGACTGTCTCCATTTTTCAGGACTGTCAATTCACATCACAATTTTGTTGTCTTTTAGAAATTGAAAATGTTGGAAACTTGCATATTCAGTTATCTGGAGTCCTAAAGGAGGAGATGAAAAGAATGGAGGAGTTCAGAGAACGTCAGAAAGAACAGAGAAGAAAGGCAAATATGCTTTATTATTATTGTTTGCAAAGTGGACGTACAACAATTTCTAATATTTTACATGCCCTACTTTCTTCTAGTTTGAAGCTACCATGGAGAAGACCCAGAAGAGTAAAGTCTCCCAGTACAAGAAAACAATAGATGTAAGATTAAGTTATGCTTTTAGAATATTCTAAAAAAGATTTTTAATTCAAATTGAATCACACATTTTGGTCAACAGGCTTCTATTAATGCAGTACAAACAAAAAAATAATCTGCATCATTGTTGGTGGTTTCCATAACTGTCAAACGGCTTTTCAGTTTTGGTTTATGCTCACTAGTAGCTCAGATACGTGAAATAGATTTTTTTCCCTCTGTTCTGAAAAGGAAGGAAATGAGGGGTGTATATTTTTTTCTCTGCTCGCACTTGACATCTCGTTATTTGACTGTATCCTTCCACCTCTTCTTCCTGTCAGTTGTTCAGAGTGAAGCACTGAAGGATAGTATATGTATTTTCAACGTGTTGCTCTTCTTTTTTTTTTTTCTCCGAAACCCAGTCTAAAAAGTCCTATGAGCAACGCTGCAAAGAAGCGGATGAGGCGGAACAAACGGCTGAGAGGTTAGGCGCCGCACCCTCAGCCACTCCTAAACAGATTGAGAAGGTAAATGTGTTTGATGGTTTCACTCATAAAAGAGCTGCAACTTGTAGCTTCTTAAAGTTAACTTTAGTTCAAGTATATCTGTCCTTAAAAAAGAGGAAAAAAATCATCAAATGTCAATTTGGGATGTCCGATTCCAATTAGAGATTGAGAGTTCAGCTTTTATCACCAGCAGTTACAAAGTGCCACACTGAGACTTTAAAAATGAATTCAAGTAAAGTAATACTTCTTTATTTGTGTGTGGTCATTTCCCATTTTTACTTGAGTTCACTTTTAGTGTCCTCAGAAAGCAGAACATTCATGTCTCATGAGTAACTAAAGAGCAGCAGTTATTGTATTGTAAAAACTCACATTGCAAACACAATTTTTGTATTGAAATAAACTCATGTGTTTTAAGACTTTTAGTGTAGACTGACAGACATTCATTTACAGACACATATTGTATATGCGTGTTTGTATAGAGATGTTCAAGAAGAATCATCCTCTGATAGAGATTGACTTGAATTGTTTGACAAATATTGTTCAAATATTAGGAAAATTTAAACTGTACGACAATAATCATACTTAGTAGTTTACAATATAACAGAATTATTAAATAGTTTTTTTTTCTTTTAGATGAACATCAAATGTAAGCAGTGCAGAGAAGCAGCAGTGGAAGCTGGTAAGAATAAACATCTCTTTATTATTTATTATTTTTCCATATTACTCAAATCGGTATTTCTTAATGAAGATTGTGAAGTTAAATACATAAAATCTAACCTACAAAGTTGATGCATGAACTTTAATTTAGACTCGACATGGTGAATTCTAACAATTTGTGTGTTTGTTTCAGAAAACCAGTACAGATCCAACATTGAATTGCTTAATGATGTTCACCGGCAGTGGGAGTCAACGCACACTGAGATCTGTGAGGTGGGTTATGTAAAATGTGAGGCATGCACCCCTAGAAAGTAGCTAGAAAGTAGCACGACTGCGCTTGCAGTACTTCCTTTAATCAGACTCGATGACTTCCGGACAAAGTCTTCTGTCGTCTGATAGAATTAGCTTAGCTGAAGCTGTCAACTTCAAAATGTCCTTATAAAGGCAGCTGTGAGTCACAGCTCAACGGTGAAGGACAAGTACAGAAAAAAGTACAAATCACATCTCCAAACCTTTTCCTCTGAAGAAAGTTCCTGTATATTCTAATTGGCAAATCATTTTAGAGACAAGATTTTCTAAATTGTGTCAAACTGCTGTTCCATAGATATTTCAGCAACAAGAAGAGGACCGAATCAACATCCTGAGGAACGCGATTTGGGTTCACTGCAACCATCTGTCAATGCAGTGTGTCAAAGACGACGAGGTGAGTGTAGATGTGCTCGACACGTGTGCGGCAGGCCTCCGTTTGTGACAAATGACTGCTCTTTCAGTGTTACGAGAACGTAAGAAATGTGCTCGAAAACTGTGACACCATCACAGACAACAACTACTTTGTGGAGAGGAATAAGACCTGCTCGACGCCCCCAGGTAGGCGCTCAACTCTTACCCTTCCTGATTGAAATTTGAATATGTTCCATGGCGACTGGTCATTTGAATATTATCACCCAGCTGTGCAGATGTTCCGGCTGCACTGAACCTTCTCTCTGTCTGCAGGACCAATCGAGTTCCAAGCTTATTACGATAATCATACTTCATCTGAGAAAAACGGCTCCCCTGGATTTGTAGGAGAAGTCAAGAAAAGGTTTAATAACATGTTTTTATAATGATGATAAATTGTTGTTTAGCTGTAAATTAACAAGGTTTGTTCAACTTGTAGATTTTCAAACCTGCTTCAAGGGACCTGCGCCACGAGCTCCAAAGAGAGCAACAATGAGCCTGTTGCACAACCTCCGGGTAAGTTATTCAAGTCACACTGCAGTTATGAAATAGTGAAATAAATAAATGCAAAGTCACTCAGTCCTAATATTAAAAAGAGAAGAAACTAATAATTTAGTGATACTGATTCTGTAACTCAAAGCTGATGTGGAGGCCAGGCTAACTAGTGAGAAGATGGATGATTTAGTAAAAATGCTACAATGCTAACATAAAAAATAAGTTAAAATGGAAAAGGGCAAAGGTTTCAGTAGCTCTCGCAGTAGTGTTGTGTGACTATGCCAAAAAATAAAGCTTGGGAGGAAGTATCCAGTATGCCACAAAGAGTAGACTCGATCTTCAGGTTCTCCACTCAAGATATATAATATGTACGGTTGCAAATTACATGTTGATGAGCAACCAATTTTGTTTTCTTAGTAAATTCAACAGACGGCGTTTATGCTTCCATCCCTGGTGAAAATCTCCAAATGAACAATATGGAGTACAGGGCTGTGTACAACTACCTGCCACAGGTCTGCAGCTTTCCACTGTTTCGATTCAACTTTGAAAAGTTTTAAATGCTGATCATTTAGAGAGCAAATGTTCAATCTTTCTTTAGATGGAAGACGAGCTTTCGTTATGTGTTGGGGATGTCGTGGTAGCCCTCGATCAGGGCGAAGATGGCTGGTGGAAGGTGCAAAGAAATGGTTCTTCAGGACTGGTTCCAGGTTCCTACCTGGAAAAAGTATGATCACCAGCCGGAAAACATGTATTTCAACGTGTACAATTATCATTTCAAACTACCTTGTGTTTTGTTTTTATTGAAGTTACTGGTTTGTAGGATTTTTTTATGTTTTCACTTTGACCCCACCTGGTGGTAGCAATGCAAACAGTGCACAGATAAAGCAGTTATTTACTGCATGCTAAGTGCAATCCTTCGAACAAAAAAACTATAAAACCACATTTGTGAATTCAGTGAAACACAAATATTGTGGTTGTTTTAACTAGTCATGATGAACCCAAGCTGTTTTTGTTCACTGATGGCTGGGAGATTTGCAAAGCTTGTGCACAGAATCATGGCACTAATTTCTATGCATGAAGTGTTTTTACTTTTTGTGACAAATACCATTTATTTAATGCTCTAAAACTATCAAGATGTTCTGCTGTTGTAGTGCATTTGGTTTATAGCTGTACATATTTCTTGTTTTTGAGATGCACGCTTCAAAGATGTTATATATTTAATGTCAATTTAATTATTTGTTTTAATAGAAAAAATACTTGATGCTGAAATGATGCACTGTGTTTTTTTCTAAATCACCAAAGTAGAAAAAAATAGATGATTTCAACATTACATCAGGGCAGATTGGTCACATAGGTTATAGTCCAGGAAGTTACTTGGCTTTGGCATTTGGTTGCTTTGCTGCAAGGTCAATGAAGTAAGGCGTTGTCAAGTAACCACACTTGAGCCTCCTTATAACTGTGTAAATGTGCAATAGTTATTTATAAATCACAAACTGCTGTAGAGCCATATTAGGCATTTCTGCTGTGTTTCATGTTTTATCTGGACGGAGGAAACCACCACAACAGAAACTGAAGAAAACAGAAAATATATAATTTAATGTTTTACACTCCATTTTACATGCAAATTAAGATACTAAATAACAAAAGACAAAAACATTGATCAAAACCAGGTATATGTCAGAAAAGATAAACTAAATTGACAACACTATTGACTTGGGGTCCAATAGTATACTTTTTTTTTTAACAATATACTAGAAAAAGGGTCAAATTTTCCCAATTACCAAGAGTTAGTGTTAAATAAATATTTGTTCTGATAGTAAATAATGAATATTCTCATTGTTTAAGTTAAGTAACTGATTTAGAATATATATAATATAGTAGAAAGTTCATACACAGTGCAAACTACCAATGAAAATCATGTCAGTGTTTAAATGCTTAAAGTAAAATTGAAATGCTTTACTAACCATAGATCACTTCAGCCAAAAGCTTGTAGGTAGAACAGTTTGAAGACGTGTGTTTACTGTCCAAACTGTGGGTTGAGGTTAGTGTGGTAACAGATTTGACATGCTGTCGCCCATGGCCATTCTAAAAGAGGGTCATGGTGAGTTTTGTTCTTCTCAAGCTTGAGTGCCGCCTGCAAGAAGAAGCTCATAGGCCGGATCTTTGCTTCTGTGGCAAAGCACAAGACACGCACACAGCATCCCCATCATCTGGAAGAAAGACACAATATGTTCTTCACTTGTTTTATCAAGCCTCCACAGTGTAATAAAACATCCGGATTTGTGTTTTTTATTAATTACAACAAATTTAGCAGATGCAATTTATGCTTTCTGTATTTTATAGAAGATTTACATAGTGTTTAATTATCAGGTGGGGAAATTGCAGACCACCAACTTGGTACCCCGAGCCTCAACTCGTCAAAGAGAGGAAACCACAGTTGCTGATAGATCACCAAAGGCACAGCAGAGAGTTTGTCTTTTATTTTGGTGTTATCTATAAGGTAATTAAAAAATGGCTGACCTAAAAACATTTTTTGTTGCATTTGAAACCACCCTATAATAATATTGTTTAAACTTTGACTCTTACTATTTTGTCATTTTCAAACAGATCTGTGAAAAATCAACTTTTTGAGCTTTTAATTGTATTATAAAGTTCATCCCGCACTATAAACAACCTCAAAGCGGCATTTTGATCTGTTCACACATTTCTGAGTGTTCCTCTAAAAACTTACACCCTCAACAGCAGCCCCTCCCATACCCACGAAAACGAGCGGGTTCTCACGAGGTGACAGTTGCCCTGGCTCGTGCGCAGTCATGCAGATGCCGGCTGTCTGTGGTGTTTGTGTTGTGAGCCAGTGTAACGATGACCAAAAAACACTCATTGGATTTAGTGTTTAAACTTTGTGCGGTGGTATACGCCAAAGCACATTCTGGTGAGGAATCTGCACGATTCGGAACGTATCAGAGAGTGGCGCAAGCAGATAAGACAGCTGCAGAAAACGAGGCAAACGATTTCCTGGTGGAAAAAGTAAGCGACAAATTAGAAGAACCGGTTTGAACATGGATTATTAAACAAAGACGGAAAGGTGCGTGTCATTTCCGTGAAAGCGAAGAGGATTTTTGATACAGAGATTAATGATGCTTCAAAGAGAAAAGAAACGTTCACAGCCAGTGCTATACAATGTTTCAATAAATCTTGAAATGCTCATCTGGTGTTTTCTGCATTTTGTAACCAAATTTCATCACAAAATGAACCTTTTAGCCATCACCATTCTGTCTGTAATGGAAGAAATGCCTGGGCTACTTCAGGCAGATACACAATACACACAGCCCTCTTTGCACAAATGTGGATGTTTGTTTTTGTGGTTGAAACACATAGCTGTCAAGGCTGGCTCTAGGATAGCGTCATGAAATGGGCGGCAACCACAGGGAGCAAAAAGTGGAGCCTCCGAGATCGAGGCGTTTTACTTCCACGTACGAAAAGAGTTCACGAAAATGACTTTTATTTCATAAATAACTTGCTCTTTAGTGTACCAATGGTAATATATGATTATTTATATGACATAGTTTACTCTGAAAGACTTAAGAAAAACATGTTATAGGCCCTTTAAAAGTCTCGTCCTGAAACTTAAGAATAAAAGCAACATTTTGGGTATTTTCATTCAAATACTAGAACTTGGTTAACATTTTAGGTGCCAGAAAAAAATGAAACACATAGAACTTGGAAGAAATAAAATACCTGAAGGGCGGCAAATGTCAGTGCAGTCCAGATGACATACATCATGATCTCCTTGAGCTTTTTCACAACAAGAGCTTCACAACCCTAGACACACAAACAAAAACATACTCAAGTATAATAAACTACAAGTGGGTGCTCTATAGCATCAAGAATGTATTTACTTCTTGGAAGAGATCCTCTGGATGGGTAAGAGACCCTGTGCAGCCTGGAACAGTAGTTTTGCAACAGCTAATGGGCACGCTGTTGTTTTTGGTTTCTTCATACCAGCGTGTTTTCAGCCAGTCTGTGTAGTTATGGATTCCACAGCACTGGAGCTAAAAAGAAAAGCAATCAAATAGGAAAACAGTTTAGTGTTGATTATTATAAAACATAAAGAGATAAAACAAAGTGCTGTTTTTTTCTAACCTGCCTCTGGGCGTAATCGATGGCCCGGCTCTGGGAGTTGCTGTTGGTGCCGTTGTACTTTTCATAAACTTCTATGATGGAGCTGTTCACTTCATCTTCAATCTGTGAAGTTCAAGTACAGTTGTGGAGCAGCCCCACAAGTGAGGCCAAGAAAAAAATACAAATATGCTCCAAGTTATGCTTAACATTCTCACCTTTGCTCTGTAAACATATCCAAGAACCACCACTGCCACCTCTGACATAAAAACCAGCAGAAGAATGACGACGAACTGCGAGTGAAATGTCAACAGTTAGGAAGCAGAGAACACAGCAAGTCTTTAAGGTCTAGATCAGAGGTCTGTACCCTGAGGCTACAGAGCCCTTAGAACATTGAAAAGTAAAAGTTTTTAACTTTAAAAAGTAAGTTTAAAGCAAAAACTAACCAGAATTCACCAGATTCTATTTTTCAACAAATTCAAGATTTGTGAGATCAGTGAGCCTTATAGTTATCATTTACAATTATGGCTGAGGTGAACCACAAATAATAGAATAAACTGTTTTTTAATCATTCTTGAAATTACTCAATTCTACAATACTTGCAGAAAGATGGTCCGATGTGACACAGGGTGTCTTTTATTTTGAAAGGAAATCCTGTGAACCTCTGTTTAAAGTTATTTAATATTTTTTTGGGGGAAAGCTTTTGCTAATGCTTTTTTATGCAAAGCAAAACAATACTTGGTTTATACTAATCCTAATAGTGACAGTAAAATATCAGCGTTCTTTTTTTCTAAAGGGTGAAGTAAGGCTTGGTGGCTCCTATCTGGGTTGTGCTCAATAAGTTATCGACCCAAATGGCTCCTAAAGTGTTGCAGGTTGCAGACTCCTGGTCTAGATTCATGCCTTGTAGCTTTTCAAAATGTAAACTAATGATGCAGAAAATTGTAAATAAACACCCAGAGCTACAATTACTGACCGTTGTAAGGCCACAATAGCTCTCCCTCACTGTAGCGTAGCATCCAACAAGTCCAATCACAAAAAGGAGGGCTCCAACTGCAATGATGATCACCGCAGGGATAAGCGTGTAGGCATCTTCAAAGAAGTGGTCATAGTCGTCATAGGTGATGAAGACATAGGCTCCAGCATAGCACAAGATACCAGCAGCAGCCTGTAGGTGACAAACAAGCTTCCATTGAATAATACATGGGGAAATGTAGGACAACACAACTTGTCCTGTCTTGTCATTGGAAATTTTTACAGCTTCAAATCAAAGTGCCAAAATATCTTCACATATTCTATCATTGAACACTTTATGGTTCTTAACTAAAATTGCTCTTTCTGCAGAACAGAAAAGTAATTTTACAAACACCCATAAGCATCATTTTATGTTTTGCCCAAACTTTAGATTTTTTTTGTAGATTTACAAAAACAATCTGATTTTAATATTTCATTACATAAATAAAGGTTGGCTTTTTGTTGCTATTTTATTGTTTAGCATTGACAGCAAGATGTTCTATTTTGAATGAAAGATGATACTATTTTTTTTTCCCTCCTCGGTGGCTTAAAATAGACCACAAACAGTTGATTCTAATAAAGACTGGATTTATTTTACTATTCCTGTGCAAATCATTATGCTACCCAAATCTACTTTATGTGCGATATTTTTTCAAAAGTCTATTTAAACCAGTCCGCTGTGGTCTAACAGCTGCGACTGACTGCAGTCTGCTTGATCCGGCTGGCATCCGGCGTGACGCACGATCAAACCCCGCAGGAAGATCCCAACAAACCTACCCAGAAGAGCAGATTCAGAAAGACCAGGACCGTTTTGGAGGAGGTGACGCCGCACTGCCCCATTTTCAAAGCGATCCGCGTCCCGTTAGTCGAAAAGACGAAGTTTCACCCGGTCATGTCCGTCACTTCCAACAGCCATACTCCACAGAGGCTGAGTCAGGGCGCACCGGCGGCGCAGCGCCACCAACACCACAGGAATAATTACTACAGCCAGCTCTGAGTCACGTGTTACCTAGGAGATTTGTGTTCTCAAATACTGAAGTCTGAGAACACCCCAGGAGATATTGCTGATTTAAAACATAATTATACACCCTTTGTGTGGCAAAGGCCACACAAAGGGTGTATGAGGACCTGTATGACAGGTTGGAAACAATGGAGGGAGAGGCTAGTTTGTACAAATAGGCAGAGCAGAGAGATTAGGGAGAATAATTTCCAGTAGGTTAAAGTGGTCAGAGACACAAATGAGTTGATAAATCCTTCAAATGTGATGAAAAAAATACAGCAAATCTACTAATTTCATGTCTGCAAATGTGGGATTGAGAATGTGTGAGTGTCTTTGAACGAAATACACATAATGCAGCCACTCATATGATCAACTTATTTTGGAAATTAACTTCCACATTGTGGATGGATTCTTCCCTTTATGTTCAATCTTGAAAACTTGAATGTCTTATAAAATTAAAAAAAGATGTAGCCAAGAAAAAAATATATTATATATTAAATTAATTTATAAGAATGGCTTTTATTTTCATAAATTGTCTTTAAAAAGAAAAACCCTATTTAATCTTTTGCTGATTGAAACTATTAACTATATTAAATCTATAAAACTTGTGTTCATTTAATAGAGCTATCAAGACTCGTGAATAAAACCACAATAAAGACCACAGCCTACTATCCATCACATTTAAAATACTGTGTATTTCTTGTAACAAACACTAGCATTCTGATTTTTAAGTGTTTAAAATCCTAAAACCAAATGGTGGTTTTGGAAAAGCTGGGAGGCTGTTCCAGAGAATCCCAAAATAAACATGAAAATATTTTAATCAGAAGTACAAATGTATCTGGATATATTTTTTTGTTTGTTTTATATTTAAATCATCCAATTTTTCTAAATTGAGCCTATCAAATGGTTTGATCCAAGTAAATCTGGATGGCTGTTCATCTTTCCTTTGCCTAAAGGAGTTCATCCCTGGCATTTAACAATTGTAGATCCATCCAAAAAAAATTATATTTTAATAAACACTGTGCAACTTCCAAGAGGGAGAAAAGGCAAAAAGGGTTTAAAATTTCAGAAGCTGCAAATAATGTAAGGATTTCTAGCAGAACAGAAGATGTTGAAACTCTCCTCAGAAGGGAGACAGCTCATGTCGGATATTTTGGTGATAAAGCCAGCCAGACAACGAAAAAAAATGTGATTTTAAATAGGATCCTGCATTAGTCGGTAACCTTAATTTTCTGGTTACTTTTCTGACTTTCCACCTCCAATTTTTTTTCAAAAAATGCATCCAAAAAATTTTGACTTAATATGTTTTAGATAATAATTGAGCCTCTTCTTTTTCTTCCTTAACAATTCTGAAAACTACTTCCACTGCACAGCTTATAATAACATTTAAAATACTATTAATTTTAAGAAAGTACATGTTTATGTTTATACTTCAAAAATATGATGGCTGTTCTTTGTTAAGAAGAGAAGTGAGATCACTGCATTGCTTATATTGATTCAATTATGAGTTTTCCGTATGTCTTAGACCATTTTTATTCCATCTGACAACATTTGAAAATGAAGCATATCAAAGTTTTAAGTATGATAACTGACAGTGATCTGTGAATTCAAAAAACAATGCATTGTGGGAGATTCAAAATAAGTTTAAATCAATAAAGAACACATGCTAACAAACAAATGCAAACATGCATTTGCACTGTAACTCTTCAAACAAATTCACAACAGTAATAGTTGACAGATCCACTCAAAATGTAAATTTAAAAGCATTAATTTATGCAAAGGTATCATTGAGCACAGCCTTTTTGTAGCTTGTTATCTTGTTGTCTTATCTGTATCCTTCTCTGAAGAAGAGGGCGAAGTACCACTATGTGTGCCAAATATTATGTCCCAGTGACTGAAGTGTGGAGCAAAGTTGGTGTTGGGTTTCTGGTGGTGCACATCGTGCTTGCTGGGGCCTCCATAGAAGCCACATGGAAACAGATGTGTTGTAGACCAGGGAAAATCATACCCACAGTGATCTTCTATGGAAACATATACATGGAACACCATGAAGGCCCATGTGGTGAGTAGATGGGACTTTAGGATAATAGGATTAAGGGTGGTCCAAAACCCCACCGTGATCAGCTCCCAACCACTCAAACATTGGGTGGCCAGAGCAAACGGCGAAGAGTATTGGTGGTGGATGGCGTGGAAGGTAACGTAAAGCCACCGGATCTTGTGATGGAGCAGGTGCCAAATGTAGTACTGAAAATCGAAAAGCAGTAGATTGCCTATGACCCCGGAAAGCAGTTCAAAGAGCGATGGAGCCTGGTCTGGTAGGTCCACCGGTGGCCTCCATACCCACTGGGCCACCGACGCAGGGAGCACAAGAAACATGTGGTTGAACAATGTGACCGAAGCGCAGTGCAGCACTGAAGAGGCTGTTGGCCGACGGCTTGGTTGAATCTTAAATTGCTGGATCCATGCCCACATCTCCCCCATGATGTCACAGGCAAGAAAAGGTATGCAAAAGACAAAATAGGATGAGACGGTCAGTGCCACTGGAAAAAGTGGAGATCGCAAATAATCTTTGTAGTTGAGCCTCAGGCTGTCCCACAGTGGCTGCAGCAGAGAGCCATTCCCAAAGTACGTGATCCAAACATCCACAAAGCTTTTTGAGAGCTCCATCCCGAAACCAAAACAAGTATCTTAAAGCCTCTTTATGCTTCAGTCAGATAAAGCAGCGTTGCTATACATTGTAGGTGAGCCTTTCTAAAGTTGAGCTTCTGCTGTAGCATCAAGTGACGGCCTGACCCAACTAATAATTTATAAACTGTCTTTCACGAGTAATAGATTATTTATCCTTCTCTGTTCACTCAATACTACTTAATTATAATTTAAAAGCACACCCCTTCAAAGTCAAGAGAGTGAACTTTTTCAGACATACAACAAAATTAAAAACTGCTGCTGTCTAGTTGGGTTGGGTTGTTGCCGCTGTAAGCGCTTCTTAAAACTTTAACGATGAAAAAAGCAGAGAAGGAAACAGGTTCAAAGCAGAGGTTTGTCTTTTTTACTTATATAAAATTGCTTGGAAATTAACCCCCCTCCCTGCATTTTGGTTGAAAAAGAAAAAATTAATTACAGTCTATAGTTTAACAGTTAAAACCCCCTACTTTCATCTTAAATACAGTCAGTTAGTGCTTTTGCTTTTAAATGAAGAGTCTCACGGTTTGAGGCCTAGCTGGAATCTGCAAATCTAAGACCCGCAGAGTACGCCAAATTCATTTTTCGCCTAGGGCGCCATGCAGCCCTGGGCCTGGCCTGTCCAGGACACATTGTCATATGAGCTTGTAGATTAATTTACTAACCTGATGCATGTCCTTTCTCAGACTGGCAGCCATACGAGGCCTACTGGCATGCTGCAGGCAACTGCTCATAGATAACACCTAAAGAAAGCAGAAAGGTGAAGTAAAGATTTTTCAAATTTTCAATCCCCCAATTCCATACACTGGCCAAGGATTAGTCCAATTAGTGCTTTTAATGAGTGTGGGCTCCTTGTGTGCAACCTGACTGTTTCCTTGGACATTATCACAGTGTAGTTTGCGCTTGCAGCTTATGTGCAACCTACGAATTCTTACGTATTACCTGCACTTATGTATACTTCACTTTCATGTGTGTCTCGCTGGCATGTCTGGGGGGATAAGGGGCGGGGTTACGCAGCTCAGGACCATAAGCCACACCCACACAGAGGGATTTTTGGAAAAGAAGGCTTCAGATCAACAGGAAAAATGGCTTTTTAAGACATTTAGGATGCGGAATTGTTATTAAGAAACTTCACAGTCCTAATTAAAACCCACTGGGAACTTTTAAAGAAATTTAAAAAAAAAATGTTGTAGGGGGACTTTAAAGATCGTTACTGTTCAAACTTGAAGATTGAATCTCTAAAGGTGGTCTACTAACGGACGAACACTGACCAATATTCATAACTTTAGAGAGGGGTGTGGCTAGCAGTGGTTTGAAGTCTGAAGTCTGCGGAGTGAGCATTGAGGTACGAGTGAGCCATCAAGGCTACATTACAAA
>NC_050517.1:19159963-19166257 GCF_002922805.2 Oryzias melastigma
GAATTATGAATTTAAAAAAGCAATATTTCATGACGGCCCTAAAAGTTTGTGTTGCCAATTCTCAAAGAAGCATGACAATCCACTTAAAATGCCATATATTGGTTTAAAATATTGACTCTTAAAAAATGTTAAAATCCATAGTTCAAGTAAACTACCATAGAATATATAAATTAAAACACATGACATAACCATAACCAGTAATATGAATCTGCAAGCCCAGGCTGCATATCAGATGCCTCTTTTCTGACATGTGTCAAATTTGCTGCTTGAAGCCTGTCCAAGTGTGTTCATACACTTATGCCTCGGCTAATGTTTTTAGCCTGATCACTACATGGAGTGGTGTCTGTGCATATCTCATTTACAATGGATGTAAGACTGATCCAGTTTTATTCATTTTTGTCCCACATTACCCAAGATGAGAAAATAAAAATAAGAATAAAATTAGAGAGCCTTTTTTTTTAATTGTTGTCTCAATGGAACGACCTTGAAGAATGATCCAATGATATGGGAAACACGCTATGCAAGTGAGCATATACAAATGAGCATGCACCATCAATACATCATTCAATGATATTTCTAAAATCTTACTCTTCACATAGTTTGGTTTCATTTTCTGTTTTTAATTTTTTCAACAGATGTGTTTCAACAAACAAAAATATGCTTAACAAATGTGTTTTTACAAATTATAATTTGATTGAATGCATGCATTGATAAATATTAAATGTTTTCATGAATTAAATCATATTTGAATTGTCTCAATTGGCAGCATTCGACGCAAGTTCGACCACCAGGCCGCTAGAGGGCGCGCTTGACACGTTAACGATACATTACACCAACGGAGAAGTGCTCGAAAATTAAAAAAAATAAAACAGTTATTGATTTACTTGTCTGTGTCGTCAGTGTCAGTAGGAGTAAAGGTAAATCCACGAAACACTAAAACGGTTTAACTCAGTAGCACATAGAGCTTTTAGAAAGTGGTGCTGCTAGCTTATTTTTTAGCACGTAGAAGTGACTGTTCTGTTAGCCGATTCGTCGTCTGATGTTTTTATATTTACCTTTTGTTTTGTTTTTTTTATCTTCCTGTACCCAATAATAGGAATAAAACTGCAGTTGATCTCCTTAAGAATTCGAGGTAATTACGTTTTTACATAAACTTTTCTTCAATTTAACATAGGAGCTCATCAAGTGTGTTGTTAACTTTACATGCAGTTTGGTAGTTTTTCTTCCTTCCAGAGCAGACGCCTCTTTAGTGATCTCCACCCAGAAAATAAACATCTTTTACTTTGTTAGCAAAGTTCAAAAGGGCAGTTTGTCAAGAACACATTTTGGATTAGATTTTTTTCCCCCACATTTGGACAGTTTTCTCTTTCAGTCTTTTCATTCTCATTGTAGTGTTGATCCATTTAAAAAGCAGAAGTGTAATCAGTTTGCAGTGATTCAGGGAGAAATGTGTTTCATTTTCAGGCCCTAAAGATGGAAAGCCCTGCAGGAGACACCGAGTCTAAGCCAGTTCCTCAATCTCAGCCGGTGTGCCGCTTCTTCTCCCAAGGACGACACTGTAATTTTGGGAAGAAATGCAAATTCCTTCACACAAATGATAACATCACAGCTTCTAAACATGTTGGTGGAGCGCCTGGCCAGCCGGGTGGAAGATGTTTAGAATCTCGAGGTGAACATGAGGACAGCCAGCGGTCAAGAAGCTCTGTCTCTGCCCCCCGTCGCCCTTGTCGTTATTTTCTCTCAGGTCACTGCGCTATGGAGGAGCGATGTCGTTTCTGGCATCCACTCCAGTTCCCTCCAGAGGATGTCACACTGGGTCCTGGTAATCCCACCAAAGCCGCCCCGAGGTGCCCTCCAGCGTCCATCCACAGCGGCCCCCTGGAAGTGAAGCTCGGTGACATGACGGAGGAGAAGGCCAACCAGCTGCGAGACACGGAGATCAAGCAGCTGCAGAAGCGATTTCCTAAAGAGCAGCTGATTATTCAGGAACGAAGTGATGGCAAAGTGACGTATTACAGGATGACTGTTGAGGCTACTGATCCAGACTGGGTAAACAGAATATCCCAATACGATGTCTAGTTTTAATAGATTATGATAAACCTCCTTATTTAACTTGATTGTAGTGAAAAAATAACCGACAGTTAAGCTTTTTGATAGAAAAGCTTAACATTTTTAACACCAGAAATGGGGGAAAAAATAGGAATTAAATTTGTAATAACCTTTAGCTCTTTTTCATATTATTTAATAAAACAATTTCTCGAGTCACTTTTGCAACTTACTTGACTCACTTTCCTCATTTCTTTCCAGCCTTTTGATCTGAAAGAAATTGACATAATGGTGAGCTTCCCGGATAACTACCCCCTTGAGGTGAATACCACAGTTTTTAAAATCACGTCTAGTTTCTTCTGTGCATTATGAGTTTTATGTGGCAAAAACTATAAATGCTTTTACAGATTTTCGTCCTGGAAATACCTTTGGACCAGGAACTGCCACCCGTGATGGCAAAGTAAGAACAAATGCGTTTTTCTGTCTATGTCATGTACCTCAGCCGCTGACGCATTTGTTTCAACCATTGTGATGATATGCAGACATGTTCAGGACGCATCCGTAGAGTGGCTTCAAGCGAAGCATGCCACCAATCAGCTGCTGGGGAAGGTCGAGCTGCTTTTCCGGCCTTTTCTTCGCTGGCTGGATCGCAGCTTGGAAAGATTGTTCACTGAAGGAGCCAGACAAGTGAGACGGCATCATGTGTTTCTTTATCTGTAGTAGTATAGAGACAACATGCACATAATCCTCTTTTTATTGCAGTTAAAAAAGGACGTGGATTTACAAAAAGCTGGACTACAGTTTATACCCTATCAGGAGCTTCAGCAGACAGCGTGTGAAAAATCTGGCCAGGACTATGACTCTGCTGCTGCACATACAGATGAAGAGGTTTACGATGCAGAAGATGGAGAAATGATCAATCAAGATGAGTCATTGCAGCAGGAAGGTCAGTGTTTTGAAGAAGATCAGCAGGAAGAGGCAAGTCGACTGGTGGAAAACATTAAGATCAGCGACCCTCGCCGAGGAACAGAGGTGAAGCTTCTGGGACTGAGCCTGGGAGAGAACACTGCCACTGTAGTAGCTCAGCGGATAACTGTTAGCCTGCAGTGTAATCGGTAACAAAAATTACTTTTTATTAGATCCAACCCTTTGGTAGGAAGATGGACATTTTTCCTTATTTGTTCCGTCTGCAGGTGTAAGGTGACGGCAGACCTGACACTCACTGGAAGGACACCATGTGCAGCTCAGTGTGAGAAGTGCAATGCAAGCATAAATGCTGCATTCAGGCCCTGCATGCTCCACCATTACTGTGATGTCCTGGGCTATCTGGACCTCCATAGCACTACTCCTGCTGACCTCATCCTTCAGGACTGCGACTTCATCCTGGGATGCCTCACCTGCTCTCAAGACATGCCTGTGGAGGTGACAAAAGACGGAAACGCAAACAAACACAACCTAAACTAGATTTTAAAAAGCACTAACCTAAGAAAACTCTCTTTGTTATTCCTCAGAATCTTATCTATGGACAAACAAGAGAGCTTAGTTGTGAACATTGTCACAGCAAGCTCAGCATTCTAGCTGAAAGCGCAAGATTTCAGTACATTCAGCCTCGCACCTCTAACAAAGCAGGTCAGAGCCCAGTTACACACGTTTCCAAATGGATCAGGCTAGGCTTAAGAATTCTCCACGCAGAGACTGCCCCAGTTGGATTTAAAAGCAGGAGAGTGTGTGTAGTCGGATTACTCGCAGTTTTGTCTGACATAATATTATCTCAAATGACGCTAAGCACAGAAATAATGCTTTTGTGTGTTTTATACCCACTATTTTACATCTCAAATGTTGTTTTTTTGGACACATACTTAAAATTACACCAATTCAACTTCTGATAACATAAATACTTGCTATATTGTTCAATATTATTATATATTTAAAAACAAACATTCAAAAAAGCACTTTCTAAAAAGTGAGAGCTTTTGTGTTATTTAGTAAAAAAAAAATCAGTTTATTAATTTATTTTATTTATTTTTTTACATGAAACAATAAGGCAGCTACACCCAATCCAGCGACCTGGAACCTTTAATGCTAGTTGAACACTTTCTTACAGACAAAAAGAGAGAAAAATGCTTTTTATGTTTGTTTGATCATTAAGCCATTTTTAATAAAATGAAGATCTGAAATATTTACAGTAACTTAATTATAACATTGTTAAACTTTTTTATATAAAACAGTTTCCTTTCAAGTTTCTTTCAAAATAAAATAAACTCTGTCAAAGAAGAACGTCATCCTGCAGCAGATTTACTCGTAGCTATAATCAAATAAAATTACATACTTTTAAGTACTTTGCTTTAAAATAGCAATGAGACACTCTTGTGCAGCAAAAGATAAGATTTTAAATGTATTCTTATAGTAAACAGCTCTGACAAACCTATTATTTATTCAGATCATTAGAATTTCAAAGCCAAAGAGTCACACATGACCCTGGAGTCTCAGGTTGCAGACCCCTGACCTGATCAAACACCTTTGAGCAAGGCCTTATCAGTTAATATGATTTAAAAAAGCACAAGATTTGGGATTTTTTTTGGCACATTGGCATATAGGCATACATAGATGCCAATGTACTATAGGAGTCAATTCTTTACCAGTGAAGAGTATTATGTAGGTTGATAATATACGTGGAAAGACGTCAGGCTTTCCAGGAACAGAAATTGGAGTCAAATCAATCTCAAATTTGAAAAATGAACGGGGTCATAGCCCACATACACCCGGTTCCAAATGGATTAGTCTGGGTTTAAGATTTCACGCCACCTAGGCTGGCCCACTTGGCTTTACAGCCAGACTTGAGGAAATACGCTACTAGTTAATTCTAAGGTTTTATGTATTCAGACATAATATTGTAATGAATTACAGTGTTGTTTATTTGGCTTTCCTATATTTCAAGGTCTCTAGTCTTTTTACTTTAATAAATTGAACTGAAACACTGAAGTTTATGAAAAACAAACAAAAAAAAACCCTCTTATTTTTACTTCTACTAAATTGTGTCTTATTTCTTAAAAACACAACAACTTGGATTATTGTTTACAAAATCTGTCAGGGTGAAATGTCTGTATTGTTTATTTTGCTAGCTTGAACCAAACTCATGGTTTATATTTATTGTGTAAAATCTTAGAAAATAAAGCAAATTTACATAAAAACACAAAAGTATAAATCATGTAATATTTTTCCTGTGTCTGTCCAGGTTCTACTACTGTTAATTACAAGAGCATGAGAGATCCAGCCGTACAAAAGGGAAAACCACTGCCAGACAAAGGAGCGTGCAAACATTACAAACAGAGCCATCGCTGGCTCAGGTGTGATTTCTCTTTTCAGAGGTTTTGTTTTGAATGTATGTTTTGAGAATAATTTAAACGCTTGTTTCCAGGTTTCCTTGCTGCGGCCGGGCTTACCCCTGCGATGTGTGCCACGATGAAAATCAGGACCACCCCATGGAGCTCGCCACGAGGATGCTCTGTGGCTTCTGTGCCAAAGAACAGGTGGAATACCATCGCATTTATAGGAATAAAGCTCATCTGATAAAGAAAAATATCTAATCTTCCTCGTGTCGTTTTGATCCTGCAGCCGTACGCCAACGGAAAGCCATGTGTCACCTGTGGGAGCATGATGACGAGAGGCACGCGTACCAACCACTGGGAAGGAGGACTAGGATGCAGAAACAAATCAAAAATGAGCAGGTGCATATCAAAGTTATAAGTGGAGATAAGATTGGCTTGAAAATAGAATCTGGTGTCTGAAAATATGATTTTATTCTTTCCACAGAAATGACAAAAAGAAATATGCCAACACCAACAAAACGGTTTCAAAGAAGGCATCCAGCGAGAAGAAGTAACTGTTAAAGAGGAAATCTGCACAGGTTTTACTTTGTCACCAATCAATATGATGCCATAATTATACTTTTAATTGACATAATTTCACATTAGAACTTCCTCCAATCATCTGTTGGGTAGAACACTGGTGCCTTTGGAATGAGACTGAGTATATGACTGAGCAACCACTTTAAAAATAAAGCATCTTCTCTTGATCGTTCGGTGTGGTTTGTTTATTCTGTATTTAGGTTTAGTGTTTTTAAAAAGTATCAGTTTATAACCTAGATTCTCTCAAAGCTCTACATCAGGGGTCTCAAACTCAAATCAGCCGGGGGCCACTACAGGCGGCGTCTAGTTGAGGCCGGGCCGCATCAGGATTTTCACAAGA
>NC_050517.1:19167320-19226844 GCF_002922805.2 Oryzias melastigma
TTGACATAATTTCACATTAGAACTTCCTCCAATCATCTGTTGGGTAGAACACTGGTGCCTTTGGAATGAGACTGAGTATATGACTGAGAAACCACTTTAAAAATAAAGCACCTTCTCTTGATCGTTCAGTGTGGTTTGTTTATTCTGTATTTAGGTTTAGTGTTTTTAAAAAGTATCAGTTTATAACCTAGATTCTCTCAAAGCTCTACATAGAAGTAAGTGAAAAAACCTATCAGACAGAGCTTTATTGATTATGATTTAAATAATTTAGTTCAAAGCAGATCAAGACAATACATTCAGATTCTCTTAACAGCAGAAAACCAGACTATTTAAGTGGTGCACAATTTGCTTTTGAGGGTTTTCAGAGTAATTTCAGTTCTGAGCAAATAAAAGGCAACGGTGGGGAGTAAAAACCTTTAAATGCAAGATTAGGGAAAAAAGCAGAACCAGACTTGGTAAAGGAGGTCATCAACTGTGACCAGTTAGGATCTGAGAGGATGGGAAAGAGACAAAAATACTGTTAGAAGATGAACAGGCAGGTTTAGTAGATGCAGCAATGAGAAGCAAATTAACTCAAAAGTCATGGACTATTAGTTTCAGGACAAAAGATAGAAGTTTGGGATCAGGAAGAAGCTGAGAACAAAGGGATGGAACAGTTTGTTAACATATACGTGAGAAATTCATTTAGCTGCAATGGGAAAGAACATGAAAATGGACATGGTCAGTAATTGCAACAACAAGGAAACAGAATGAGGATGGAAACACTCAAATGTCTGGAACATCTGTTAAAAAAACAAAATATATTAGTCATCGCAACAATCGGTGAACAAAGAGAAGTAAATGATAAATCTATTAGAATATCTGTTATTAAACTAAACAGATATGTTGGTTAATGCATCTAGAAAAAAGAAAGAAGACGGACAAACTCAAACTCATTATGGTATCTGTTAAGGTGTAGGTGCAACATAAAGAGAATAAAGGAGACGGAGAACATCATTGACATGACAGTCAGTGACTGCAGCAATGATGTACGTTCATAGAAAGAGATCAGGAAAGGTCTGCATTGAGGGTGAGGTACAAAAGCCCTTCCACTGAAAAAGATCTAGCATATCTTCTCTTATTTTTATAAAAATAGATGATGTGGGATTATGCAGTTTTCAGCAACAAAAAATATAGGTCTTTTTATTATATTTTCTGAAAACAGCCTTAGTCCTTTAGAAATTTGACTCTAAATTTTGGATGAGACTGTTGGCACATAATTTAGCCTCTGCTAATCTCCCATCAGCCCTTTGTTTACACTCTATCCTGTCCTGCTAGCTTACAGCCTCTCACAAGCCCAAGCTAACATTAGCGTAGCCAAAAAAACAAAACAAAAATGGCAAGTAGTATCAGAGCTATCCAGCTGTGCAGTTATGAGCCAGATGCCAGTTCAGATGAGGACAATGAAGACGTTAATGAATCTATTTGTCTACAAGTGGATGAATCCGAATTTTACCGGAGGAGACTTTGGCCTGGCCTAATTGCTGGGTTTTTTACCTGCTCCTCATCCAAGAAAAGTCCTACAAGAACATGTTAAAAACACCCTTTTCATTGGAGTGGGTCTTTAAAAATCATTTATATTGATTTAAAGTCAGTTCATAAATATTCCTAGAAGGACTCTCAGTAGATAAAGTTCTTATCAACAGAACTGTAACCATAACCTATGGCTCACCTAACCTATACGCTTTATCAAAGAGTAAGATTTTAAAGTTTAGCCATAAATGCAGAGATTGTGTCACCAAACTGAAACAGGGAGTTGATTCCACAAGAGAGGAGCTTTCATTCTAGATTGGAGGTTCAAGGAATCACTGGTAATCCTGCAGACGGAGAACAAAATGTTCAGTTAGAAAAATATGGAGATAAAATAGAGATTTTCTGTTCAAAGCTTCACACATTATTCGGAGATTTGTCTGATCTGACTCAAAAACACTTCAAAAGTCTATTGAAGTCTGAGCCAAACTCAAACCTGATTAGGAGAGCTGACTTTATTCACCAGCTTTGAAATAATTCTTAGCAACAAACTCAACTTTTATTCAAACATTACTTTAGACATTAACTCAAATCATTCATGACCAAAACTTTGTTTTTAAAAGATAAAATTCAGTGTGTATCTATTAAAATATCAGGCTTTACGCTTAGCAGTAATATAGTGTAAGGATAAAAGAAAACATTATGTAGGCCAATTAATCATTAACATATTTTCTGATCATAACAAAAAATCGGCTCCAATTTACATGTCTCGATAATTATATTTAGGTACGATGTGAAAAGGCTATTTAGAATAGAGGACATGTAAATCTTTTATTAGTTGAAAGCAAAACATTTTTCAAGGTAACAATTTGAATATACTGAATAGCCAGATGTACTAGCTGGGAAAATTAAAAAAAATTATGAAATGGGAAAAAAACATCTCAAAATAAGTGTTGAGATAAGAAAAAACATGAACTTATTTGTATATTTCGGTGGTAGTATCATGATTTGAACTTGCGTTTCTTCATCTGAGATGGTGCATCTTGCGTAAGCGGTGAAACTTAATCTGATTTTAGACGACTTTTGCTCAGAAGGTAAAGCCTTTGACACAAAAATGTTGACGTGTTCTTGGTCAAGGTTCCTGACCTCCCAATGACCCCAATGCATGATGTGCAATGTGGGTGTAAACAAAAGAAAACACTTTACAACTGGATTCTTTGACAGAAAATTGTTGATTGAAGTGGAATTTATCTACAGAGTCACTTTGATCATCCTTATAAAGTCCTAAGATGATGGTCTGCAAACAAAACAGGTTATGAGAATAAAAGACTAATGTTGGTGTATTTATGAGTTTTCAAAGACTAATTCTGATTTAAATGTATATGCAAAGTTTTATAGGGGCCTGTTGCTAAAAAAGTTACTGAAAAAGCTCTATGAAATGAATACAAAGTCCAAGCTGTTCCAAAAGGAGGAATGTTCTAAACTCCTGCAAGCTGATGTGGAGGTTCCGAACAAAAGTTCTTATGTATCTATTTGACTTATTTATTACAGATTTAAAAAAAATGAAGTTTTATCTGAAAAATTAGGATACATTTTTAAAGTATTGTGTCTGTATAAAATTTCATCAAAATGTTTCTTTTTCTTTTCAAAGAAAAAAGAAAACCAATAAGCATAAATATTTCTAGGAAATACTTTTACACTGAATATTTTGCATTCACAGTAAACAACTCGATTAACGTGGAAAAAAAGCTTTTTTTTAATTTGTCTAACTGGCACACAGTTTCCCCAAATCTTTTATTCGCCAGCTTATTATTTATTCGAGTCTCAGACACATGCTCCCTGGTGCGGTTAATCTTGTGAAGTTCTGTTTTGCAGACAACTGGGCTGGAGTTGGAATAAAATCTGCTGATCTGTTTGATCGAGAGCAAAGTCCCTTCAGTTGAATTCCACCAAGCTATATAAAGCCGGACCCTGCTTTGGATCACAAGCCTCGCAGCAGCAGCAGCAGCAGCAGCAGCAGCAGCAGCAGCAGCAGCAGCCTCAAGTGGCCGAACAACAAGATGCTGAACATCACTGAGCTTCCTCTGCATGTCTTGCAGCCCTCGCGGGCTTCAGACCGTCTCCTGCAGCCCCTCTGGGACTACCTCCTTTTTCATCACATGCCTCTCATCTCTTCTCCTTTTTTCATCGTCATCCTTGCGTTTTCCAGCTACCTGATCTTCAGTGTACCTTTTGCAATTCTAGACCTATTGGGAGAGAGAGTGCCTTTATTTCACCAGTACAAGATCCAGCCAGAGAGACAGCCAACCATGGGAATGATGGCTAAGAGCTTCCTAACAGCTCTGTATAACCACATCTTCTTTGTTTTACCAGCTGTCTCAATTGGCATGTTCATACTGCCCATACCAGCACTGCCACAAGACGCTCCTACAATATATGAGCTTTTTGTCGACGCACTGGCCGCACTTCTCCTCTTTGACACTCAATACTACATTTGGCACTACATACACCATAAGCAACCACAGCTTTATCGGTGGATTCACGCGGTGCACCACGAATACATGGCGCCGTTCTCCTGGTCCACAGAGCAGCTCAGCATCCCAGAACTGATGGCAGTGGGGTTCTGGAGCAACCTGGACCCCCTCCTTCTAAAGTGCCATCCTCTCACCATATGGTTCATGACCGTCTTCAGCATCTGGATGTCGGTGGAGGACCACATTGGCTACGACCTGCCATGGACCCTGAACCGTGTGGTGCCTTTTGGTCTGCTGGGTGGCGCACCAGCTCACGACATGCATCATCAGAAGCCCAGCAGCAACTTCGCTCCGTTTTTCAGCCACTGGGACAGAATCTTTGGCACAGCCGTCACTTTGAAGAAAAAAAAATTGTAAGAAAATGACTAAAAAGTCAAAAGAGTACATATGTAAATACTATTTTTGTTGTTGTTTATAGTTTTTTGTGCTTTTATGTTTACAAAGGACAGTTAACTGATGTGAGTGGCTATAACTTTCAGCCTTATGTATCTTGCCTTCTGTTGTCCAACCAGATAACCTTGTAATATACAACATTTGTATTTTTCTAATGTCATAAATCCATGTTTATAAACTGATGATTGATGAAAACCTAGTTCTATAGAATTATTATGTTTTGTGCTGCCAAAGTTTCAGTCCTATATTTTATTTTTTAAAATAGGATAACATGCATTTATCTGATTTATTGTCATCTAATTTGAAGGTCAACAATTTTTGTAAATAAAGATAATATAAATATGGACAACATTTGTATCACTGTTTTTTGGGGGCTTTTTAATATGCACACAGACAAATAAAACAATTTCTTTTTTAATAAAATCTTTATATTAAGGGGTTATTCAACATGAGTCCCTGAAACTTAAATAAATGTAACTTAAAAGGAAAATAAAGCCTCAATTACAAATAATTGGTCAAAAACAGCAACGAAGACGCTGCAAATGAAGCACTTGATTATGGTTAAAGCTGTAATTAATTAATAATTAAACATGTTCATTGGATGCAAAGCGCAGATGCAGATTTTTCAATTCACTTTGATTTTATTTATTAAGTCGAGTTACACAACACAGTTATCTCAACGGGCTTTACACAGGTATTTGTCCAAAAACATAAAATCAATCATAAAATATAAACAATAGCTGATTGCTAAACTAAACAGATTAAACTAAACTGGGCATCCCATCCCTTACACCCTTCTCAGGAAGGAAAAACTCCAAAAAAAAATAAAAATAAATAAAATAAATCAATTCATGCTGTTTCAAATAAGTAATCTAGTCACTAGATTGCTCATTTGAAACAGTAAACTAGATTCTAGTGGTTTTGTGGAAAACAAAAAATAGTTTAGTCCCTTCTACCAAATTACATTAAGTACATTAAGTATTCTATGTAGTAATTACATGGTACTTTTTTATTGTTCCTATGAAGCACACTATAACTGAACATGTACATTCACATGCATTAAATTGTACTTTCTGTCTACTTCTTATCTTCCTTTTAAATTTAAAAGTAGATATCATGAAAATCACAGTAAAGTACCACATAAGTACTTTGTGAATACAAATTCTGTAAGAAATGGTGAGTACCAAGAAATACACATAAGAGTAGAAATTACATTTTGAGACTTCTTCATAGTATTTCTAAAGTAGTTTCTGTTTATCTAGTATCTTGTCACACAAATACCATGCAATAGGTTAACAAGTCAATTCTACGTACTTTATTTGTTTTTATCTCAAGAGACATATTAACTCAACATGTGAATACAATTTCAACACTTGTTGAGCATCAAGGGATTTATAAGACGTGACTACAACAAGACAGGTCACATTTTGGTCACACAATAGTTCCCTTTTCCAACAAGAACTTTGGTTTGTATGCTATTAGTTGAATGCGTCACTGTGAGCCGAGTGGTTAGTTTGCAATTTTTTGAGCCTATGAGACAAAATTTTTTGCACAGTTGTCAATTTGGTTAAAAAAAAAAAAAAAAACACAAGAAGACCAGAAAAGTTAAAATAACCGTTTTATTTTCTGCATATTTTTTCACAGCCTTAAGACTAAACTCTTTGTTGTGTAGAAGTATTATGATGTTGGTTTGTCTGCTAAAATCTCCACTGCAAGATTTTAAAATGTGCATGTTATGCATAATATTTTAATCAAATTCAATGTTATACAGTTTTTTTCTTTTTGTATATATAATATAAATCATTGTGAGTTTTGAGTTTCTATAATTTTCCACAAATTATAGAGGTTACAAGTCAAAAACGATGAATGCACTTAAATTTATATAAACACAACATCCAACAGAGAAAATAACTATTTAAACTAGATTGTTTTTTGTCACAGAATCAAAAAATAAAAAATTATCGGCTCAAAGATTAATAAGGGAACTTCAAAAGAGGTGCAGACACGCAAGAAGTGAATAAGTGCGAGTTAAAGCAATCAATCCAGCTAAGGCAAGCTGATTGCCGCTAATTGCAGAGAAGTTTTATAACGTCTGAGAATGTTGTGTAACTTTTAACACCTATCTTAAGCATGTAAGACATTGCTAATTATTTTTTTCTGAAAATGAAGACAACATTTTTTGTTTCAACATGTGCGTACTATAACTTTTATAAAAAAAAACAAAAAACAAAATTAAGTTGGTATTTATGTACTTGCACATTTGCTGCATAAATAATAATATTACAAAAAAATTAACAATCGTGAACCCCTTTTTAAACATTCTTTCTCACAAAAGAAATGAAATATTTTAAGTGCTTTAAATTTAACGTTGCTTATTGTGTGAAAGTAAAGCTGCTCTGCATTTCTGTTCTGCAGGGACTCTGTTACATCACACACTTGTTTCACTTCTAAAACTGACTAAACATGGAAGTTCTGGAATATGCGGAGGCCAGCGCAAAAGCCTGTTTCTCTGGACCTAAATTTATGTTTGACAATCATACCTTAGTCTAAACAAATCAGGAAAAAAGATGGAAATTTAGGCTCTTTTTGCTAGAAGAAAAGTGTATTTTACCAGAAGACACTTGAACTTTTTGTTAGTGGTTATCACTTTTGAGAAAACAAAGATTAGTGCCCATTATTTTTGTTTTTGTGCTTTAGTTATGTTTTTTTTTCTTTTTCTCAGTTGTAGTCTTAACTGGATTCAGTCACTACACAGAGTCTGGTTTTCTGTTGTCTCCTTTTTGTTTTCTCCTTGTTTTGTGGCTTTAAAAATTTTTTTTTCTTGTTTGGGTCAAATTTCCTAACTACTTAAAGGTTAGTTATGCCAGAAAGCCTGGTTTTCTACATTTTGAGTCCACCAGCACCATTCCTGACACTAAAAAGTGAAAGCAAATAAAACACACACATATATATATATATATAATGGTTTATATATGTTTTCTGATGTCATGTAATTAAGCCGTCCTGTCTTTGAACTGGGAAAAAACGGCAGCCTCCATCTTCATTTTTGATTTGGTACAGTTGCCCTTAATGCAGTATCTTGAAAAATGCAACTGTTTTAAATGTCTTTGAATTTGTATAGAATAAGTAGCTTTTATTTCACTAATAACTAATATCATATCTGAAGTTTTGTTGCAGGTTTTTTGCACACACTTGTGGCCAAAGTCACCACTGCTGTACTTCAATAGGAGGCTTGTCTGCACATCTCATTTATTGCTTTCTAACAATTCTCTTAATGCTAAAGTTGCCATGAAAATCTCAATTTTAACAAAGTATTCAGTGTAAATATACCAACATCAACTTTTAACACAAACATCAAATCTAATAGCTTAAACACTAAGTCTCCATGAAAAAACTCAAACATTAGAGGAGCGGAAATTGGAACAGGGACACACAAAACTGAGTGGAAAAGAGCTTTGATTATCAATGGAGCTAAGACAAACTAATTGTTGAGTTTTGTAACATCTAAGGATGTTGTGTAACTTTAAACACTTTTTCAAACATGTAAGAGGCACAATTGCTGCTGCATCTGATTGGCGGGTCAAACTAAACCCCTCCAATGAGGATAGGTCAAAATCGGAATATAAAAAGGAGCAAAATGTTGGATTATTCTGTATTTTAAGACTGTTCTACACATTTCAGACCCTAAGAAGTGTTCTTTAATGAAATAATCTGGTATTCTGGTGACAAATATTAAAAGGAAAGCTATAATTAGAGTTTGTATTTGTGGAATGACAGTATGAGTGTTATATGCTCCAAATTTGTTCAGAATATATTTTTTTTTACTCTTGTTTTATTTTTTGCATAGTTTTTTCCAGATTTTAAACTGAAATTGTAAACATAAATTGAGCTGCAGATGCTGCAGTGGAAGGGATAATTAATTTAAAACTTAATGCATTTTTTGTTTTTTGTAAGCCTTTTAATAAAATTGAAATATCTGCAAGAATCAAGTTTAATCTGTTTTAAAATATATCTATTTAAGGCTCAAACTGGAACTTTTCTGTTTCCTTTAGTGTATCTTTAGGTTCAAAAACATAATAGAAATGAGAGATTTGGCTGTCTTTACATCCCATTTTGATTTAGGTCAAAGAAAGTTCTTCAGATAATATTTCAGTCATTTTTTTCTTCTTGGAAAGGAGCCAGAGCGACTTAGCTCCTGTGATTTAGCCTTTGATTTCTCTTCCAGTGGTAAACAGTAAACCTGTAAGCAAAGCATAATATGAGAAGTCTGTTTGGCCCAAATCCTCTTACAAACTCGTTGAAAGCGCTTTACTCAGCAACATTTCATTCACGGGAATTCCAATGAGTAAGTATGAGCCGCTTAACGAGGTTTTTGCTTATCAGACTGGTTTGAGAGGCACAAAAGGGATTTAAGGCTAACCCCTTCTTGAACATAGTGTGTGCACCTTCTGAACATGATGTGGACGTGCTGACTTGAATGAAAAATTACTACCAATAAGTTGTAGGAGAGATATTACTGCAAAAATCTTAAACATGAGAAAATAAGTGCAACATCTGGAGCTCACAAAAATGTTTTACGGTCACACACGTACACTACTGTTGAGTAAAATACATATATTTGAAATCTCCTGTGAGTTACTGTAGTATTTCCGGTTAAAATATTGAATCAGCTTTCACTGGTTCACACATTTGTTGGGCAGAGAGAGTTTTACAGGGAGACCCAGACTCAGGTGCCCTTAAGACTACAAAAGTTAGGGAGTAGTATCGTCTGGTTCAAATCAATTTTTCTAAATATATGATATTTATACCTAGGGTTACATTTGGTGACGTCCCTTTTGTGTATCAAAGAAATTAAAAAATACAAATATTTACCAATATAACGCTATTTATTAATGGGATTTGAAAGGAATTGTTCTTAGCTTGAAAAACTCAGTACTAAGTTATTTTCACTGTAAATCCAGTAAGATTGAAAGTTAAATTAACGATTTATAGGAGGGAAAATATCTGTTTATTAAAATAAAACATGGTTTTAAGTCTGTTTACATGTATTTTTTAAATTAACTTTATTTGTTACTCTTTAAGTCCAAACTTCAAATCTTCCAAACTTCAATCATCTTTTGATAATTTAAAAATTCCGTTCGAGTTGTCTTTATTTTTTGCCGTTTTTAGGCAAAATTTTAAAAACTGTGTCGTTTTATAGGGCATTTTCTGTAGAGTGGCTGGAGTTCTGTTGGTGGGGAATAAGCCTGAACTAACCATCATCCTTTTGTTTATACTCTCCCCCACTAGCTTACAGCCTTAACATTACTAGTGCAACAAAAATGGAGAGCAATATTGGAGCTATCCCGGCTGCGATGCTAGATCGAAAAAAGGAAAACAAAGACGTACTTGGATCTATTTGTCATGTGGCTTGTAACAACTATAAGTTTTATCAAACTGGATTTCAATTACCAGCTCCTGATTCACAACGATTTGATTAAATAAATACTCAGAAATGCATTTTAATCTCATATAAGTTCTCTATAATGAGAGAAATACATGTTAAAAACACCAAATACACAGATTTCATTGGAGTGGTTCTTTAACAAACAATGAAATTAGTCTGGACCAAACTGACGTCATCCTTCACTTTAAATTTTGTTGCGTAGTGTCGTGAGTCACCGTAACTCAAGATCTCCTCCTTTGTTACAGTTTTTCTCCATCGATTTGGTGCATTTCTCACAACAATTAAACCTCTCACAAGTTAGTGTAACCTCCACAACATTTAGTCACTTGTGGATTTATGCTTTTGGACACAAAGAAATTGATGAAGTACAAATCATCATCAATCACTTGATCATTATTTCTTTTTTTTTATCGAGTCTGTCAAAGTGATCTTAATTCGTCCAGGCTGATTATTCATTGTTTATACAACTAATAATCTTCATTTCACTGATTGTATATTTGCACACAAACTTGTTGAACATGTTGTCAAACATTTTATATGTCCATTTTAAATGTAACTGTTGTTGTGTTTCCTTGGAAGTTTGTATGAACTTTTTTAAGGAAAACATCATTATGTACTGATGAAAAGGTGTTTGAATTATTAGTTTGGTTCGGTATTGGTTTGCTTTGAAAAAACGATCCAGCTGAACAAAAGTTTTGCTTCATGTTTCACTCTCAGTGCTTTTCAGTAAATATTGTTTACTTTTATCTGTTTCAGCAAATATGCAAACTATAAATCACCGTCAAACTGTCTTAAATAAAGATTTCAACAAATGTATATGCATTAAAGTATTTATTTTTCACAGAAAATACAAGAATGATGAAAATTAAATACATAAAAAAACATCAGTGGTGACTCTTATTTAGATACTGAACAAACATGTTGGCGATCTGCGCCGTGTTCTCTATGGGGTGCATCTTGCTGTAGCTGATGAACTGGCGCCGCAGTTTCCGCAGTTCCGCCATGTTGATGCTTTTGGTGAGCTCCACGTTCAGCGTCAGGTTAAGGAAAGTAAGCTGGTCGCTCACACATTGATGAAAACGCGCTTCACCCACATTACTTCAGAAGCACCAAAGGGGAAACCAGATTACATCCTTCCGTTTAAACGTTTAAGGTGAATAAACGACTTCTGTCAGCGGTATAGCAAATTTAAATTACACACCTGTAATTGAAGACGGACCAACAAAGACGCACATGTGCTTTTAAGTCAGCTTCTGCTGCCATCAAAGGAAAACATTCAGACTTCTGAGGCCAGGACAGAGTTAGACAATTATTTGATGCTAAAGACATCTAATTTTATGGACTAAAATTAGGAGGGAAAAGGATTTTAAAAGATAATAAATAAGTAAAAAAAGAGCTTTAAAACATGGACAATTGTATATAAAAAGGATATTTTTTCTGTCGCTCCTGGTACTGAGATGAGATCCCCAGGAACGCTCGTCTTTTGAGAGTTAAAGATTTCCTGGAAAATTTTTGAAGCAACAATTAGAAAAAACAATTAAACTGAAGTTTAAAAATCACAGAAATTACCATTATATTTAGAGTCAAACGGTAAAATAAAATATTTTATTGATGTATTGACTGGAAAAACTAAGTTAAAAAAAGCTATTTATATACAAATCTATCAGAATTGTTATTTTAAGTGTTACTTTCTGCTTCTTTGCTCAGGATAAAACTAAAATATAATTTTCTTGTTTTAATTATTTATTTTTAATAGAAATGATCAATGCACACACACGATTGGAAGCAACAATGCAGAAAAGTAATCCAAACCCATTGTTGCCACGTGTCACATATGTACCAGGCATTTACAAGCCTTAGTTACACAACACAAGAGAAAAAAAAAAACATTTAGTACAGAAAGGAATGAAGAACCGTTTATCCTTTAGACTGTAAGGAATACCAAAACCCAATTCTGCCCCCATCGGGTGACTAACTGAACACAGAACAATGGAAAGGACCCGGAAATCACTCCATCGATCAGCTGATGTGCACCCAACCACAAGAAAGTTTATAATATTTTAATTATACAGCCTAAAGACACATTCACACAGCCAAAGGTGACCAGAAACGTCAACATTTGGCTTTCCTTGTTACTAAAAGTTTTAATTTTTTTCTCTTTTTTGAGCAGTTTTAGCTCTCTTTATTATTATTGCAGAGTTAAAACCACTAAGCCACACAGATCTGATTTTATAGTAATTCAAATTGCTCTTGTACTTTACTTACTCCATTCTAACGTCTAATTAGTTAAAGTGTGAAACATAGTTTTGTTGCTAAAGAGACTAGGAGCCTTTGCAGTTTATTGTGGTTTGAAGTGGGTGGGACGGTTATCAAGCTGTAGGGTTAAGTCACATTTAGATTGCGCTAATAAAATGTATTAATTCACCAATCATCAGCTAGTAATGAGGACTTCAACAACAACAAAAAAAAATGAAGTTTAGAAAGCTTATGTGAGGCGTTTTATAACCTATAGACTAAAATATTGGAGGGAAATCACACTAGCAAATACTTCACTAAAGAAAAACAGAAATCACCCATAAGACTCACCATTAATACTTCTTGTGTGATCTTGTCCAACTCGTAGAGGAAGTTTACAGAAGTCAAAGGTTGCTGCAAAGGACGAAATAACCCAGACTGTAAGTACAAAATCCTCCACATCTATTATTAATGAAATAAACAGAGTTTATTTGTTTAAAATCCTTACACTTTGGGTGGACTGGTTTGGTGGAGGAGCTTTTCTTTTAAAAAGTGCATCAGAAATAGACTCAAATGGAAGGTTATCGTCTTTTAAGATGGTGAAGAGAGGGCTGTCCCATCTGTTTCTGGAGTCAGGGGCTTCAAATCTTTGAACTAAGGCATCAAAGCTTTAAAAACAGGATGATTTTAGTTCACAGCGTTGCAGAAACACCAGTTCAAGCCATCTGTTTGCCACTCACATGTCCTGGGAATACTGCTCAGCGGGATTTCTGCTTCTGTTCCATGAGGAGCTCTGCTCATCTGACGTCAGACAGTAAACCTACATCAAAGGAAGGCATGGCCTTTCTTAGAGATGTGACAACAGTAATAACCCACTATAATTCAAAGTCTTTTTTTTCTGCACACTCACCAGGCAGTGAGGTGTCTGTGCATGTTTGATGAGGCAGAACAGCTCATAGCGGTAACCTGGAAGAAATTGAATATAATATAAAGTCAGTTTAATATGTTTTTTTTAATGTATCAAATTGTTGTCATGGATATTTACCTTTAATATAATTAACCGAGTCCAAAATAACAATGTCATCTTTGTTTACCTTCCTGAAAGAGAAACAAGCAACACATTCTTGAATGAGGGGTGTATTATTGGTACTAATTACAAAGAAATGTTTAAAAAGTTTACCTTTCTACTTCAGCTTTCAGTGACGCTCTAACTTCTTTCTCCTTTTGGGAATCTGAAATGAGTCTAACAAAGTTACTATGGAAATTTAGGCTATGAAAACAGATTTCAAAAAGACTGAACACAGATACACATTATAAAAAAATCTATGTAAATTGGTCAACGCTCAACAATGAAATTAGTTCAAATTTTGATGCACAAGTTTATGACTTGATTTAATTTACAACTTAACTGCACATTAGCTTTTTATTTAAAATCCAACTTTACTTTTAGTTTCAAAAAATTTGTGACAAATGTAAACCTTTGAAACCTGAAAAAACTGACACTTGACATGGAAAATCTATTAAAATAAATTAAAATATAATACTAACCAAAGATTTAATCAACTAATATAACCTGTTCTAAGTGAAATCTGATTTATTTAATCAAATTTTTAAAACTCAGCTTTTATAAGCATTGAATCAAAGTTATCTGTCCCATCAAGACAGACCACATTTTAACAGAGAGACACAAGTCACATTATTTGAACATCATTAAGAATAAATATGGCAAAAATTTAAAGTTTTTAACTACTTTTAGAAGAGAAAATCCTAAACGCATGCGCGAAACTTAAAGAAGATGCAGTTAGCCAGCTAGCTTAACTTGCCTGCGTAAACACTGTTTCTATCAACGCCGAGAGCGCCGTCACCGACAATATAAACCCTTCGCTCTGTGTTCCTGTCAAAATACTCCTTCAGCTCCTCTGCTCTTTTAGTTTTACCACTGCAAGGGTATCCACAAATAACTACTAAAGGCATAACTAACAACAGAAGCTAGCATACATGTGTGGGAAAAAAAAGGATTGTTAACCCGGAAGTGAAAAAAAAACAGACAACCAGCAGATGGCGCCAAAGAAACGTCAAATTGAAAGTTAAACCTCAAATCCAGGCAAAGAAGAAAATATATAGGTGATAAAAAATAACACAAACCGTTTGATTTAACTTGCCCATTTTATTTAAAACAAAAGTAACAAAAGTATTTTAAAAGACATAATGCAAAACATGTTATAAGGATATATCCTTGTATATAGATTGTATCTAATACTAGAGTCATGTTTTGCTAATAAAATATATTTCACAAAAAAATCAGTTTCTTCTTCCATTAACAAATGGCTTTGTTGGTGTTTTGATTGTTGGTTGTCCTCAAACTGGATCTCCTCCATTTCTAGATGAGTAGAAAACAATCAGTGAGCTATAATATAATATAATATAATATAATATAATATAATATAATATAATATAATATAATATAATATAATATAATATAATATAATATAATAAGGGCCAGGAATCGATAAAAAGAAATTAACTAATTAATCGCAAACCTGGAAAAAATTAATCGCGATTAATCGCTATAATTTTTTTTTGTCTGAGTATTTGCCAACCACTTATTATCTGCGAATATTCACAATATAAAATCACACACAAAACTCTACATTTAGAAAATTTATTTTTAAGTCAATCAATTTAATTAAAAAAAATCTGATTGATTGTATTTTTTGTTTTGTGATTAAACACGATTAATCACAATGTTTTAACAGGTAAAATTTATTTGTTCATAATGGCACCGGACTATGGATCAAATAGTCCACTTTTTTGTGAAAAGGTGATCTAAACCACAAAAATAGCAAGAATAAAGTTAAAAAAAACTATTGAACATTGATCTCTTTTGTAAGTGACTATGCTGTAAATAGAATAATACCTGACGAAATGTTTAAACGCACTCCTTGGAAACCTGAACCACAGAATTAAAGCAAAGAACTGCTTCTTCGATTACGTTGCGTTAGTACATATTAAGCCATTAATTACTTTTTTTTCAATGAAGTGTGTTAACATGTTAATGTTCACAGCCCTAAATATAATATAATATAATATAATATAATATAATATAATATAATATAATATAATATAATATAATATAATATAATATAATATAATATAATATTTTTACCAGCATGTGGATTGTTCTACTTTTCTTCTTCCCGTGCCCATTTCAACATCTGGAGAAGTTCATGCAGGTCTTTCAGTACTTCTGAGGGGTTTTTCTCATTTTCAAAGGCTGGATTTAAAACACTATTATCCGTAACACTCTTCTTGCCCATGAAATGCCCTGTTAAATGCAAACATTCCAAATCCCAGTTAGTAGCAAATTCAAATAGAGTAAGAAAATGTTTCTTTCCTTACCTGTTGCCCACAGATTTCCTCTGGGATTCACCTTCAGCTTTGAAATCTTATTTCTCAGTTCAGTTAAATCAAGAGTCATTGAAGTAGTCATGGTAAAATATGAAATAATCATGAAAGAAAAGAGAATTCCTTTGCAGCAAATCTTTGTCATAGTGACTCAAATAAAAACAGCAGCCTGTTAATTTAAATATCTGCAGTTCCTTTACTCCAGGGACAGGCATTTATAGTGTGATAGGCTGGACTTAATATTATAATTTGATGAGGTCAATCATCTTTGGTTGTTGGATAGATGACGCACATTAAAGTGCCTGGTAATTGTAAGATTTAAGCCATCACTGCAAAACCTTCAATTGTCACATCAAAACACGAGAGATGATTTGCTTCCTGGCATCCGGAAGATTAGCACTTTTTTTTTTTTTATTTGCAAAAAGACCACAACTGGGATGATAAGTTATTCAATGAACCAGTTTATTTGTAAGTACTTTGCGTAAACATAACAAGGCACGTGGGCCACTGCATGCCGAAGAGATGAGATGGTGTCAAATATGCTGTGAATCCACGTTTCACTGGTTTCATATGTACACAACTCCTTCTCTATACAAGTCCTTCGAGTACGCAGTATCAAAAGTACAAATGTCTTTTATAAAGGAGTACAAAAAGAGCAAAACTTAAACAAGTAACATGTTTTTTGCCTCTATATCTGTGGTGTGATGATTAAAAAAAAAAAAATCTAGCTTGTCAGGTCAATATGACCCTAAAACTGTAATATCGTTCCCAAAATAATTTATAAAATTCACAGTGGGATGATACACATTTTTATATTTTTTTTTCTATAATTGCACTGCGAGTAGCTGTGAACTCTCAAACCCCCTGCAACAATCACTGCCGTTTACGATGGAGGTAGGAACTGCTTTAACACCACCTGCAGATAAGAAGCCTTCAACAAACAGTTCCCTTACAGCCATCACATATTCATATTCACATCACCAGGATGAGGTTAAGAAAACAATCTCCCCTTTTATTGCTGCTAAAGTTTCTTTCATTGTACCCTGATATGACAAAACACTGGCGTTCAAAAAACAAATAAAGGAAAAATCTGATCTGGCAATTTGAGGTACATTCAGTATTGATGTGTCACATCCTTAGCATAACCACACAGATTCATCATTATATTAAGACCCAAACTCAGAATTTTAACACATTTTATAAAACAAACAGAAACCTATAATTAAACTTTTTTTTAAATCTTGAAACCAATTTATTTTTCTTTAAAAAAATAAAATCCTTTTCCTTTCAAGGGATGGGATTTTCAAGACAAACATTTCAAATTAAATAAAAAAAGGAATAAATTATTCATCCTTACATGGTGAAAACCAACATTTCAACCAATATCAGACCTTCACACTAACACACATTCCTGAGCATTCTCTTAAAACAGATGCAACATGAACAAGTAGAAAAAAATGTATGAATGAAGCTTTATGGTAAAAGAAAAATAAAATATATCATCGATATGCAGGGTTAAATTAGAATACTGTTCATAAACAAATATAACAGATCTGTGTGAATATACTGCATTAGAATTATGTTTGCCTCAACACCATTAAATATGAGCGACACCTCAGAGACATTTTACTGTCAGATCCCAAAAAAAACACTAATTGCCACTGGTGTATCTAATGATGCTCGGCTCATTTTTTTGCTTTTGAATGAAGTGACTTTTTTTCTGAGTATGTGGAAATATGAATATCAGCCACTCTAAAGATATGAATGAATATAGGAAGTGAACAAATGAATACTGCAGCATAATTTGGCTTTACTTTCAATAGCTGTTTCAGGCGCTTCAAGGAGGAGGTTCCTCTCCTAAAGAACGCTCTCTAGAGTCTAAAGCTGGGTTTGGTTTTAAGTCACAGTCTGTTGTTTTGGTTCCTTTTGCAGTTTTAGAGCCATCATCGAGCGAGGGTTTGGATTTATTCGATCCAACGTGCCGATTGTTCTGCTTCTCTGTGCCAACACCAGCTTTCTCCTCCTCTTCCTCCTCCTTGACTTTGTGCACGATAAAAAGATGCCTATTGAGAGACAGTGCAGATGTGAAGCACAGGCCGCAGTGAAGACACTGAGGGGTGCTTTCATCTGTTCTGTGCTGAGGTATATGCTGCTGGAAGTCTGTCCGGTCGTCTGTAGTGAAGCCGCACTTTAAACAGCGGTGCTGGGTTTTGGGACGTTTCGCTGAGGGAGCCTCTTGATCGGACTGATGATTCGCCTGGGTTTCCACAGGGGGGAGGTCAGAGGCAAACTTCTGAAAAATCACATTGAAATATTGACCAGGATGAGTTACTCCGCTAACTTGATCTTCAGGCATTTTATTTTCACAATAAAAGACAAATACCTTTCCCAGAGGCTTTTTGTATTCCCGGAGGGATGCTTTCGGCATCTGACTCAGATCAGGATTTTTAATTCCATGCATTAGACTGATGTGGTTCTTCAGCATCACACTAGTCGTGAATATCGTCTTGGTATCAGTGCAATACCTTTGGAAGGAGAATCTTTATTAAACAAACTAACATCATTAGAAACAACATTTATCAGTAGAACATTTCTTACCAACAAGAGTAGATTCTCCTTTTTCCATCATGGTCACTTCGAATGTGCCTCCTCAGGGTGATTGCAGAGTTGAAGGACTGCTCACAGTGTCGACACGGATACTTCTTCACTGACTGTTGGTTGAAATGTAAAAGGAAAGAAAAGAGGAAATATATATTTAAAATATATATCCATAAATTATGCAAAAAGAAATGTATGAAAGACTTCATTTATTTAAAATTGTTTTTGACATTTTCTTGTCTCATTTTTCTAATGGAGGACACATATAAAGAAAATGAAGCTTAAAATTGCATATCTGAGTATTTCTTTACTCATGTGAATCAGGAGCAGACACGAAATTATGTTGGAAAAAGCTTGTAGATGCCTCAAACTCTCTGTTCCACCCATTCTGATACATCCACTTGTAGACAACTTGAATGCAACTGCAGCTAAAATTCCTAATTTTTCAAGCATGTTTTTAGGATCTTTCTATGTTTTTATTTTCCATTTTGTTACATACACCGCAGTTGAAATTAAATAAAACTACTCTAATTTATCATGCATTGTTCTATTTTGATCTATTTTTTATGAAAAAAATACTTTTTATTCGGTATATTAAATTGAGTAAAAATTACCCGGCAAAAGTGATGGTGTAACTTTTCATAGTGAAAGTCTCTATGAGCATTTACCAAGACCTTTGCACTTCCAAGGAAAGCTGATCAGCTGACCGGAGCTACCGGTCGGGAGCAAACAGATACGACAGGGTGTGCCCACTTCAAGATTTAGATTTTAAAGAATCTTTGAACTGAACCCTGAAATGCTCGGGCATTAGAAAGAAACCAAACGTGGATTCACGTGCTTCCTTTTATGGTCTCAAACTGAGACTAACTGCCTCACATTTGATAGCTGACAGAGATTTTTTCTTTTAAATGAAATTTACCACTGAATGGATCTGGTGATCTAGTTTAAACCGAATACTAAAACCAAAGTTTGACACTTTTCATTCCACCCAGCCTTCATTAACTCCAAGGACACACAAGCTCTACGCTTTTGCTCGCTTTGTTATATCTTATTCATTTGGCAGGTGCACTGATTGTAAATCGTGATGCACGTGTTGCCATAAAATATGAATTACGGAAGGGAGGGAGAAGTGCCCCCAGTGATTACTGCACTTCTTGGAAAGACATGATAACAGTTCTGGCTCTATGTTCTCTGCAGGATGATTAGAGAAGTTTATTGCGATCAATAGCCTGTTGACAACTTTTTAACCAGAAGAAGCTGCTGGTCTGTTTGTTGGGAGATGACGAGAACAAACACTGAGGGCGGTTCAGAAGCAGCACCTCAAGTTGCAGCAAGAGCAGCAGAAATACACAACTCTGATTTTGTACTATTTTTAAAATCAATTCTTTCAAAAAAGATAATTAAAAATGTGCTTTACCGTAACAGGATAATACATTTAAAAATGGATACAAATGTTCCCCAATCTATAATTTGACAGAATTCACTGCTTTCTCAACTTGGGAAAACAAGCAATGATTGGGATATAGATTAATTCATATCTATAAACATTTTACGCATCATTTTCTCTTTTCTATCATTGATTAGTAAAACCAAGTTAGACAGACAATTCCACAATATTCAATTTCATTGTTTTTGTCCATAAAACTTTTACCAGGAACATCTCATAAATTACAAAAATGAGCAAATGCTTAACATTTACATTGACAGACTTTGCTAAAACTTTATAAAAACAATATTATCATTATTTTTTTGATAATACAAAGACCTTTCCTAAAAATAATAAATAATAATAAAATAATTATGGAGACATTTTCTGAAAGATGTTAAAGTTGAAATAGAGTCATATAGGGAGTTATTCTATTTAAAAAAGGTGTCTTTTATCTTTTTCCCCTCGTTTATTCAAAAGTCCAGGTTAATCAATAACATTTTGCCAACATTTATATCAAAACTTAAAAAAAAAATTAGAAAGACAATTAACAATAAATACTAATTTCATGATCAAGTTGGTCGAAACAAACAAAAAATGATTTTTTATGAAAATATTTTTGTGTCCTTCTACTTAATCCAGTAATTATCTAGGTTTAATTAAGTTTACAAACAAGCTGACTTAGATCTTTACTTTATGTATGAAAATTAAAATCATGCAAACAATGAATAAAATCAAAGACTCTAATAAAATTCCCTTTAAGATAAAATGACGGCACATGATCACAATTAAAACCAGCTCTGTATTACTTAGAAGACAGATCTTTCCGGCAGTCTTCAAATTCTTCTACATGGTTAAAAAAAACAACACTACACCAGCATTCCGATTCAGGAAGTCTTACCTTTCCGTGGTTGGTCTTTACATGAGAAACATAGGATTCCCTGTCAGAAAACCACTGCAGACACTCGCCACACGTCCAACCGCTGGGCTTCATTCGAGGCTTGATATCCTTCTCTGATTTTTTTCTACCACATCCTGTAAACTTCTGAGCATCTGTACTCTTTGACTGTTCTGTAGAATGAACATCTGGATGGAGGTTGGTCTTCTCTTTTTCTTTCACTTCTTTATCCACCTCTGCAGTCATGTTTCCCACATGAACACTCTGGAGAAAAAAAAAGGAAGAAACGTACACCTTACCATGTTTAGTTTTAGAATGTTTCAATACTCCAACAATTCAGGAGGAAAACAATGCTTTGGTTACAACTTAATACATTTCTAAGTGTAAACTTGAAAAAAAAAAAGTTGGTTCAAAGTGATCTCTGTGGAGATTATTTATTCAGGATTTCTGTTTTTCAGGGCGACTGGACTTTTAAGGTCCGGATGACCTTAAAAACAGAAGTCTTGTGACTTTACATTGATACAAAGGATTGATTCACTAAAAAACAAACTGCACACCAACCTTGAAATGTAGCATTAACAGCCGCTTTTGTGGAAACACTGAGTTGCATTCGGGACATTTAAAAACACATATAAGTCGCTTGTTGGCATTCTGATGGAAATGCTGAAAGAGGAGACGTTTTTTCTTGAAAACTGCTTCACAGGAACACTTCAAGACTAACCTGCAAGAGCAAAGAGAGTTCCATTAAAAGAAACTGCCAAAGAAAAAGGAAAATGTTGCAACACAAACAAGTCAGGAACTCACTGAAGTGCAGATTTGCTGGCAGAATGCTTCTTTTTCAAATGCACTTCACAGGCGTCGGAGGTCTTAAAGGCAACTGGACAGACGTTACATTTATAAAAAACTTCACAGTGTTTCTCCTGGATATGAGTCTCTTGTCCTTGGAGAGTTCTGAACACCATGTCACAGTGCAGACATCTACAACAAAGGAGATGGAAAGCTAATTAATACCAGGGATACGTTTTATGTTATGAGATTTATTGAGGTCTACGTGATTAGCAAGAATACTAACTTGTACCAAGCCTTGCGGGCGTAGTGCAGACAGTTTTCCTTGACGTGCTTCTGAATGTCTGCAGAGCGACTCAGGCCACCACACTCGGGGCAGGAGTAAGGGGACTTGTGTGCGTGAAGCCGTTGATGAGCTCTCAAGCTGCACTTGTTGGGTAGCAACATTGAGCATACTTTGCAAGTCTGTACCAAAAAAGAAGAGCAGATTCCATTTAAAGCTCAACACCTTTTATAATTTAACACATGTACTCACCAGTCCCTCCACATCTTCTGATAGCTTCTGGTAATGCCCCGCGAGCGCTTTATAGTCATGCAGCTGCTTGTTGCACTCCACACAATGATGTCTGTGTCGTATTATACTATCCGGATATAAAGGCAAGACGGGTTCACTTCTAGACGAGCTTAAGGATGAGGTGGAGGAGGCCAAACTCGCGGGCTCGGAGCTCAGTGGAGCAAACAAGTGCTCCTCAGATAAGGGTTTCAGATGGAGCTGCGTGCACTGCATTACCATGCCACTGTTTTTATGCTCCCGCGCGTGTGCCAACAGGGCACACTTGTTGAAGAAAACCAGGGTCTTTGCACAATGCGTACATCCCACTTCAATGTGAACGCTTCTTCTGCCGTAATGGCCCACGAGACTCTTTTCGAGCCCAAAAGCGTCCCCGCACTCGAGGCAGCAATATCCATTTGGTGGAAGGTTGATGTTGCTCTCTGGAGGGGGGCTCAAGTTGGGCACATATGTAGGCACAGGGTTGGCACTGTTCAGCAGTCTGTGTAGAGTCCCTGCAGCTGTGTTTGGAACGGGCGTACAGGGGAAAGGGTTGGCTGCTTTCACCTGATGGACTAACGGGACTCCACTACACACGGACGAGGAAAGCGTGGGGTTACTTTGCTGATGGGAAGCGGACCGTGCAGCTACGGAAGCAGCAACACTGTGAGGCACCAGGTTCAGACTGGCCAAGTGCACAGCTTTTGGAAGGGAGGTTGTGTTAGCTTTCTGGCCTGCAGTTGATGATGTTCTCTTCGGTTTTTGCACCCGGTGTGTAGCAGATTTTTTGCCAACGCTGGTACTACATGAAGCCAAAGATTTTCTGGAGTTCTGCTCGGATTTTCTGTCCAAAGCCTTCAGTGATGTTGTGCTAGCTGGGCTGCCTTTAGACTTTATGCCAACTACATGTTCATTTGTTTGAGACTGATGAGGGGAGATGGAAAAAGAATCTTCACTGATCACACTCTGAGACGGAGAGGATTCATAAGCAGAATAAATGTCGTCTGTTTCCGACTCTGGTAAAACACTGGTAACCGTGCGCTTAATCTGACCTGATGTGGTTTTAATGGTCTTAATTCTGACTTTGGGTATTGCTGGAGACAATCCAGACGCCGCTGCTAGGGACGCTCTGTCACTACCATCACTACAGATGCTAATAGGACTATCAGAGGGTTTGATTACACGTTTCACTGCTTCAAGTGGACTTCTGGGACTTTTGGGGGATATGGGCACTTTTGGGCTAGCTTTCAACAAGTCATTCTGCATCTCAGGTGACAATGTGGAGTTAGTCAACTCTTTGGGGTCTTTTGTAGCGTTCAGAGCAACAAGAGCCTCAAGACAAGAGGACAGCTTGGATGTGTGAGATTTGGTAGCTAAATGAGAATCACTCACATCCACTGTGTTGTTTGTATTGCAGTTCGTCTCAGTCAAGTTCTGATCACAACGCAGATGGGGAAATGTACTTTCTTGTTCAGATGCTTTATTAGTTTCATTGTTTATGGAGATGTCAGCTGGTGGCTTACTTTTCCCAATTTCCGTTCTGCTACCTTGAATTTCCTGGGAACAATTATCAAACAGACTAAAGTCAAATTTTCTTTGATTGTTTGGAAGAGAAGACTCATCCAAAACAGGAGCTTCTAAATAATTTCTATCTTGTATGGGAAGTGTTTCATCTTTGCTCGTTAAAGGGTTCTCAGGTTCTGGGCTTGAGACTGAATTAAAATGTGAAGGAGAAAATATTGGCGTCTGGCTGGTATTGCATTGATTAGCCACCTCCTTAGGAATTTCTGGTGAACTCTCTCCATTTAAAGTTGACACAAACGATTTGGAAAAGCAATTGTCTCTTTCCTCTGGAGGGTCAGAATAGGTTTCCTGTGCCGTGAATCCATTTTGCAATGTGGTTCCAGAGTGATGTCTATCCCTGTACTCTTCTATCGACTCCTGTCGACTTACATTTTTCACTATTACACTTACAACAGGGATATCTGAAGTTGCAACAGCTGGGTTATCTAATAAACTTTGATCCAGACACATCCCATCATGTTTCAGCTGATTTTCTGTCTCCTCGTGGCTAGTCTGGATGGGTTCTTTAGCATCCAATCCAGTAGCATCTGGGATGTCAAAGGCTGCCAGAAGATCATCAAAATCTGGGGTTTTCATGTCACCCATGGCTGCATGTCCTTAAAGATCTGCAAACATATATAGATAGAACATTTAAATAATGGTCTATGCTAAAATTAAAACTTTGAATAAACGCTAAAACAAGAGCCACCACTCAATAACTCCAATTTAGTAGAGAGAAAAGTGCTAACGTTAGCTTTGGCTAATACATTTAGCTTCACGTCATGTTGAGCAACGTTTACATATTGTGTAACCTAAAGTACAAAATTCCCAAACACAATAAGCTTAACATTATAGACAGATTCAGGCTTAATACATCCAACCAACGCATCGCTCAAAGTTGTCATTGTAGCTAACGCAGACGCCAACTAGCATAACAGAGAAGACAGTTTAGCATGCTAGCTTAGCTAAATGCAACCGCGCAAAAATGACGACTAAGCTTTTAAACTTTATACCTAACAACGCACATGGCTCTTACCATGGGATCCGTTCATGCTAAACACTGTAATATCCAGCTTTGAAGCCCGTTAACTACACTTGCAAAGTGCTCACTAAACTAGGTTGAGCTAAAGGTTTCATAGCTAACGTGGGCTAAAAGCTACTAACGTCAACTTGGATTTCCTCTTCCTGCATTTTTTTTTAGTCATCCCTCAACGCTGTCTGACAGACCAATGACACCAATTTAACACGTGGATAAATCAAAGTTTTTAATGCATACAGAGCAGGTAAGAAGGTACACACATTTACTGTCTATAAGAATTATTAGACTGTCTATGGGTACACACCTCTATGACAGATACACATTAGCTAATACTATTTTAAAAAGTGTTTCTTTAAACTTTTACCATGAAAAATAAAAGTAGATTCAGTTCCAGCACATTTGCAACCCTTTTGGACAGTTTGCTCTGCGCTAAATAACACAGTTATATATCAGTAAATTAAATTAACATACATTTTGTAGTTAAAAAAAAAGGATTGCATGCGTATTTCTGGGCAGAAAATGGTCACTGGACTTTACAAGATACCACCAGCCAATCTTTATGGACTCCTATATTTTCATTAGAGAGAATATCTTTTAAAATGAAAATTTTTTAAAGCCAAGTCAGTGAAGCCATTGAACCTGTAAGACGAAACTCAGGACAAAACACTCAACTTATGGCTGACTGGTCTCAGAGGGCGCTGCTGCAGCTCAAGTTCCCGCTAAAATCAAAAATTCTATTCAGTAGACTTTAAGGATGAAATAAAAGTAAATGAGCTAAACAGATCTGTTTCATTTTAAATATATGAATATAAAAATTAAGTGCAACATGTGATGCAGAGTTAAGGATTAAACTAATTACTTATGGTGCAAAAAAATCAGTTACTGGTGTGACATAAGCATAGATTGAGAATTTTTATTTTTTTTAAGTATCATTAAGCCTAACACAAATGATGCATTGCATAATGACATTAAAATACAGTCTTCTACTGAGCCTGTGGATATAATGTCATTCCCAGTGTTATCGGGTTATTAATCTCTACTAATGGGATTCAGAGACTGAAAGGCTGTAAAACCACAAGAAGTAGACACAAATAGGATGCACATTCAAGCATAACATTATATCTGTCTAGACAGACAGAGCCCATTTTGAGTGATATGAGCCACTGAATTAATGTGTTTAGACAGAATTATAAATTTCTATGTTGCATAAAAAGAATCTAAATATGAGCTATTGCAAGTCTTGATATAGCCATTACATTAAAGCATGAGCATTCACCCTTTAGCTTTTTTGATGCCAACCGTCTCTTGACATGACTGTTCATGGTTTTGCTTTATGTAAAGATATATTTTGAACAAGTCATGGTTTGTCATGAAAAATGTATTTGTAACCCATAAGAAGTAGAAACAGTTTGAACTATCTAATGAAAATATACGATAACTAATTTGTTTATTCATTTATCCATGGTCTGACAGGCTTACTAAACATTTGCCAGCAATCATATCTTTTTGATTAAATGTGAGTTATTAGGGGGAACACCTTACTAGTGCAGTTAGGATCCCTTTTGCTATAATCCACCAAGGTACTGGAAACATTCATCAGAGATTTGGGTCATATTGTTGTGATAGTATCAGGCAGATGTTGCAGATTTGTCGGCTGGACATCCATGATGCCAGATCCTCGATCCACCACATCGCAAAGGTATTGAGATCTTGTGACTGTGGAGGCCATTTGTCCAGTGAACTCACAGTCCATGTTCAAGAAACAAGTCTGAGATTATTTTAGCTTCATGACATGACGTGTTAACCCTCAAGAAATAGTGAAAAGATGGGTACACTGTGGTAATAAAGGGATGGACAAGGTCAGCAACAGTACTCGGGTAGGCTGTGGTGTTGTAACTGTCAGCTATTGGTTCTAGGGGCCCCAAAAGTGTGCCACGAAATTATCCCCCACACCATTACACCACCACCAGTCTAAACCGTTGAGACAAGGGAGGATGGATCCATGCTTTGATGTTCTTGACGCCAATTTCTGAATCAAACATCACAGCAGAAATTGAGACTCATCAGACCAGGCATTATTTTTCTAAACCTCCTTTGTCCAACGTTGATGACAAGCAGTTAGACAGGTGTGCCTAATAAAGTGCCCAGTGAGTGTATGTTAGTGAGTTTGATGACCACTGATTCATACTGATTTTTAATTTTCTCTTTTGGGGCTAATGTAGCTTTTTTTAATTGATTAGAATTACATTATCATTGAAAAAAACATTTATTTATTCTTTACATTTGCATAATCTATGCAAAGTTCCACTTGTTAGTAGTAAGTCAGCAAATGAGCTTAACAGTATCAGAGGGTTTACATCTTATCATTTGTTGTTTCAGCAATGTGGGAAACTGCAAACATGATCAAAAGTGTCCAAACTCACCAAGTCTGTGAAAAAGAGTTATGTCAGCTGCATAACTGAATCCTCCCACTGTCAAGTACTTCCTGGGAGATTTGAGCCATAAAAGCGTGTTAAGGTGTTTCATTGAGGGCAGAGTATATTTTCCTTAGCTGTATTTTGACACTCAGCACTCGGCGGCTGGGTCTGGGAGGACACACAATGAGTAAGCTATTACCTCTGCTTTCCCTTGAGTTTACCATTTATTTCTGAAGTTATGAAGTTTCTGAGTGTCATTTGTGATAAGAGTTAAGGTCTCTGTGGGTTTGTTTTGAGGCATTTTTTATCAGCTGGAGTGAATGTTTGCTTGACATTGCTGCACGTTTAAGTAGAAAACTTTGTTGCTCCTGGCTGCCCACAAAAAAGTGAAAATGAATTTGGTTTTTCAGAGGACAACGACAGTGATCAGTTTGGAAATGGAATTGACAATGACGCTTTTGAAATGGGGGTATGTTTTGATATTTTGTTTCAATAACTTGTATATTAAAAATAAATTCCAACTGTTTTTGGATGGAATGCTTTCATTTCCTTAGGAGGACAGGTTTTCTGACAAAGGAAGCATCAAAAATCTGAGTAAAAAGACAAAGAAAGGATTGGGAACATACTTGAGGTTTGTGAAGTTCAGATATTTGATATCTCACTTTAATAGAGTGGAGCTATAGTCATAACCCCTGTAGGAACTTTCTGCTTTATATGAACTGCATATCTACAGTACAGTTTTGCATGCCCAAAAACACTCCTCAACCTCCATTCAGTACTAAATCAGGTAAAAAGAATGCATTGATAGATTTTAAAAGACCAATAATGAGACTGGTGTATACTTCAATTGTATTTGCACATATTTTTTTCTTTTTATTTGAACTGTCTTTTCATCTGTTCTGTATTCCAGCCAAGTTTCCAGGCCAATTAATGCCACTGAGAACTACTTCAAAGTTCATTCCAGAATTTTTAAGTATGTTGTCCTTGGCATTCTTGGAGCAGGTATGAATACACAAACAGTATTTTTTTTAATTGTATTGCACTTAAAAAAAATAACAACAAAACTCAAATAACCTCTTTTGCAGGTTATGTGGCGTACTTCATTGCAGCCTGCGTGTTGGATTTCCAGAGGGCCACTGCACTTGTGGTCCTCACCATTTTGGCAGTTGTTGCCACTTCTTATGAACTTTTGATGAAGCACAAAGGAGAAAGCATCAGCCGTTTTGTGAAACCTGCAGTCAGATGCTTTCAGTCCAACTTAAAATGGCTAAAATGGTGATTAAATAGATAAATTTTGGCATAAAATTTCCTTTCTAAAGTGTGCAAATCAATTAAGATGTGTGTTCTCTTGTTCTTTGTAGGGTTTTCATCTTAGCAGTTGTTGTCCTGCTGGTGGTGTGGCTCGTTTTAGACACAAGCAAGCGTCCCGAGCAGCTTATCTCATTTGGAGGTGTGTGCATGTTCATCGTGCTTTTATACCTCTTCTCAGCACACAGGTCGATGGTAAGTTTTGCGTTAACTTTAATCAGAAAATCACTTATGGTTGCTGTTGTTACGACACATGCTAAGCTTTTATGCGTCTAGTTATCTGCAGGCCTTTCAGCTGAGACTTGATATTGTTTGACCTTGTCCCCCTGTCATCTCAAGATTCAGTTGCAGAGCTTCCTTGTTACAACACAATAGATTATGGAAACTGATAATACATTTTATTTCAGGTCTCATGGAGGCCAGTTTTTTGGGGTCTTGGCTTGGAATTCTGCATCGGCCTTTTTGTTATAAGAACAGAACCTGGACTTATTGCCTTTGACTGGCTTGGTAAACAAGTACAGGTAAACCTTTTCGTTTTGAATAAAAACACTCATAAGCCACATTTTATTTTGAAAAATGTAAAACCAATTTTTTTACCAAATACTTCCTTAAAAAGGTTAAAATATTAGCATGACAGTTAAGCGAAACAAGATTTTATTTTTCAATATTTGTAATAGTATTTGGTAAACATTTACGCCAGTGACATGACTCCTAATCTCTTGGAGTGTATTTTTAACTGATTGTGTCATGGATTTATCTTTAGAGCAACATATTATGCATTTAAGGGTTGATTCAGGAGAAGGTGCTCACAGACATGTGTCTCTTAATCACTTTTAAATCATTGTCTCAGCCTCCTATCTTTATTACGTGCAATTTCCCTCATACATATTCAATTGCAATTTAATTTTTGTTTTTGTTAAATCCAGTTGTATATTACATTTTTTTGGCTAGGCAAATTCATACATGTTTGACTTATTTTGTAACCCTTTCTTCAGGTGTTTCTTGATTACACCAAAGAAGGCTCATCGTTTGTTTTTGGAGACCTGATTGGTGGCATCTTTGCTTTTCAAGTAAGTTTGATATTGGATTCGAAAGCAGTGGAGCACGGTGAGCAGTAGTGATGATTTTAAATTGTTAATTTGTTTAACTTTAGCTTCAGGTTTTCTTCCCAGGCTTTGCCCATTGTGGTCTTCTTCAGCAGCGTTATGTCAATTCTCTACTTTTTGGGCATAATGCAGTGGCTCATTTTAAAGGTAACGAGTCGCTCGAGGCACATCAACATTGCTTACTCATACAGTCTTATACAGTCTCATAATCCAATGTGTTGTCATCCAAACAGATCTCATGGGTCATGGAAATAACAATGGGAACTTCTCCCACAGAAACCTTAAGTGTGGCAGGCAATATCTTTGTTGGACAGGTATCAAGATCAAAATCTGAATATTTTTGACCAGACATAAATTGATGTATCTAAGGGTTTCTGTTTGTGTCTCTGTGTTAGACTGAGGCTCCTCTGCTGATTCGCCCCTATTTGAAAGAAATGACCAAATCTGAGATCCACGCCGTCATGACTGGAGGATTTGCTACGATTGCAGGGAGTGTCATGGGAGCATTCATCTCATTCGGGGTAGGAGAATACAGTACACTAAAAAACAATTGACAAACAAAGCACCAACAATGACAAATAAAGTAAAAAAAAAAAAAAAAGGGAACAAGTTTTTACCCACCTGTATGGATCACTAAAAAGACACATTAAAACAAATAGGCAAAAATATTTACATTCATAACTTAAAACTTATGGAATTCATTTTTAATTGTTAATTGCTGGATTATCAACTATAACAAATGAACAAAGAAAGGCTGGCATAGTCACACATAGGAGTGAGGATTTGTTAAATGTTTTTATAAAAGCCTTTTTTTGAAATACAAAATGTTGGTGTTCTCTCAATTTTTCAATATTTTTACCTGCTGCGTTATTTACTCTCTGTATGAAACACATTTAAATAGTTTATAACTTATACAAACGCACTATGTCCGAATTCTCTCCCAAACTTCTAAAAACTATATAGTGCAGGTCTTTCTAGTCCCCTGGACTTTAAAAGCAATTTGGACACCAAGTTTACTACTTTTTTTACTATTTTTTTCAAACGCAATGCATTGTGGTCTATCCTCTCTTATCTCGTGCACACTGATGCACACTGTTTTTTTTTTGCAGAGAATTCTGGGAAATTTCTAGGGGCACTGGATTTTGGAATTGTAGATTTACAGCACTACAAAATGGTGAACACAATGTTTAGTGAACTATGTAGTGAGTAGTAATGGAATTTGTACATACTGATGAAAAAACTAGTAAAAATAACTATTATAAAGGTAGAGAATTTGTAGAGTTGTTAGAGGTATTTGTGTTATAAAATGGTTCAGTGTGCCACAATGCTTGAAGGCTTATGCCTATAAAAAAAATCAGGTTTTGGGTGTTTTTAACATGCTCTGGTATCATTTTTCTCATCCAGACAACTGGGAATGATTTTAAAATAAACAAAAATATAGTTGGGCGGGACTCTGAGCAATGTAGCTTTATATGGGAGAATAAACTCACAGGAGCTAATCTGATAGAGGAGATTAAATGGAAGACTGGAAATGGCTTTATCACAATCCAGGGAAACAGTTGCGTCAAGCGCAGCTTCTAAAATTTCTGCAAGAAGGAAGTGAAAGCCAGATGAGGAGGGGTCAAAGGCCGACATCGAAATAGAGTTGCACAGGTGCAGGATGGTCTCTGTAGCTTTGGTTTAACCTTGTCTTAGCAGTGGTGGTGCAGAGCATTTACTGCTATAGGAGAAAGCTGACTGTAGATTTAACTTTAAAAAGGATGGAAAAGGCTTCAAGATGTGCAAAAGAAGCTTCCCAGGTGACATAAGATCAGTAGATGAGAAGGAATCGTCTACACAGAAATAAACTGTAATGGAAATGTGTATGTGATGTGTTTGGAGCGATATATGATGTCTTATTTAGTTTGTTAGATCTTCCTTCTAGTATTTGTTCCTCATCTCTTCTTGTTTAGACTTTTATTGACAATAAACCTAAACTGACTAGGTAAATGATTCGATCACTCCATCTCTTTTTCGGAACAATCAGTTGTGTATTTTTGAGATTGCAATTGATTATGGGGCTACGAATGTTTCAGCAATGATCACTGTCAGAGATTTGAAGGAGAATGAAGTGTACTTGTTAGGAAGGACAAAGCAGATGTCAAACGGCTCAAAGGTTTAGGAATGTACTGAGTAAAACACGCTGTTCAGTCCTCTTAGACAAAATGAATGCGATTGAAAAAGATTAATTTATTCTTTAAGAGATTTTATTCTTTGTCTTAACTAACTGATAAAATCACATTGTCGAAAACAAAATAAATAGTCCTAAATGGTGATTTTAAATGGAGGAAAACTCTAAAGCAGCTTTTTCTTCTTTTATGAATTCATCATCTTAATTTTTTTCCTGAAAAGCAATAAAAATAGCTGTGAGGCTCTGGGTCAAAGTGATTTTATAATCTACTATTTGATAAGAAATAAATAGTCTTTAACGGAAAAATATTTTACCTAGATTATTTTTAATTAAATCAGTTACCATAAAGTTGCATGATTAGACAATGTTCTGAAATGAAAGCACCGGTTGGTCTAATCCCAGCTTCATGACACAATGAAAAGAAAAGAAAACTGAAATAAATAAACAAGAATTTCAAATTAAATATACAATTGACCTTTTTTTTTTTAAAAAAGTGATTCACATGAGTATTAATTGTAACTTACAGATTGATGCATCTTCCTTGATATCTGCGTCTGTGATGGCTGCTCCGTGTGCTTTAGCCATCTCTAAACTGTCTTACCCTGAAACTGAAGAAAGTCCCTTCAAGGCAGAGAAGAATATCAAAGTTGCTAGTGGGTAAGTATATTCATTTTTTTTCTTAAAGTATTGCAGTTTTTTCCCCTTACTAAGTACATTACTTCTTAATTTTCCAGGGATGAACAGAACATTTTGGAAGCTGCCAGCAGTGGAGCATCTGCATCAATCGGGCTTGTAGCTAACATTGCAGCCAATCTAATAGCCTTTCTCGCCATATTGGCCTTCATAAATCAGGCTTTGAGCTGGCTAGGAGGCATGGTTGGATATCCTGAAATCACTTTTCAGGTAATGCGGAGCACAAGACAGATAGATGATGTGCTCTTTTATTAACAAACTTTGGGATGCTGAATTGTCTCATCTCATATTTAAGCCGTCTTTTCAAATCCCTTTAACATCATGTGCTCTTGTTTTCACAGCTGATTTGCTCTTATGTATTTATGCCTATAGCCTTCATGATGGGAATACCTTACGATGAGGCTTTCACGGTGGCTGAATTAATCGGCACCAAGCTCTTCTTAAATGAGTTTGTGGCTTACGAGAAATTATCTGAACTTAAGACCAACAGACTCAATGGAATTGATGAAGTTATTGGAGATGAAAGACAGTGGATATCGGTAAGTAAATCTTTTGACTCCTTCTGATTATTATTATGCATATTTTTTACACCATCTAGAAAAATGGAAATATAAGAAGATAAAGATCACTTTCTTGCTTTAGGTGAGATCAGAGATTATCACCACCTATGCCCTTTGTGGATTTGCCAATTTCAGCTCCTTGGGTATTGTTATTGGAGGCCTGTGTAGGTATTTCAATAAATCTTCATTGTCCTCACTTAAAATAACAAAAACAATCTAATGAGAATTTTTTTTGTCATAGCATCCATTAGCCCACAAAGAAGAGGCGACATCTCATCTCTGGTGGTGAGAGCCATGATTACTGGAACTTGTGTTTCTCTCATCAATGCATGCATTGCAGGTACATTTACAACATAGTTTCAAATCAAATCTGGAGCTTTTTCTTGCACTCTATAACAGGAGTTATTTCATTTTTGTTTTTCAGGGTTACTCTTTGTGCCGCCACTTGACTGTGTGGGGATTTTTAGGGGCTCTGCATTCAATGCCACAGATGTAAACATCCAACAGTGCTGTCAAGACTTGTTTCAGAGGTTTGTATTTATACTGGGGCTGGGTATTGGCAATCATTTCCGGAATCGATTCGATTTGATTCACCAGAGCCTGGATTGATTCAATTCAGATTTTTTGTTATTCTTCTCTCAATTTAATTCAATTCATTTCAATTCAATTCAATTCAATTCAATTCAATTCAATTCAATTCAATTCAATTCAATTCAATTCAATTCAATTCAAATCAATTCAATTTAATTTAATTTAATTTAATGTAATTTAATGTAATTTAATTTAATTTAGTTTAGAGTTTTTACGATATACACATTTAAACACATTTGTTTAGAAATACAATAATAATATGTTTTAAAGATTTCTATATTAATCCGATACAGTTCACATACTGTAAAACGTGCTACTGAAATTATAATAAGATTGTTAATACCATACAATGTTTAATCGATTCTTAAACCCAGAAGCGTTTCAGTTTGGCCACTAGGTGGCGATTGCACCATAACATTGCACCTTATTCCAGAAGAAGAGGAAAGTATGAGCAAAAAACAGTGTTTTAGACCCCAAATGGTTACTTAAAAATATTTCCTTAAAATAGTTTGATAAATTAATGCATGTGAGTATATAAAGATGTTTGTTTATTCAGCAATGTTTGTTTAGGTCGACCGAGCGTTAGCATTAGCCTTCCTATGGAAAATCCCACTATACGTTAGCATCAAGCTAGTGGAGTTTAGCTTTATGCGTTAGATCAATCTCTACCTTTATGAATCAGTTATTGATCCATAAACCTTAGATCAATTCAGATTGATTAATTAATTGTATCAACCCAACCCTGTACTTTTTATACCCCTGCTGACTATGAAAATCAATTTATACTGTATTTGTTTTTATCCTTGTTGTGTAATGAGGCAGTTGTGTCTTTTTTTTGTCTTTTGCAGCACTGTGAATAATGGAAACCTCACTTTTGAAGGTCAATGGAGCTCTATTAGCAATGTCACAGTGTTCTTCTCCAAATGTTGTCAGTGTTGTGGTCTTTCTGATGTGCCGGTTTGTCTGTAGACATAAAATTTAAATATAAGCAGGCCTCTATCAAGAACGATAATTTGTTTTTCTTTTTCTTTTTTTCTTTTTCTTTTTTACTTTTTTTGTATTTACAAATGTAGTTTTTCAAAGTTGCAAAATCCACAAGAGCCATTTCTTAAAAGGAAACCAATATTAAAAACAAACAATAAAAACTTACCTTTTAGAGGCTCACGCCTTAAGGAAGATGGGCAAAGGAGAATTCAAGATAGGATTCAGATATTATTTTATTGTAGGTGGTAAAAATATGCTGAGGTTTAAAACATGGCAATGACATGACAACAGAAATGAAAATAAAGGAGTTTGTTTTTGTTCAGTTTCATATGTCTTTTAATAAAAAAAAGACAAATTATTTAGATTATCTAGAAAGTTGTTATAAATAATGATTTTTTTGTATTTGTTTAGTTCTTGCTTAATACCATATTTCTGTATTTTTACATCAGCTTGTTTTTGCCACACTTCTGTACAAATATGAAGTTTGTGCATACCCTTGGGAGATGATTGTATTTGTTTTGTATTATACTGTATATTAAATGTATGTTAGGCGTCGGACCAAAGCCACACCTTACTGTAAGATATGTAACTATAAAAAACACTGAGACAAAAACACTTATGCTGTAAATAATTAAACAAAACTGAGCAATCTCTTCTGATGTATTTCAAAATACTTTTACACATTTATTTTTTAAAAAACTGAGTGTACATTACTTTCATTCGAGCATTCACACACTTTTCTTTTAATTTTTTAATCACACTGACATTTAGCCCTTTGACTTCAAAACAATACAACTGTATTTCACATCATATTTCAGCTTTAGAAAGGATTCCCTTCAAAATTTCTTTGTGAAGACTTCATGCAACTTAGGAAATCATTCAAAGTCTGCTGAACTTTACTGTTGACTTCACATTTGAAGTCTTTTAAATCATTAACCCCAAATCCACCATGGAAATTCCTGTGAATTTCATGCTCAGGCGTTACTACTTAATAGAAGGTCTCAATCTCTGTTAGAATTTAACAATCTGGGCAAAGTTTTGACAGGAAAATAGTTCATACTAATCCTTCCACATTTCAGTTTTTAAAAATAATTTTTTTATTTATCAGCTCTTCTAACCAGGATGTTTGTAAAATACAATGAAGGTTGGGATTTATTAACATTTTTGTTAACCACTCACAAACCATTGGAAATTTACTGAAAATAATGCCAAAAAATGAGCTTTTACTAACACAATATCTAAAAATGAGGCTTTTATTCTTCACAGAGATTTGAAGAATAATTAAATCTAAATGAGCTGCAGATGGTTTCTATGTATTCTTTACATATTGTGCACATTACAAATAAGAATGTGTTCGTCATCAATAATTCTACCAACCAATAACACACATGCCTAATTTGTGGTTGTGGTCAGATATATTTTTGTTTCACATCACTTTCTGATGTATTTTCGTCAATAGTGTTCTTCCATTCACACAGCAGATAAGACTTATAGGCCAGAGTTTAGTCGTAATAGTTTTATGTCATTACGTTTTCATTCTTTAAACGTCTTGATACAACAACTCTGAGACATATTTCAAAAAACAACACAATTTTTAGAAAAAAAATATCCTGTTGTTTCCAACATTCTGACAGAAGTGGATGTCTTCATTCAGATTTTTTACAACAAGAAACATCAACACGGGTGACCCCTGTTCTTACAATCTAATGATGTTTGGTGCTCTCGATAACTGCAGAGAGACTGGTAATGCTACAACAAAAATGCCACAATCAAAGAAAGTTTATTTTTCTACCTCGTCTCAGTGACAGCTTGACTCTGTGCAGGCTTACTCTTCCCTCCAGTCTTACTGTCATCTGCTTCCTGAACTTTTTTTGCAACCTTTGGACTGGAATTTGCCTTTCTAGACATCTGAGGGCTTTGCCCTTTTCGCTGAAGCTGTGGGCTGCCAGAGCTCAACTTGCGGTTAAGCAGAGGACTTTTGGAGCCCTTTATTTTGGCGGGCTGCAGCAGAGCATCTAAAGACTTCAGAGGGCGCAGGCCAAAAAGTCCACAGTAGTAATTGCACTGATGGTGCGTCAGAAACTGATCAAATATTTGAGGGGAGCCACATTCTGTTAGTCCTTGGTATCTGAAGTGGAAGAGAAAAAAGTCACGTTCTTTGCTCTTTTAACAGAAAACAAAACCATCATCAGCATAGATACTAACCCCTTCGACTTGGTCACAACTTTAACATTTGTTATTTTTGTCTCAACTCCTGTAAAGACAGCAAAGCAGTTTAAACTAAACTGTTTTTATTTGAGTCGTAGATGATTAAAAAACAAAACAGTGGCTTACCCTCAAGCTGAGTGACCAGCAAATTTCCATGAGTCCACTGATGGATCCAGTGCTGGAAGGTGCAGCATTTCTGCTCAATTTCTGAGGCGTTTTGTGAAATCAGCTGGTCTTTAGGACCCATTGTGCAGTACTTAGTGAACGTGCCACTAAGATCACCCTCCACAGTGGCATAAGGCACAGAGTTTGCTGGTCTGTACATCAGATACCTTGGAATCACTCTGGAAAGCACATAAAGAGTGTTAAGACCATCCCACGAAGTGTATTTATCACATTTGAAAAGTATGCAGTGCTTACTCTAGGGAGCAGCCAAAGTTTTCAATCACTCTTGCTTCGGCTGCAAATATTTTACAGTATTCTCGGATCAAGTTTTGGACTTTGCATTCCTGTCAAAACAGAGGATTTCAATCAAGCAAAATATTTCTCAGTCAAATTACTCAAAACTTTTCATGATGCTCACCTGCTTGGTAATGTCCAGATTTCTCTCAGTGAGGTTGGTCTCCTGTCTGTTCCCATAGGCGATGGGGTTTCGAATTTTGATGATGCAAGTACTCCCAGACTCAAAGACAGGATCCAGGCCATAAATTACCTTCACCCTGCTGGTTTTGTGCGTGCAGCCTTCTCCGACGTGAAGTGCCTCGGTAAAAATACGACCAAAGTACTTTTCGCCCCAGCTTCCACAGTCTGCCAGGCCTCTGGTGAACAGCAAAGGGGTCATCTCTATCTCCTCTCCAACTGAAAGGAAACATATTATGGAATTACCAAGAAATATAACTCATACAAACAACTATAAGATGTCGTACAACAACCTAAATACCTTCCAAGTCATCTTTTAGCAGTATTTCAGACAGAACTGAAAAAAGAACGTAAACAATTAGCATAATTATTGGTATAAGATATACTATTTGCTTTTTTCATGTCATTTCCTACCATCGATGCTGAGTAGGAAGTCGGTGGTGTCACTCCCATAGTCATTACTGATAGTACAGCCATATACACCACAGTCTTGGTTGGATGCGAGGACAATAGCCAGTGCTACCTGGCTTTCATCTCCTCCGCTTAATGGCGAAAGGTGGAGAACAAACAATGTCAGTCTTGGCAGGTGTACACATCAACCCACAAGGTGTCACTGTGACACAGGAGGTGCTGCTCCGCAGGGGCAGTTGGTGAACCCCGGAGAGGGGAAAATGTTGTGTCATGTTACAGTTTACGTGTCTAGCCAGAGATTTCACCTCTCTGTGTCATAGCAGAGGGCTTCAAAGTCACATGAGTTGGACATCTCTACAGTGAAGATATGAGAATGACAGAATGCCATGGGATAGACTTTTAAAGCCTTCCTGTTTTGTTTCGGCAGCACAACCAGCTTTACTGGTCTTAATAGTTCTTGGAATTATGACAGTAAAAAAAAACTATTTTTATGTATTTATTTAAAAGGGGACACTGCAATTTAAAAGAGAATCACATTATAAAACAAGATGAAACACATAATTTTTAAAAGGCCAGAATTAGCCAAAAAGCTAGTTTTAGTCTGTGGTCCCCTATCTTTCTCTAAGAGATGTCATATAACAGTTGTACAAAACATGCTTACATAAGGGTAATTTTTCAGTGGGGGAAATCACCTTCTTTTAATTTCTAGTATTTCGTCATCATCTTTGTACCACTTGATAGTGGAGTCAGTGAGAACATTAAAGAACTGGCACCACAGCTTGAGGTGTCCTGAGGCGTCTGGGAAGGGCTCTCCCCGGATCTTGCGTATAACCTGAGGAGCTAGTGGGAAAAATGTGAAGCGGAGAGAGGAATTATTACACTAAGTACAGTATGGTGTTATGAATAGTACAATGTCTGGATCTTGGTGTGCTAAAGTATGTACAAAATTACATAACAAAATAGGGGTGTTACAGTTCATTGTAACAACAATCATAATTTACGGTTGTTGATATGATTCATAGTTGATCCGATTCAATCTGATTCACTGATTTAAGATAGATCCAGGTAATCTTTAGTCAAATTTTCTACCAGTGTGACTTAAATAGGTGTACAAACAAATAAGTAAACAGGAATTAATGTAAAATCTATTTACATTGTAGTTTCATACAGGTTAGGCTACTGTTGTTTTTCCATCATTACAAACGGAACACTGTTAGAACATGATACCACATGTAGTCACATGTCTTTTTTTTCTGTGTATTGTCCATTGTGATGGCACTTGGTTGTTTTTACATCACATTAAAATAAATCTACAGTTTCACAGTCCAAATGGTATTTTCCAATATCCATAAAATCTATTTATTTTAACTTAAACTATTCATGCTTTATCAATTCACAACTTGTCTCAGACAGATCATTCTGATTGGATCATAGATTGATTAAGTCAATTAATTGTTACACCCCTTTGATAAAAGGTTGTAACTGTCAGATATAATCTTATAATACAAGATCTGTAATGTCAATAACATTGGGGTGACGAGTGTGTTACCTTTCAAAGGGTCTATTTTCTTTTCTGCTAGTTTGTCTTCTGTCTTGTTGCCCCCTGGCTCTCCTGCTGAAGGCTCCTCCATAACTTTTGGGACATCCAAAGTGGCTTTTCTGCGACTCAGCAGCGGGGAGCGCCTCTCTACTGGTGGGGTCTTTTGTCCTATCGAAGGCTGCAGTAATGCTGCTCTGCGGGCCTGACTGGGTGACATGTATGGGCTCTCCTTCTTGCTATCTTGCATGCCAAATATAGACCCCTCCATCTCCTCTTTTGCCTTGGATATGAAGATTTTGCGCCGAGCTCCAGAGGCCAGCTCTTCAGGCGTGGCGGACCGTATGAGGGTCAGACTGTCCCTCCGTTTCAGTCGGGGACTGCTTTCACATGAGAGGGAGGATGTTGGGGTTGAACCTCCACTGAGATCTTCTTCAGTCTTGTCGCTCGGATGGTCACTCACAGATATCACAGGAACAGATGACGAAGGGTCGTTTTCAGAATCTGAAACGGTTTTTGTCATAAATTTCCGAAGGCTGGCGGGACTTAATGATGGGTATGTTGGTGGTTTGGAGCTGAGCCTTTCAATGGAAGGTTTGCTTTTCAGATAGTCTTCAACAGACTGAGGGACCTCTGTCTTGATTTCCTTCAGGGGTTTGGGTTTAGAGGCGTCAGGACCAGCGTTTTTCTCTGGCGGTTCATTGAGTGACTGAACATTGCCACCAACTTTTGGTATCAAAGCTTCAGACAGCATTATTAGAGGATTCTCTTTTCTACTATTTTCAGAAATGTCCTCACTACCACATGTCTGAATTTGTTCAGACTTCATGGCGTTATCATCAACACTCTTTGTTCCTCTTTGCGTGTCAGTAAAGGTTTCTGTTTCTCTACACTGGCCCTGAGTGGATTCAGAATCACTTTCATGACAAGTGACAGAAATTGGAGGGACCACAATATGAGGCACCCTTGGAATTTCATAAACCGGATGAACCTTTGAATCAGTGCTGAGGGCACCACTATCCTTGTCATCTGTGCACAAAACACTTATAACAGGGATTGATGTGTTGTCCATCTGATGAGGCTGCTCAAAAAATGTTTGAGCAACTTCCTTTACTTTCTGAGTGGGTGAGAGGTCGTGAATGCTTGGCGTAGAGAATGAGACAGGACAATCAGACCCACTGTCATGTTGGCCACTTATATTTGACTCATGAGTTGTGTCATGCTTTTGCTGATGACTTGATTCTAGTTTGCTCAGAGCCAAAATAGTTAGAGGCAAGGTGGTTTCTTTAATCTCAGGGTCAATTATTTTAGTTTTGGGGATTCCAAAATGATCATTAGGGCTAAAATCTTCTGTAAAAAGTTTTTTGTTTGAGATATCCTCAGTGTCAGAAATCTGGATTATTGGAATATTATCTGAAACGCTACCACGACCCTCATTCAAACTTCTTTTACTAGTGTGTTCCTGAATGCGGTTTATGTCACTTCCATTATTTTGGATTAGAGAAATGCTCTTAGATTCATCCAACACTTGTACATTTACTGATATGTTCTCTTCAGTCTTAAGTTCGGGATGTAAACGCTCGTTTTCTGCATTACCAACCTCCTCTTGAGTTTGTGTTTTTTGACCGTTACACAAATACTTTTCTATGTTTTTATCCAAAGCAACATCTAGCTGCTCTTTTAAGTCTCTTTCAAATGCCTCCTGGCTTTGAGTAAAGCTTGACTTTGAGCTCTGTACTGTTCTATCATCACTGACTTTTGTGAGTTCCCCAACTGCAGATGTGTGGCCGTGCTGCTTTTTTAGATCAATGTTCCTTAAAGGGGCTTCAGTGGGCGGACTTCCTGCATCATTTTTTTGAATGACTGAAACTTGATCTGCTATTGTATCGTTGGCCTGTAAGGCGGAAAGAGTAGACGGCACCTGATCTGTTCTAGATTCACACAGCTCCGTTTTGCCTTCCAAAGAAGAGACAGTTATTTTAGTGAATTCTGGTCTGTTAATATCTGAGCACGAGTGTTGGGTGGATTTCACTTCATCTTTCTCTTCTCCAAATAGGTTGCTGGAGGTCTGGCTCTTCTCTATGTTAGATTCACTTTTATACTCCATTGTGTCGTCTCTGTATTCACCCTTTTCAAGATTGTGGCTGATTGTTGCTGAGATAAAACTCTCAGAAGGAGCCTGGTAGACCTCTAAATTAGGTAAAGTTGGCTTTTGGGGGCATTCTTCTTTAAGTGGTAAATCAGACAAATCGTCCTTTGGTGAAGAATTATCTGTTCCAACCCTGAGGTTAGGCTCTTCTGGAACTACAGTGGTATTAGACTCCTGTTTATCAGCAGAAACTACCTCAGAGTCCACGCCGTTAGCCTGGAAAAAAGGTAAACAAACACAATATTTATGCTAGGTCTCTAAAATTACAGCTGTTTTCACACTGAGACTAAAACAACTTTTGTTTTTCATTTTACATGGAAAAAATAGCTAAAAGAATTCAATACAATGGTCATTTTTTTTAGGAGTGACCTTTGAGAGTGTGACGTACTTGCACTGAGGAAGTTTCTGATGATGTTTCATCACACAAAGATTAAACCGATAAGTTGCTAATAGTCTGAAGCCCAAATAGTTTCATATTAGCTAGTAAGAAAATCATCAATGTAAAAATATGTGGCATGACCTCAGTAAGTTAATATGTTCTTCTGTTTTATGACCAGTCAGCTTATTTCAGGAACTTCTTTAACCTCGTGTCACGTGCGAGTTAGCTGAAGCCGAGTGTTTGCACTCACAGGCCCAGTCCAAGAAATTACTCAAGTATTTACACAAGCTTTCTTTCGAGGGTTAACTTTCTGTGTGCATGCAAAGCAAAAGACTACTGCTCTCAGCAACATCGCACTTTCATTTGGTAACGCAAGAAATGCACAAACACAGACAAAAACTCAAAAGGCAGTGTTACAAAGTGCTTGTTTGCTGAACCTCTAAGAACACAGACAGGGGAATTCCCCGCCTGTTTGTCTAAGGAGTGGCTAATAAAATATTGGCTGAGAGGTCCATAAGTGAGCACATATTTTTTTATTTTTCAAGAAACAAAAATAAGACAAATCTTAACTTTTATTCTTCTTTCTTTTAAAAAAAAAAAAACAACTTAATAGTTGAAAAGAAGGAGAAGCTGTGAAGCCAATTTGGGCTACGCCTATACATGAGTTTTTCTCTTGCGACATCTGTTTTTGCTGCTCACATCGACAAGTTTTATGCAGACATGTAACGCAACTGTTGTGCTTCCTCGTGACTACATGCTTTGAGAGCCACAACTACAAAGAAAACAAGAAGTTGCTACTTTCAATAGAAAGAAACTGATGTCACATTTAGTCTAAAAATGAAGTTCTGATCGAATGAACATCTCTAAATGTAGGACACTGTCTTCTCCTATCTGGGAAAACATTGTTTATAATACAATTTACTTCCTCCTGTTAACTGTATGTTCTAGTTCCACATTACATGTAATCCCTCTGCAGGTGGGTATTTATACATATGCACATCAGATTCCTTTTTCCCCTCTTTATTATTCACCTTGTGAAAGGATGTCTTTAAAATAGTATGAAATACTTGTCATATATTAACCTAAAAATATTTTAATAGAAAGAGTTTAAATTGTTTCTCACAGAAAAACAAATATAATAAATAAATGTACACAATTTTAATGACTTTTCAAACGTATTGCAGCAAATTTGGATATGTCCAGCTTAAAAATCTAAGATAAAATGGATTTTATAAATGCAAAATGTTATTAAAATTTGAAAAACTGATTTTTATTCTTTATTAATTTATTCTATTCACCGCGACCAAGACAATGACAAGATCTTGCGAGAACCAGTCAGTTTCAGTCAGCCTCACGCTTTTGGTTGTTATGAGAAATCTGGATTTTTTCTTATATAAATAAACTTAATACAGTTAATAGTCTAGATTAATCTTAATTATTGAAAATAAAATTCCCACAAGAATTCAACTGATAAGCTTAGTCACCCTAACTTCAAATAAGAATTCAGACATGAAAGAATTCTCAAATGGGGATGATGAGAGGACAGACGTATTGCTGTACACCCCATCCACATCCCCTCCCTCTTGAGATGAGGCACAGGTTTATTTTCGGGTGCTGGAGGAAGGAGGGGGAGTGTGGGGGTGTGAGGGTTGAGGAATCTCTGACAAGGCCTTCCTTCAGGCTGAAACCTGCCTCAGGATTCCTCCCCCAGCCGTCTGTCATGTGAAGGTCTCTTTGTAATAAGAGACACTTTTGATAATCAGGTTTCATCATGAAGTCTTATTCACTCGTGTCCCTACACCAGCAGGTCAACATCTGAGATATTCAGCATCCTTTAGACATGCACAAGCCCCCACCTTTAAGCATTCCCTGTAGTTCTCTATTTCCCACTGCTTTTTTTTTTTAACCACTGCAAGAATATGTATTTGAGAGATCACTGATCCTCCTGTCTCTTTTGGCTGCCTCACATGAGTGCATGAATGGTACTGCTACCATGAGTCATAGATGCTTCTTACACCATTTTCATAGTCATCGCACAAAGTCAGAGGATTAAGTGAAAGCTAAAGCCAATGAAAAACCACTATACTCACCTCTGTGTGAATTTGAAGTGCGTTATCTTTAAGTGGTTTTTTGCTTTCTTGCTCAACAGACACCTCCATAGCTTCGACAGCATCCTCAGTCTCTACATCTCTCTTTGTGGTGCTCTCCTGGATGCTTTTAGGTGACAGTTTGTGCATTTCTTTATTTGAAACCTCATCTTTATGCTTAAATTCAAGCGGTTCCAATGATGCTGATTGTTGCTCCTTGCTCAAAGGTAATGAAACGTCATTAGATTTGTCCATCACAAGAGGTGCAGGTTCTTCAGTGAGTGGTTTATGCTCTGAGTGGAGAACGTCATTCTGGCTCTTTATTTCTGGTGAAACTGTCAATGTTTCAGAAACTCCTTTTTCCATCACCATGGGCACCCCTTCCTGTGCGAGTTGGGGATGCTCTGGGTGTAGATGAAACGATGGAGGCATGTCCAGTTGAGAAGGATGAACTTTAGCGTTTGATTTGTTAAATTCTTTATCTTCATTTTCAATGTGATCCCGAGAGTCCTTCTTAATTTTACCAAAGAAGAAATCTTTAACCGAGTGGAACATCGAGGAGATGGATGCCTGGATATGGTGGGGATCGTGATCCTTATGACCCTTACTCTGATTATTGACATCTGAACTCCATTTTCCATGAGCTGTTGTCTCTCTGTCTTGATCCACAGCTAATTCCTCTTCAGTTCTTCTGTCATTCTCACGCTCTGCCTGTAACGCTTTCTCTGTATCATTTGATTTGTTCCTCATATCCTCTTGATCTTTTCCTTTTTTTTCTCTGCAAGTAGATGTGTCCATGTCTTTAGGCAGCTCTTCTTCAGGTAAAATCTGTTTCTCCTCAGCAGATTGGGACTGGAGAGTCTCTGCTAAAAATTGTGCTAAACCGATTCCTCCATCATAGCAGTTTTCGCCTCCATTCCCCATCATGTGGGTTCTGTCAGGCTCACTGGTGCTGCTGTCTTGTGGCTCCACGTCTACCCCATTAGAAATCCTAATTCTTTTTTTGGCCAAAGTTTCCTCAGACCGAGATTCTACATTAATAGGTGAAGTGTCAGTGTCTTTAGGGTCTGAGCTAATTCCATTCGGAACAACAGCCTCTCCTGGCAGCTCCACTGACGGTTTGTCTGCTGGCGGGACGGAACGTTTCCTCTGTGGATGTTCTGGGCTTCTTTGGAGCTCTTTCTTCTGCACGTTTTCTTTGCTCACCTTCTTGGTCTGGTCTTCTAAGTCTTTTTTCTTTCGTTCTGCCTTCTGCTTTAGTTTAGCAAAGAACCGCTGGTGGATCTTGTATTCGTTCATGGTACCAACCTCCAAAACTCCAGAGCAAGAAACGATTCCTTTACTGTTGGAGGCAGAGACTTGGTAAATTGCTGCATCATCCAGTGTGCAACTGAAAATGAAACAAAAACATGAAAATATTTTGGAAATTGTTGTAACAACACAAAGAATCTGTTTGAAAATTATGCTCAACCCAGGAGGGTTATAGCTGGAGCTAGTCCCAGTTGGTATTAGGCCTGGGGTGTCAAACTCAATCGCACAAGGGTCTAAAATCCAAAATACACCTTGAGTCGCAGGCCGAACAGGATAAACATTTATTGAACACTTTAAAACTAAATTTTTAAAACTTTAAAACCGTAACTTTTTTAATTATGAAGTAGATATATAGCATTTCCTGTGATAATGCTTGTGTGAATGCTGAAAGCTAAATTTGGCCACTGAAGATGCTAGTGCTGGTAGCTGAAATTGATAGCTAAAAAAACTGAAGTTGATAGCAAAAAATGCATAAGTTGATAGATGTAATCACTGAAGCTAATAGCCGAAAACGCTGAAGCTGATACCCAGCTAAAATATTAGCTAAATGCCAAATTAGCCTAAAAAATAATTAAAAATCTTAGGTTAGCCAAAACAGCTAGCATGTAGCTGGAAAAAATAGCTTGACTTCAAAATAGCCTAAAAAATGGAAAAAAGCCTGAATTAGCCAAAACAGCTAGCATGTAGCTGCAATATTAGCTTAACTCCAAAACAGCCTTAAAAACCCTTGCAGAATGACATTAAAACTGTAAATTTTTAACATAATTATGAATAATTAAAAGGCAGGAATATTATTCCAGAGTAAATCAACTTAAACATTAAATAACTTTAAACATTTTACTCTCCATAAAAATATATTTTGTCAAAATTATACAAGTTAGAAATAGGCGCAAGATAACATCGGGCAATTAATAACAAAAAAATTAAAATGATCCGGATCTCGGCCCCTGGGCCTTGACTTTGACACGTGTATTATGCAAACTGATGTAGACCAGTGCAAAAAGCCCTTTTTATAAGTACTTATACAATCAATTTGTAATCTTAGAGACCAAATCTGACCATGTTTTAAGCTGCTATTTGAATTATGATTATACCGTTTCAGCCAAAATCATAAACTTGTCCTTTTCTAGGACATAGGTTCTGTAGAGCAGCAGGTGTTCTTTGGAAATTTGCCTCCCTTACCCTGCCCGTTGCTGAGAGCTCTCTGTTTACTCAGTCTCCCACTAGCCTGCAGCCCCTCCCAACCCCAACCTAACATTACCTGTGTAATATTAAATCATTGTATTTGTCACAATTGAAATATTTTTCAAACAATACATTTTCATCTGTTCACAACGATTTTCATTAAAACAAATACTCAAAAATTCAACTTTGAACTTAATTTTCTTAATGTAACCTTTGTTTTCAATCTTCAGAAAATGCCACAGAACATGTTAAAAACACCAAAAACATAATTTTCCTCAATGTAAATTTGCAAGCAAAACATCCTCTTTTCCTTCTTTCTTTCTTTCTTTAGAAGGAAGCTGTAGTAGCCAGAGAAAATCCGAACGTGCATTGTGAAAGAATACAAACTCTCCATAGAAAGATCCCAGCAAGAATTCAAACTAGGAACTTCTTTGTTGTGAAGAAACAATGGTACTGACCACAACAACATGCAATATCAAAACAAAGAAAAGACACATTTCTGTTTTCAGGATAAAAAAAAAGGCTACAAGAGTTCCTTACTTGTAAATATGAAGAGTGTGGGTTTTTCCGTTACGCCGTATTTCATATTTGGGGAGTCCACAGTACCTGTCCATCTCTATGTCATCTTTATACCATTTCAGTTCAGGAGCGGGGTACCCTGAAGACAAAATTTAAAAAGTGAGACATTTCTCTTAGGGATTTATATACCGGTAAGTAATAAGTACATTTATGTATCTCTGATATAATTTGTTTGTGTTGTGTCTTATGAAAAAAAAAAAAAAAGTGAATGGGAGCGGTGTGAGCATTGCATCATGTTTGTAATGTTTCACAGTAATAGCTGCTGCTACTGGGAAGCCCAACCCATCTAATCCCAAGGAACTAATTTGAATTTTGTTTTGCTTTGGGACATATTAAGCAATTCCAAAATATTAAAATGTGAAAAACTTCATTTTTATCTTAAATTTGTGAATAATAACTAATTCATCTGACTTTTTGATGAATGCAAAGATCTAAAACTTGCCAACCTGAAACCACACATGTGAATTTGACGTTGCAGTTTTCTGACACTGCCTTTGGCTTTAGAGTCGTCTCAAAAGTTGGCTGTATGTCTTCAGTCAGCTGAGCCATAACGCTGCACAGAGTGCTCCTGGAAAGAAACACCGATCCGTCAGCGAGTCAGTTTCATAATAGTGGAACAGAAGATGGACTTTTTTTTTTTTTTTACACATATTTCATTGATGTATTTACCTTGGCTCAGTGCATTCAGGTTACATTTCAGGATAAAAGGTTAATGAAAATCCTTGGTAGTGACAACATTGTGACAACGACAGGGATACTTGTGAGATTTCAAACAAAACAGTAAAACGTAAAAACTGAAAACAACCATCGGGGAGCAAACTAGACAGTGGACAGCATAGTTAACATTCATGTCGGTTTGATTATTGGGGTAAACCAATTGATACAGTTAACATGTTAGTTATAGGGAGAGTGTTTTGAAATTAGGATTACCTCTTTGTCTTGTAGTGAGAATACCTTGAATAGCTATTTAGAGAGGAGGCAAATGAAGGAATGTCAGCGTTTAATTGGGATCTGCTTCATGGGACGCCTTTGTTATCTTTTTAACTGCCCTCCTCTTTAACAGACGTTTTACCATTTTCAAATTAGAAAAAGCACATAGCCAATTTTCACTGTATATGATTGGCATATTTAGTCATACCTTACTTTTATGATTAGTTTGATTTTTTTGCCTGTTTTAAGATTTATTTTTTTATTCACCAGGTTTATTTTTTTAATATAACTTTACATATTTTTTTATGAACAAAAATGATATAAAATAAGTTCCTCACCTGTTTTCGGGTCGCACGTTTGACAGATAAGTGTTGCGGCTCTCTGAGCGACCACTGGAAGAGCTGCCCTCCTCTTCGCTGAAGCTGCTTGTTCTCCCATTGCCAGAGAAAGAGCGAGTCATTGTCCTCCTTGAAGTCATTCTCCACTCAAGCAATCCACAAAAATATCAAGAAAATTCGAGCTACAGGTATCATCTGAAGTTTGAGACAATAAAAACTGCCCCCTTGTAAAATCCACGGCGGTCAGGGATCATTTAATGGGGTGTTCCAAAAAAAAAAAAAAAAAAAAATCTGGAGGGGAAATAAAAACATTTCATATGATTACATTTCTGCTAGAAGTTAATACAATAAAACAAAACAAAGTGAACAGTTAGTAGCCACTGATAAAGACTAAATGCTTGTCCTTTCAAACCAAGCAAACTCTGGCACTAAGTTATAAATAGTTTTTGCTATCAGGTTGTTGTAAAGGTTTTAGAGATCAAAGTAAAGTCTTAGATCTGTAATTTATTTAAAGATGCACTTAGATTTACCTCAAAATTACTTCTCATCTTGTCCAACTTACCAAGAAGATGTTGTCGGTGTGCTTTGGAGCTAAAGTCTGTGAGGAAAATCTGTAACCGCCTATCATAGACATGCATGTGTTGCCAGAAGAGCTCTATTTATAGTGGGCCCACAAATAGGCGCAAGGGCCCATCAGATTTTCCGAAACTAGATTTTAGATTTTACTTTTTAGTTGAGATTGAAAGTTAATATTTAAACACATTTCATTCCCTATGATTTTTTACGTTATCAGCTGTTGAATGAAGTTATTATATGGCGCTATTGTTCCCTGCTGACGGTCAATTGCAGACTTTCAAACCATGCTCCACACAATACCCACTAAAAAGGCTTAATATCTCAATTTTCTTTAGTCTTAATAAAGATTGTAATAATTTCTACATCTTTATTGAAATGATAGATTTTTGACAATATTTTTTGTTTGTTTTTAATTTAAATTCTTCAATTTCATTAAACCAAGAATTCTCCACAAATACAATATACATATAGAATTTTTTGCTCGATTTCTTACGACTACACATCAATTCTACATGATGCACTCACTATAGAGTTTTTATATATTTTTTGCTGAAATACTTTCAACTAACACAATTGTGCAATCTAGAATATATTTCTAAAGATATAAAAAAAAAAACATCAAAAATGCAATTTAAGTAAATAAATAAACTTGGCTAAAAATGTGTTGTTTATTCTTTAACACTAATAAACTATAATTAATTAAATCATATCAAAAACACATTTGATTGTATAGGGTTACATGCAAAACAATGATGGATCACTTATCAAATAATCCCAAAAAACTCTTGTTTTGAGGTATGCAGTCATCACATTTATTTTTTCTGTGCAACATTCTGGAATGAGATCAAGCACAACAATATTGTGATTTTCAAAATTTTTATGTTACATATTAGACTTAATGCTATTTAAATTTAAGTTCCTTTTTTGCACCTTTTTCACCCGGGTTTAAGTGTCTTTTGTAAAACAGTGAGCATGCAGCATGCTCACAACAGTTAAACTCCAGACTAAAAATATATTCCTGAAGGTGTAGTTGGTTGTTATTTGACAGAAAGAAAAAAAATGGATTTTTTTGTAATAAATGAGTACCTGACCTCAATTTGAGGTTATGTTGTCTTACTAAAGGGGCAAATTCCTATTTACCGTAACATTGGAAAAAAATGCGCATATATATTTAAACACACGTGATTTCTAAATAGCAAATCAAAATTTAACCGCTTTTTTATTAAATTGTTTCCTTAAACTATATTTTTTGCTCTATAACTATAGTAAAAGAAGCATTTGAACATGTTACGGGTGACATTTAGATGCACACGTTCAAGCTGCCCTCGTATTAGAGTGTTTACGGTAATGTGTGTGTGCCACTGTGTGTTTGCTGTGCTTTTCCGGGAATGGGGGCAGTTTTTCTCTATATAAATGAAGTTTTAAAGAACAGGAAAGCATTAGAGTGGCGAACAAGAACAGATAGGCGCTTAGTAAGTGCGAAGCTGACGGCAAGTATGCACTAAAGCATTCTTTTCATGTATATATGTAGATTATAAATGAGAAACTGTATGTTTTTTGTTAAATCAGGCTGTTGACAACAGCATTTCACTCTTAACGCGTATTTCTCTGGAAATGAGAAGTTACCGTAGAACGTCGATTTTCAAGTGTTTTCAAACATAGAATATAATTTTATGTTCATGTATGGTGTTATTATCATATTTTTAATGAATGAAAGCGGTCTAATTACTCTTTTTTTTACAGCCATTGAAAAATGCACAGATGACGGGATCCGACTATAGTCAAATCATGACCAGAGGTTTGTCTTTTTCTAAATATACATCCCACCAATTTTCTTACTAACCCTAATTCATGACAGCTGAAGTTTTTGTCTTGTTTTGTTAAAGAAATCGTGATTGTGTGCCATCCCGTTTCCGTGTGCGTACCTGCGAACCACAAGGTAACCCTGCGAGTCCGCGCTGAGGGCACAGGAATCCTAAACTACCAATGGTTCTCTGAGGATGAAAATGCAGTAAGTTATGTTTAAAACACTCGTTTTAGCCACATGCGACATTATTTTTTAAAAGTTTTGGTAACATTTTAGATGAGGTGCTGCAAAACACTCAATATAATGTTGATAAAGATAGTTAATACATTTGTTTAGCTTGTACACAGTATATTAATATGGCCTTTGTTGACAATGGTCTCACTTTATGAGGTAATAATTCTTATTAAGTATTTAAATAAACCCTATTTGGCTTATTATACCAATAAATATCTTACTAACACCCTATAAAAACATTAATAATGTTTGTTAATGTGTTAGTAACACTTGTTAAGAAATCTTATTATAAAGTGTTACCAATGTGTTATTTTTCTGCCCTTAATTTTCTGTCTTCAACAAGGTAAACATAAATATTTTTGATTTAAATGCACTTTTTTAAATTATTTTTTGCGATTTTCCAAGGTACCTGGTGGCACTGAATCAAACCTGACAATTACAGCTACAAAAACTCAGCTTTTTGTGTGCAGAGTGAGTGATCACTTCCATAACTATGTGTTCAGTGAATGGGTGAAGGTGAAGGTGCTGGACATTAACAAATCAGGTATGTTGTTTTTGCAGTTCATCCAAACATTCTGTCTTTTGAAACAGAAAGTTTTTTTAAATCCTTTTGTTTCTTTTCAGGCTTACCTGTTGACTGGCAGGGTAATCCCCACATTGCCATAAACCCTAAACCTCAAAGCATTCAGCAAGGCTCAAAACTCACTCTACGCTGTGCTGCCTTTGGCATCCCTGCCCCTCACTACCAGTGGTACAAAAATGGAAGACCGTTGCCTGACAAGACAAGCGACACGCTACAGGTGAGAAAAGATTTCAATTTTTTTTTTTTTGTCAGGCTAATATTATATTTAGGTGGGGATTGACCGTAAAAGGAGTGTCAAAGAGATAACCTGGTTTACTGTTACAGATTGCCCATGCGACCTCTGAACACGCAGGATCGTACCTGTGCTCCGTCTCTAATGTGCTGGAGGAAAGATGGACCGATGCAGTTGATGTTAACATTGGTAATCTTTTATTTTTTTTATTTTTTATTTTTTTTAAAGCAAAGGAAAATCAGGCTCTATTCACTCTCCTTTCATTCCCCTGACTTTGCTCAGAGCTCTAGTTGTTTCCATTGAGCTTGAGGTACTTTCCCATTTTCACTGAATTAAAAGGAAGTTGGTTAACTCCAAGCAGAGCTTGGTCAAAATCTTAGACTTGAAACAGGAAAGTGATGCAAACTGAGAGTAACTTTAACATCTATCTTCTGTTTACGAGTTATGTTCTGATATATCCAGTGGATCAATAAAAAATACAACACAGTGTGAAATAATACTATTGTGTACTTTAAAAATAACTACGGACTAGGGAAGTGTAACAACTTAACTTATTTTTACTTTTGTTTTTTGTACTTTAGTGCAACCGGAGCAACTTCCTCCTGCAGCGCTCACAGGTACTGCTTATCTATTTTGCAGTAAAAGATTAAATTACACTATTTCAAAGTTATGAATTTAATTTTCATACTTTGTCTTTCACTTCTCTTCTTAGCTACTGATAAAGTTGCCCTTCTTATCGGCAATCTAAACTATTCCAACCACCCGGTCTTGATGGCGCCCCTGATGGACGTGCGTGAGCTGGCCAACCTGTTGCAGCAGCTCGACTTCAGGGTGGTTTCCTTGCTGGACCTCACCATGGGGGAGATGCGGTCTGCTATAGACAAATTCCTTCAGCTCCTTGACAGAGGAGTTTATGGTAATACGTTTATTTCAATAACTGTTACAGTTTTGACACTGCTAAAGCTATTTGGGGATTTTTTTTGAAAATATTCAAATTTTTGTCATGGTCTGGTCTGAGCTGTGGTCAACTTCTAAAACTGGGAATCTGGGTGACGTGGTGGGTTGGGTGAATAATTTACCAAAGGATTTAAAGTTTTTGTTTATATTTCTGAAACATTAGTTGACTTGTAAAAATAGGATTTTATTTTATTTGAGAACAATAATATATTTTACTTGTTTGTGATTTCAAATGGAATTTAGAATCAGAAGTTAGTCATAGTGTAGCTGTGTTTAACTGTTTTTTTTTTATTGAATATAGAAAATATAACAAAAACACATAGATATATCACAGTAATTACAGAAATTATGAAATGCACTGATTAAAAAAAAAACAAAGAAAAAAAAATCTGTAAATATAAGAAGACTAAAACTGTGTAATTACTCAATCATAAGATTATATTTTTGCAATGATGCATAAAATAACAATGCATATTCACTCCCAATTTGTCACTTTTTGACGTCTTGAGTATCCCTAACTCAACGTTATTTTTGACGTGCTGGCTCTTTCCATTAAATCAGAGGTCCCCAACCCCCAAGCTGCAAACCGGGACCAGTCTGAGGGCCACTTGGTACCGGGCCACAGACAGGGAAAAAAATGCATATGCTAATCAGGGGTCCCCAACCCTCAGGACACCTATTGGTACAGGGATGTGGACCGGTACCCAAACCCGGTACAGGGTCTTAACCTGGTACCTGTTCCACATTCAGTACCAGTACGTCAAACGACAAGTTAGGGAAACCTAAAACCTCAAAGTGATGAACCATACGTCCATACATGGCGAGTTGGGAGCGAGAAACAATACACACATGGGTCACTTTACATTCATTGAATATAGTGATTATTAACTAAAGTCCAGTACAGTTTGAATTATTGCTTGAAAATGAGAGGGAAGAAGCGAATCTATGTAATCTCACCCCTAGAATGGCAAAAATTACGTCTTTTATAAAAATTAACATTGAGAATTTAAACACTAAAGTCATTAAGCTGTGTTGTAAAATTACCAAAATACCAAAACCTAAAAGATCACTCATATTAAATCAATTTAATACTCTCCGCTAATTGCTCTGTAGTTTTGCTAACCATAAAATACAAATTAAAAAGCGATATTTTGTTTTTTTTTTTTTTTTTACATAATTTTCTTGTAATATTGGATAAATTATATATATTTTTTCTCTTTACCACCAGAAATAACACAATTTATTGCAGTTGTTGACTTTTAAAGTTTCAATTGTGGTGATCAAATGAATCTAATCTAATCTGGACTGTTCTGGATGCTTCACAGGCCTTTTCTACTATGCTGGTCACGGCTATGAACATGCTGGGAGGAACTACCTGGTAGCTGTTGATGCACCACAACCGTACCGACCTGAAAACTGCATCTGTGTGCAGAGAGTCATGCACAAAATGCAGGAAAGGCAGACTGCGCTGAGTGTAATGCTGCTGGATACCTGCAGAAAATGGTAAGTGATGTCATAAGGAACACTGTAGTGCATGATGTTTCACTATATCCTTGTTTTTTTATATATATATTTTCTACTTGTAGGTACAACCAGAATTGCATACCTTCAGCCATTATGCCTCTTGGGCCCAGTGGGAACACAGTATACGGTTATGCCACGTATGTGTCATCAGAGTGAATAGAAACCATTTAAAAATTAAAATCAGACTATCACATTTATAATGTGTTACTATCACTTTTTTCCCCAGATGTGAGGATGCTGAGGCATTTGAGGTTCAAGATGGTGGAAAGAGTACTGGAATCTTCACCAAATACTTGAACAAACACATTTTGCAGTCTGAGAAAGTTACACATGTCTTAGAAAAGGTATCTGAGGGTGAGTATTTTTGTAAAACTGTGATTTTTATTAGATTTTTTGTTAAAAAATATTACATTTTTAAAGTGATAAACTTATTTCCAACTAAAACAGTTAAAGTTGATAGCATTTATTGTAGGCCTCTTTAAAATAACGTCATGTAGTAAATATTGTCTGGTTTTCATCTGCTTTCTATTTGTGAAGGATATTTCATAATGGCAGTTGCACATGTAGGTTAAACGTCACTGACGGGGACAAGCTGTCCTGGATGGTCCCATAATTATGGCATCTCAGTTTTATGTTGTTTATCCGTCACTTGCAAGTACTGCTGTGTCGGTTCAGGGACGAGAGTTTATGAACTCCTTTCTTTTTGAATTTTTTTCTTCTGCAAAGCAAAATTTCGTCAGGCTCTGGTGAAATCCGTTTTTGAGGTACCGTTAGCAATGTGACCTCATTTCTTGGATATTCAGGCTGTTGGCTAGAGAACAACAAGAAACCCGAGAGCTGCTGAGAGCCAGACAGCTGCTGTGCAGTTCGGGCACCCCCTGCCTCAGCTCTCATGGGGTTCTCACAAATTTAAGCTGGCAGGACAAGATGGCCTGTTTCATGCACTTTGTATGGAAGTGCATGAAACATTTTAAAGATAAGCAAATGTTAGTATTTTGCACAAGTTTCAATTTTGAAAGGCATAAGCATAAAATGAATTGTCCTCTGATTTGAATAAAACTTGAACTCAGATTTATTTACTTGAATATTCTCACATTTTTCCCCCTCAAGATCTGGGTAAAGACCCCCTGGTCACGGGAAAACAGGCAGTGGAGATCAAACACACTCTGAAGGAACCTCGGTCTTTGGCAGATCAGGTTCGAACCACCGGTCACACCAGAGAGCTGCACCTACGAGATGTGTGTTGGAAACAAGCGAACGGTAAGGTGCTGGAAATTCCACAAGCTGACATGCTTTTAATCTGGGGGCTGAGACCCCTCCCACTGTTAAACCAGGGACAAACCATGTACCGACGTTGTGGTCAGATATATTATTTTTATTTTTATTCAAGAAAAGAAGAATGAGGCACTTAATCAGGCAGGAAGTGTTTTTTTTTTGACCTGTTAAACTTCCTGAAGTTTACAAAGAATTAGCCTCCCCTAAATCTAACTGTGATTTTGTGGTTTGATTGAAGATCTCCGTCTTCTACAGATGAGTTTAAAGATTTCTGTGGCTTGTGATGTCTTTCATTTCGGTTTGCTATGATTTTAAATACTGTTGTTAAACTAAGTCAAAACTTTTAAGTGTTTATTCAAAGTAAAATAAGTTTTATGTCTTCTTTCAGAACTTCCACGGAGGAAGCAACTGATGTTTCTTTGCGGTGCAGAAGTGGAACTGAGCTTCTCTGCTTTATTCTCAAACGTTCTGGTTGTTTTTGCTTCTGTGAAAACCACAGACAACCGTGCTCAGGACTGCACCGTCACACTAAGTAGCATACCTGTAAGTATGCCCTCATTTAACCAACTTATCTGTTTGAGTATTTGGTCAAACTGACCGTAAAAAGGTGGCACTTACATGATTAGGTACACGGAAGAAGTAAGCTTATGCAACATTTTTTTTTCAACTTGTACATAACTTCCTCTGTCTTTGGGGATTTCATAAAACTATGACTTTCATTCCTAAGATATTCTAAGTAAGGGTTTTATGTAATATAATACACGTTGCACAAAAAGGAATGCCATTTTTTTCCATTTACTCTAACTTATGATGACCACTAACACCCACGTATCATGCTCCAGGAACCTCTGCCCAAATATGGGCTTCCTGTATTTTGCAACCATTGACAAAGCAGGAAAACTTCTGTTCTGCACTTCCCTTGTGTAACAAGTTGTCAAAGAAAATATTTGGGCTTTACTGACCTCTAGTGGTGGACCTGTGTACTAGCTAGAAATAGTAAAAATAAGAAAGTGTTTACTTTAATAGATGTATTTAAGTTTCACTAACGAAATTATCTTTTTAGTCAATTGTAGATATATTTTCCAAGCCTGGTGGATCAGAGGAGATGGAATCACTACTTTTTAATAAATCTTATAACCCAGACTGTTCTCTAAGACTTTGTTCCCTTCAGAAGCTAAAGGTATGAAATCTGTCATTTGTGGCCACTTTTTGTCATTGTGCGATTTTCAATTGCTAACTATAAATGCCTGTTTTTTTTCTCTTCTTCTTTTAGGAGTCATTGGTCATCAAGGTGGATCTGCACTATACTAACAAGGACAGTAAGCTGCGGCACACAGAAACTCAGCAGGTCGAAATAGGAAAGCCTCTGGTTGCATCTTGTGAGCTGTACAGAGGCAATCATGCGGCATCTGACAAAAGACAAAAAGCAACTTCAGTTCGAACTGTGGGGAACATCTCAAACAGCAAAGCGCCAACAAATCAGAGTTTGGCTTGTCGCCCGTTCACTAGAAAAGCAGTGTGTGCTCCAAACCCCGCCATGTCTCGGAGCAACGAACCAGAGGAGAATGATGAAAATGAGCTGCAAAACTTCTACTATCCACCTTAAATCTGTCTGCTTTGTTAATACTGTTTCAAAATATGATGTTTATTATTGTCAATCATGTGTTTTATCTGTAATTGTTTGTAACGAGTCGCTGAGTTACATAGTTTTTTCATGCAATTTGACTGTGGTTCTCAACGAAATACTTTAAACACATTCGTACTGTACACTGATCTTATTTTAAGCTTTATCATACATACTTTTTTAACTAGTGTTTAATTTATAAAACAATTACTTTTTTCGTCAATAATTTATGCACAAAGTTTTTCCTGCTTGTTTCGTTGCATTGATTGTCAGTTTTTGAAAGCATTCCACCTTTGTTTGTGGCAAATCTGTGACTTTTGTAATATAAGTTTTGTTCATATTGAGCTTTCTGAATTATAGCTTAATAAAAGTTTGCTTAAATCATAAAGCTAGCAAATTAGATCATATAGTTTTTCACATAATGATTGTATTTTTGAGAGAAATGCTGAACTGTCTGCAGATACAATATAGAAAGTCTACAAGATTGGGTTTGTGTCTTACTATTACGGAAACAAGAAAAAAGTGAGTTCACATATTTTTAAAACATTTTTGAGTATAATATATATTTTAAATAGAATTGACTAAACCCGAAGTACTGTAAACCTTTTAACATATAAAGATAAAAAACAAGAAGTAATAGTTTCTTTGTTAATTCACTGAGCAAAAATATAAATGCGACACTTTTATTTTTGTTTTGATTATTAAAGAGATGAACTCAAAGATCTGAAACATTTTCCACAAACACACGAAATAAGCCTCAAATATTGCTCACAAATCGGTCTCAATCTGTGATCGTGAGCACTTTTTGCTGAGAAAACCCATCCCACCTCACAGGTGCGCCATCTTAAGATGCTTTTTAGACAGCAAGATTATTGCACAGGTGTGCCTTAGACTAACCACAATAAAAGACCCTTCTGAAACATACTTTTTTATTTTATTGAGGGCGATTCTGAATACTTGGTGTGACGATCATTTGTCTCTTGAAGAGCAACACAGCTTCTTCATTTAGAGTTTATCAGCTTGTTGAGAGGCCCAAGGTGGCGGTGGAGTTATGGTATGGGCTTTGAATTAATCTAATGACAAATGAGAGCAAAAACAAAATTGTTGCGTTTATATTTATGCCCAGTATACATTAACAAGCACATATTTCTGCCACTAAAAAAATATATATATATATATATATATATATATATTTAAATCAAATTAAAGAATGTATGCAAACTATAACTGTTCATTTCCAGGTGATGTTTTGTAATAGTTTGAGGGTTTCTGGAGACAGTTTATTTTATTTTATTTTTTTATCAAGTGTTGCTTCCCTTTCCCAGAATACAAATAAAACAAACACATTTAGAAGCCGATATGTTAATTGTGTCATCAATATTCCTCGATTTCAAATGGGTCGATCATGTAAAAGATAAGTGCAAACAAATCGCTTTCACCGCTTACTTTACAACACCATCTTAAAAGTTGAATTATGTCAAATACACTATGTACTATAATATCTATGGCCGGTGGGGGGCGTTGTTTTTCCCCCACATATTGCACTGTGATGTGTTGGTCTAAGACAAACAAAATGTTTTAAAATAAAGACAGTTAATTTGAAAGAAACTGTTGGTTGTAAATAGTCAGTGTAAGTCAAAGAATAAGATAATAACAGATGAGTTTTTTTTCTTTCTGGATTTATATTTCTAAATTTTGGTCTGTTGACCAATCCCCGGAGTAGCTCGCCGTGATCGTATAGTGGTTAGTACTCTGCGTTGTGGCCGCAGCAACCCCGGTTCGAATCCGGGTCACGGCATGGCGTGAGGAGCCCGAGGAGTTAACCTTTTGGAGGAATTAAAGCAACCAAAATTATTAGAAGCAATACATTTAGTATAAATTCTATAAAAAAGTACAAAGCTTTCTTAGACTGTTTTTTTCTAAAAAGCGTTCATCAATGTAAAACTTTCTTTTATATATTTTTATAAACGACATTAAAAATTAATAATTTCACTGTTTATCACAAGTTTGTGTCTTCTTTCAATCAAAAACACACTTGCAATTTAAACAAAGTTAATTTCTTAAAAAATATGGCATTGATAGTCAAGGCTTTAAATAAAGGCATGTGTCCATAAAAAGGTTCAGAGTTAAGAAGTGTCTTTTGTTAAAATAACATGACATTTCTGTAATGTTGTAACATTTACATTTCTGCAATTTTATAAAAATAAGACTGCACTTTAAATTATTCTTATTTAAAGTGCTTCTTATTCGTGTTTTGTTTTCAGGAGAGAATAAGCATCAACTAAAAACTTAAATAAAAATTAATAGATAAAGAAAATAGCTGTTTTGCTATGAAAAACATAAACATTTTGCATAGAACTGTTTGACTAGTGGAAATCTAATATGGCTGATAGACTTTAGAAAAAGGGGGAGTTTAGATCCCTGATTTCATACAATGATTTTAATAAAGAAATATACGGAAGAGGGTTAGGGCCACGGAGAAAAAAATGGAAAAGGCCATGGAAAATTCTGACTTTAATCTCAGAATTCTGAGAAAAAAAAAAGTCAGAATTCTGAGATCAAAGTCAGAATTCTGAGAAAAAAAAATCAGAATTCTGAGAAAAAAAAATCAGAATTCTGAGATCCAAGTCAGAATTTACAATGGCCTTTTTCCCCCTCCGTGGCCCTAATCTTCTTCCGTAGAAAGGTTCTTAAAAATAATACATTCTGCAATGTAATACCCGTGGCTGGCCTGCCCGTGGCAGTCCA
>NC_050517.1:19226999-19227195 GCF_002922805.2 Oryzias melastigma
ATCCAAGTCAGAATTTACAATGCCCCCCCCCCGGCCCTAATCTTCTTCCGTAGAAAGGTTCTTAAAAATGATACATTCTGCAATGTAATACCCGTGGCTGGCCTGCCTGTGGCAGTCCAGTACTATCACAATGGTCCAAGAGGATGAAGTGCTGGGGTACTTTAAGTCCGGATCTTTTTAGGTCACCCTCGGAAAT
>NC_050517.1:19227473-19252223 GCF_002922805.2 Oryzias melastigma
ACGACGCAAAAACTTGACAGGACAACAATGGTGCACGCCTGGGGGGCCGAATCCGTGCTTGCCGCTCGTTTACTGGAGCGAAGAAGGCGGTCGATGTGACATTCACTCGCACGCTGCTGATGAGTTTATTGTTCTGGTCCTGTAGGCGCAGAGAGGCGCTTCTCTTGAGAAGATGTTGAGTCGATTTATGAGTGGAAGCATCCGAAACCTGGAGAGGGAATACAACTGTACGGTCAGACTGCTGGACGATACGGAATATACGTGCACCATTCAGGTTAGTCACCTGTCGACCACTGTTCCTTCACTCCGCGAAGAGGCGAACACTGCTGCAATTGTGGTTAACTGCTATCTTTCAAACAGAAAAGCAGGGGGTTGAATGGATCCAGTTGTAGTGACCCAGACATGATAGATTGTTTTGACGCGAATCTGTCTTATAAACAAATGACATTTTTGCTTCACAGTTTGGTTGAGTTTTACCATAAGTTTTATTTGCACATCTTTCAATACCCACACTGGTACAATAAGGGGTTTTAACATGTTCGTGTGGTATTTCATGAAGGACATTTAAAGAAAAATTAGCTTAAATGAGCTGTTTTTCAAATTGTTGTGAATCAGGAGCAGCTGAAAAAATGTGATGTAGGACCTACTACGGCAAGCCAGAGCTCCCTATTCCGCTCCATTCTGATACATCCGGTTGTAAAGGAATAGATCCATGTTGTGCTGCACTGTTATTGTTAGGTAGGTAGGGGTAGCTTTAAGCTAGCAGGATAGAGTGTAAACAAAGGGATGATGGGAAATGGGGGCAGGCTTACTCTGTCCCTTCCACAACTCGGAGGTGTATTTGTAATGAACCATTGCTGCTCTGCAGAAACTATGTCCTAGAAAACAACACAGATTTTTGGATTTTGACAAAAAATTGCATAATCATAATTAAAAGAACAGATTTACAATACAGATATTACTGAATCCCATACCACTTAATATTGCAATCTGTAGCTTAAAATATTTTTCGAAAATATTAGTTAGATATAAGCTTGTTCTTGCTTTACTAATTTGAATTGCCACCAATTGCTGTAATTTAGTGCCCATGTCATTCAATTTTCTAAGACATCTGTTATGCAAATTGGTTATCCTAAAAAACATACGCTTCCTGAGTAACATAATCTACAGTGATAAGATGTAAACCAGATTGTGCTCTGCAATGTTGATTTAAATGCAAATACATTTTGACCAAGAGGTTTGTGCGTGGATAGGAACAATTTTTTCCCCTTTAAAAGAAGGAATGAAATGCAAAACATCGGCTTCTGAAGTGCATTCCTTTGAAAATCAACCCACTGTATTAAACTGTCTTCAAGATTTTGACAGTATCAACTGTGCTTTGATGATTCTTGGTTTTTATCTTCACAGTGATGTTTAGAAGAAAAAGAAAAGGAGGTGAGAGGGCCTGTCACTTGAATCAGAAGGAAAATAAGTGTTATCCCTTTGCAAGAAAGGCAGGGAATCCTCTGGGAAATTTCTGCAGCAACATGTAGACAAAATAAACACATACCCTTACAATTAACTACTGATCCTATAATTTGTAACATTACAGCAATAAGTGGCAATGAATGCAATGATTCCTGTTGTTGCCCCAAAGCTTTATTTCTTTTTTTAAATGAATAATGGCGACATAAGGCATAAAGATTGTGCTGGAGGGCTGTGACTTTGTGTCCAGGTTGTAAACAGATCTGTGTTTCTGCTTAAGGCTGAGAAAGTGATGGATCAGGGCCAGATGGACTGTGAAGTCAGCAGGTGTGCTGTGTGCAGCAGAGTCAGGTGGCTGATGTCACCAAGGTGGAAGGAGGGGAGGGTGGTCCAGTTCTACTGTGACTGTCTGGCGGACTGATTATGTTTCTGTCAAAACCTGTTCCAGAACGAGAGTGAGATAATCCCCCTGAGTAGCTACATTGGGAATTCATGCTTCAAATACTGTCTAGATGCTGCATGATTTGGTAGGTTTGCTCACTTAAAAAGAAATGGTCTGACTGTCATCCGTTTCACTTCATTGAGGGACATAAATATTTTAAACCTTTTGCCAGAAAGATTTGGTACTTTTTGGCAAAACCCTTATTAGCAAGCATAGAGATCAGACATATCTTGTTGTCTGCACATATCAGAAGACATTTTGGTCAACTCTTCTTTGCAATCACTTCTAAATCATTAAGATTTGATGGCTGTTTCTTGGCAACTCTGCATTTTAACTTTCTCATTTGGTTTTCTAAAGGATTGAGGTCAGGAGACTAACTGGGCCATTCCATGAGCTTGGTATGCTTCTTCTTCAGTCATTCCTTGGTTGCCTTGGCTGTATGTTTTGGGTCATTATTTTGTTGAAAGACCCATTCATGACACATTTTAAGCCTCCTGCCAAAGAGGAGAAATTTTTCATTCAGGTACACGGCTCCGTAGATCCTCCTATTGACACGGTGAAGTAGCCCTTAGCAAAAAAGAAAAAAAAAAACACTCTCAAAGCATAATATTTCCACCTCTTTGCTTGACAGTGAGAATGGTCTTCTTGGGGTCATAGGCAGCATTTCTTTTTTCTATTAGGAGAGTCTAACTGGTCTGTGTGAACTAGAACTCTTAATCGTTTATATGGGATCAAATACGCATTTCCTCAATTGTATCTGAAAATCAGGGATTTAATATGCAAAGAAAGTGCTAGATTTTGGACCTGCTTCTTTTAAAAATATCTTCTCCTGGTTTGTGATAGCCGAGTTGTTTCTGATCTTTTTCCTCCAAACTACCCAACGCTTCTAATGAGTCTGCAGTCAAATTTACTTCTGCCTCAGATCAATTTATTTCCACTAACGGACTTCAACATTGAACCAGGAACTAATATATTCATGTAAACAAAGTCCTAATGGCATCTACGCAGTAAGACATCGCCTTTAGTTGTATTTAAAGAAAACGCACAAGAAGCTTTTAAACTAGCACAAACTAAATGTATCTTTTTAATGCATTTGCTGTGATGCATGGCTTTCTGTTTTGCTTTAATGAATTATAGAGATTTTTATCCTGCTTTAAGGGTGGAGTAGTGAGGCACTTATTTTTTACTTAGCTCTGTAGAGTTTTTACTTAGCTCTGTAGAGTTCCAGCTGCTGGCTGATGGAAGAGACTGAAATCTTCTGTTGCTCCCAGGAACGCTCGACTCTGTCATGTTAATGCAGCGTTGCAGAAAAGAACCATTGCAGCAACCATCCGTACTGTACACCTATTTATTTTAAGAAAATTCCCAAATTAAAGAATTGGACAATAGCATCAAACTAATGGAGCAAATGTGGATACTTTACATTGAACAATGTAATTTTGATGTCTGTTAGACAGCATTTCAGCTCATATTATTGATAGCACTGTATCTCAGATGCAGAGCAGTGCATCATGGGTATATTTCTGTTTTGTCTTTTTATTACATCTTCTCTCTGAGACAACTACTGTTAGTCATGTTGTCATTTCTTACAAATCTAAATCAAGAAAGTATTATTAACTCAAAGTACGTTTCCAGTTTTACCCTACAGTTAGAACTACTTGTGTACAATTATTTTTTGTGAACTCTGCTGCATGGACAGTAGGAGGTCAAAGGCATGGGACCAGCATCTCAGCTGTTTCTACAGTGATTTCACATTTACAGTACTTTAAAAAATGTAATTTTACTCAGATATGATTAAGAGGTAATTCTGGTTAAAAAAGAAAAAAAATAAGTATTATGAACATCTTAATAAACTGGAATATTGTGAAAAGATTGAGACATAGGCTGTAGAAGTGAAGCCAGAGACAACATCAGAAGTGTCTTACTAAGGGGAAAATAACTCAACTTCTGATCAATGGTCCAAAAAGTCATTTTTTCAGATTAAAGTAAATTTTGCATTTTATTTGGAAATTAAAGTTCTAGATTTTTAAGGGAGAGTGGCAAAATCACATGATCTGAACTTGAGAGAACATCTATGGGCTGTTATCAAGACGAAGACGAGAACCACCAAAGCCTACAATCCAGATGCACATTCAATAATTCATCCAAAATAAGGTCCAACCAAGTGTTGAGTGCAAAGAACATAGTTTTCAGAAACTTGAAAATTGAGATAAAAACATTTTTTTTTTTTATTGGGAAATTAATTTTTCAAGAAGCTACTTTTTTTAATTGACTGTAAATTTGTAGCATTTACCTTGATTCTTTAACCTCATGTCAAGGTCTATGAGCATTTAATTTAAATACCAAAAGCATAGCCACAAAGGTGTTGACACACTCCTGCAGGATGAGATCAAACACAAACAAAAGAAAAAAAAGCCCCGCCGATGTTTAATGGGCTAAATGGTGTATTCACTGCATCATTGAATGATGTTTCTGTGGCCAAGGGAAAAAAATAACTGTTTACATTGAGAAAGAATGTTCTTAGCAGGGGGAAAAAATGCTACAATTTGAGCAAAAAACCACTATTTTTGAAAAGTAAACCTAATCCCCAAGTGTCTACATCTTAAAATTACCTCATAAGTTTATGGCTTATCTCACTTTTTTAAAAAGTCTTTCACTTTTTCTGTCACTTGTGGTCAGTATCCTGGCATCAGGGAGAATCATGATGGCTATCTTCACACTTTTTGTAGTTTTTTGTCATTTTCCAAGTCACACTGACAAGCTTTATCATGGACGAGTTCCTGGTTCACATCTGAGATCAACCAAAAAAGAACTATTGCCCAAGTTTGGCTGTAAAACCATGCTAAAATTGGGAAATAGAAGAGTTTTTGTTTGGGTTTTCATTTCAGGTGAACACTGTTCATTTGTCTCGTGTGACTGATTGAAACAGATGCTGTGTCTGAACATTTTTATTTGAAATAATCTCAGGGGAATGCTGCTGTTACTTAGCAGCATTAGTCTTCAGCAGCATCACGACTGGCTGAACCTGGGCACATAACTCAGGATTATTGTACTGTTTGCAGCAGCGGAGGGCAGGACTCTACAACTTCTGTGAGGGCTTGATATGTGGGAGCAGCCTCTTGCCATTTACACTCCATCAGTCACTACCTTTTGCCTGTGAAACCACAGAAACATTAGATCAGTGTAGCTGCTGATCTCTGAATGTAGTCCCAATTTGTCACCCTTGTGTTTTGTTGCTACCTCTACACAGCTCTGATCTTTAGCTGGGTATTACTTGGAAGTGAAACAGTCTATTTGGATTGCATTACTGGGATTTATGAAAGACATTGGTGTAGGGCAAGATATCAAATCCTTTTTGCTGCACACACCTTGATATGAGTTCACACACACATCCCCCATAGTAAAAGCTCTTTTGTCTCATAAATGTCAATTCTTTAGAGTGTTCTACACTTGTTTTGGTGTTTCTGATCAGAGTCACTTGTGTGTTGAGTGTACTCGGTTGGATGAAAAGTAGGAGGCCAATCAGTGCATTGGGTGAAGCCTGCTGAGCCCTTTGTTGTGTTGTCGAGGATGTATTGTGTGACAAAGAGGGCCTGAGGTTATGCGTCACCTGAAAGCATGAATATCTGTGAGCATCTAAGTTGTGACCATTGTAACAGAAGCGGAGAGTAGAGCTGTTGTGCTAGTTATCTCTCATTACAAGTTTCACCGTAAAGCGACCTAGCCCAAAGCCATGAAAATACAAACAGATTGCACAGCTTGTTGGTTCCATTTACATCCTTCAGTAGCCATGTAAATGGGTTTGCATGGTGCAGTGCAGCTTTGGGCTGTGAAAATGACTTCTACATATATAGTCTAACTCACTTAAACTCTAAATATGGTCATGCACCGCTTTGGTTTCTGTTGATGAAGGGCCTAAGTAACCTGCAGCCATAATGCATAGATATTAAGAAGCCTCATAGGTAATCAGATAAGAAAAGTGTTCAAAGCTGACCTAAAAACTTGTGTTACATCAAAGAGATTGTTAAAATGAACCAATCTGGCTAAAAAGCTGCTATTGAAATGTTTGCAACTATCAGTTCAAGTGCAATTCATTGAGACCATCATCTTTTAGTTTAATGAGCATGTGCCATTTAACAGTGCAAAACTATATTACTACAACATCTACATTTTGATTTAGGTAGTAGCTTTTCATAAAAATTTAAACTTTCAATTTAAGAATTAGGATTTGTTTGATGTATTTTCCTTTGCTGTCATATCCTCGTTTTTTGCACAAATGTATGTATTACTGTGACCCAAAAGTGCAACAAATGACTAAATGCAAAAGCATATTAAAGATCACAATGACAATTAAAAAAATAAAAACACATAAATATTTTAATATCACAATTTAGAAATCAAAACACAATTCCAAAAAACTGAAATGAAATAAAAATGAAACATTTCAGAAAACTGAAATAATTTCCAGAAATCAAAATGAAATGTTAAAAAACAAAAACACAGTAAAATATTCTAGATCGGACCTCTGTGATGTAGAGATAGGGCGGTCGACTTCTAATCGGAATATTTCAGGTTCGATTCCCGCCTTCCTCGCCCATGTGTCCTTGGGCAAAACACTGAACCCCACCTTGGTCCTGGTGGTTATAGGTTGGCACCAGTTTGTCAGTGTGTGAATGGGTGAATGGGCTTCTGACTGTAAAACACTTTGGGCCTTCAAGGAAGGTAGAAAAGCGCTATGCAAGTATACGCCACTTATCATTTACCATGATGACTGTTATCCATTATTTCAATCGGAAGTTTTCTGGCATGAAGTGATATTAGATATGCTCCAAACTTTGAAAACACATTTGAAAAAAATCAAACATCATAACTTAAATGTCATTACCCAATCAGCAATGTCACCTATACTTTTTCCAGTGTCCTATTGTGTTTCATATTTTTTACTTCTAAAACGTTTCATTTTTTGTGGTTTATTATTTTTGCAATTTTGTATTAGTTTCTAGAATTTTAATTTGATTTATAAAAGGTAATGTTTTTTCATTATTTTTTTTATTTTGTATTTGTGGGATTTGCATCTTAGGGCCACTGTAATTTATGACAAAATTCCATATGTAAGTTTCACTTTAATCCGTTTCCTAATGCTGTCAGGCTTCAGTCACACTCTTCTGTTTGTCCTCCCCTTCACTTCCTTGTCATCACCACTGAGCTCTTGTTTGTCTTTGGCCTCAAGGTTTGGGATATCCAACCTTTTGTTTCTCTGTATTTCAAGGTCACTCTACATCTGCCATCTAACGAACAAGCACAGTAGACACAAAGCATACACAAAAAGCTGTTTACAATTACCCAACAGGACACTGAAGAGTGTACTAGTTAGACAATTCTATTTATATGTTAAGTTTCTTAATCTTAGTGAACAGCAAAAAACTGCCAAAAAACATATTTATTTTATGAACAAAGACAGGTCACTGTACTTGACTGAAAGCTGCTTTTGTGATGCAAATCAATACCAATTTATGTATCATCAGCTCATTGGCCAGGTGCTGAGCTGGCCTGTGGCTCGAGTTAATGCACCCTGACAGCCGTGACAGTCTTCTGTTGGCCAATCAGCTAACTAGGTACAGTGAAAAAGAGCCACACAAGTGTTTCCCTACAGCGCAATGTGTTGTAAAGAAGCATTTTTGAAATTATTTATGAAACACATGCTTGCTTCCCTTTTTTTTTCAATGTTCTTTCATCCTGCCCTCATCATCTCCACGGGCAGCTTCTTCTCCATCTTTAGAGTCGGGCTTGTAGTTCAATTTCACGCATTCTCTCCGCAGACTAATGATTGCTGTTCCGCCCTTCCTTTTCTGCATCTTTCTTTCCTTTTTTTCTGGGTTTTCTGTTTTATTTGCCGCCTCCTCAGACCTGCAGTTCCCTGCAGGATTCTGTTTTCTCTTCAGGAGTAATTGCTGTTAAAAAAAAGATTTTCTGAATTCTTCACATGTTAGATTATACTAAAAGGTATAAGTGCAGCTGTTTTTTTTTCACTCATGCTCCAGCTGTGATGGGATGTTATGCCATTGTTATCTTTGGAAATAAATAAATTTGATTGTGTTGACCTATTCTATAATATTGTATTTTGATTCCATCAATATGTATGTAATTTAAAAAAAAATCCAGAGTATAAATAAAACAAAGGAGTGAAGCATGCAAACCGAGTTTAGAAGTGCAGCAGCTCAATAAATAGTTTACTAAGGTTTTAAATTTAAAGTAACATCCCAGAAAAACAAAATCTTTTTTTCGAGTCTTTATAAGTCAACAATGATGTGCTTAACAAAAATCTGCCGAGTCCACAATGATGATTTCAATGCACTAAATTCAGGGACTTCAAAACCAAAAGGTTTAAACTAGGATTCGCCATCCAAATGTTCCAGTTTTTTGTCTGTTAATATTTTATGTAGGAGCTCAATAGTTGAATTTTTGATTAGGTATGGTGTAAAAATTGAATTTTGCATTCTGCCAAGTGGGACAGTTTGAAGAAATATTAACTTTACTTACAGCAGAAATGAAAAACCGAAAAATTACATGAGGACAGGGATGCTGTCATCTTAAATGGATCAGAACTGACACCGATCTATGATTTCAAATCCAAGCTTAAAGATCCACTCTAATGAAAATTGTGTTTTTGGTGTTTTTTAATTGGCTCTTTTTGCATTTTTCTCATGATGGAGGATATACATAATACAAATAACCTTAAAATTGCAGAGTATTTTTTATTCAAATCGTTGTAAATCAGGAACAGACAAAAAAAAAAAAAAAGTTGGAAAAAGGTTGTAACTGTCACATTGAAGCTACCATTGACAGGCCACTATTGGTAGACAAATAGAAAAAACTGTACACCTGGATAGCTTCAATATTGCTCGCCATCTTTTTTGCATCAGTAATGTTAAGTTGTGAGGCGTGTAAGCTAGTAGGAGAGCACATAGACAAATGGATAATGGGAAATATGTGGGGGCCTTACTCTCCACTATTCTCAGAGGCGAATTTCCAAATGATTAAAACATTATTTTAAAAATAATTTTGGCTGAAAATAGCATAATCACAACTAAAAGACTACTGGGAATGCTTTTACAAGAGATCAAAAGATGATCGGAGCGGGAAATTAAATACTCACTACTATCAAACAGCTTAATAGTTGGGATGTTAAAGACCACACCAATGAAAATTGTCCTTTTTTTAAACATGTTCTTGTAGCATTTTTCTCCTAATGGAGGAACTATATAAAACAATTCACAATTAAAACTGCATTTCTGAGAATTTCTTGATTCAAATCGCATTGGATCAGGAGGAGATGAAAACCGGGTGCTTGAAAAATGCTCATACTAATGACGCAGCTGCTGAAATGGGCCTGCAGAAGTCTACCGTTTCCCACTTAGCTAACTTAGCTGTTAGCTTGGGTTTGTGAGATGCTATAAGCTAATGGGAGAGAGTGTAAAGAAAGGGCTGATGGGAATTTAGCTGAGCTAACTTGCGCCAATAATGCCGCCCTCAGCTCAATCATATTTCTAATGTGTTGCAGAAAATATCTCTTAAAAAACTGAACAGGCTTTTTGAGTTTGGCAAAAAACTGCATAATCATAATTAAAAGACCCCTGGGAACGATTTTACAATAAATATATATTTGAAGTGGACTTTAAAGATGAGTTTTGCTACCATCACCTTGTTGCATTTACTTCAAAATGCCTTCTTAAAATTGACTTTTTAGTTAGACGTTATTAAATGTGGGTAAGTGCAGTTCTTTGTTTCTCTTTGAATTGCACCATTTAATATTAATGAAGATAACACAGCCTTCAGTGCAGCAGCAGGTTAAAAGTCAGTTTTTTTACTAGGTTGAACTTAAGCATCACAGTCAAACAGTTTATAGTTGAAGCACAATCTGTGCTCTGTTGAAAGAAAACAGAACCTTCCGCCCTACAGTCATGGCTGGAAGCCTGTGAAAAGAACAATAGGAGTGTCTTTAGTGTATTTTATTCCTCTCTGTCCAATTTTTGTTATACCTGTTTAAAGAGAAAAGTGGCAGAACAATTTGGGCTTTCTTTTAGTTCAGCCTAAAACATCTGAGTGCTGATGGATTTTGTGGGCACATTTGCAGATTACATTAGCATCTATTCATGCACGCAGTCAGTCTCCTTTTCCCTTTGTGTGTGTGTGTGTGTTAGCACAGTAGTCACAAGAGACGTGTGTCTCTGAAGAGAGGATAGATATACACACTCACTCACACACACACACACAAAGACAAAGAGGCTGGCCTCACACAAACATGCAAAGCATTGAAACAAAGGCAGCCGTCCACTGCAGCTTCTGCCTCAACTCTGTAAGTGTCTTTAAATGAAAACTGGAACAATGGCGGAGTTCTGATGAAAGTTTTTACCAAAGCATTAATAACATTTTGGTGTGTTTATTTATTTTAGTTGATAAGAAGCTGTCTAGATGTAAAGCCATTAGCCCCGTGGCTTAGCTACAACAACAGCTAAAAAAAAAAAAGAAAAAAACATTTTCATTGTTTCTGCTTCATTAGTTATGCCAAGACATGTTAGAGAACATGCCAGGAAGGAGATGAGTTATTAGGATCTCATCTCTCCTCCCCTTTTTAAATCCCCGTCTTTCCTTTTTTCCCCCCTCTGGTCTCCAACAAACTCATTAACACACTGTTCAATTCACTTCACAAAATTCCATCCTGAGCCTGATAACATTTGCAGTTGTAATTGGACTCTCTTCCCACATCGAGGACAAGAAACCACTAAAAGAACAGCGGTAAGCCTTAAAAACAGCACTTCTATGTTTAGGAAAATGGGTTTTCAGGCCAAGCAGAGACACAGCTCCAGGATTTAACAGCTGCTCATGTGGTACTCACTGTGAATACATCTCTGGGAGTGTCATCATGTTTATTAGCTTTTTACTATGTAGAAACCACTATGAGAATTTAGATAAACTCTTTTTGCTTTTACATTTGAACACCGCCTGAATGACAGTGTTTCTCATTTTCTGAACATATGAATAATCATGACCGAGAAAAAATAAAAAAGAAAAACATTATTGAAAAATGTTTTATTCCTATGAAATAAAATTATACTCAAGCTTGTTTTTAATTCTGGTCCTTGATGGCCAGGATTATCCTACTCTTTAATTATTACAGACTTTTTGTATTATATATTTATCTGATTAGTTTAGCAAAAAAAAAAAAAATATTGCGCCTTTGTGCTCTGATACCATCAACACAAATTGTAAAACTGTCCAGACATGAACAGCCCAGTTTAACTTGTGCCTCCAGCTCTGCTTTTGTTGTGGCTCAGTGCTCAGACAGAGGTGTGCCATATGGCAGCAATGTTTAAATCTGGAGGGGATTTCTTTTTTGAACAGCAGTGCTGCCCTCTTTGTAAATGATGACTGTGCCTGAAGTGTGGAAGACAGGTGCCGTTGAGGGTAATAAAGCACTATTTGCACTGCTGCACAGCATGTCAGACTGCTAATTCTTTAAAAAAATAACAACTACTGTTTGCCCGAGGTCTGTTTGAGAGCCATATCTGCGCTTAATCCTGATTTGTGTGAAATAAAAACCTTCTTGGGCTACATTACTTTTGAAATAATGTAGTTAAAAACATGCATGTATGTAAATAATTCTAGAATACAGCATTAATGCCCATACATTTCTATTAAATCATTGCATTGATACAGGTTTAAGATGGTTTTCAAGAAGAATATTTACTATATCAAAAAGTACAAGTATTGCAATTCTAATCATGGTGGACTGGGGGAACTGATGATGCTGTGTTTTGAATTTTCGATGAGCATAGCCATTGCTAACTGTAGCTGCTCCTATAGTGCAGGTGCAGTCTGTAAGCTCCAGAGAGAAGATGGTCTCGCCACCTCTGCCCACATGAAACCACAAGCTAATGAATCATGAACACGCTCAACGTGACCAGCATTTGAGAAGATTCAGCGGTCTGGATCTGTGATGCTGACCATGTTGATTATCAAGCCAAATGAGTCATATCACATAAATTTTACATTGATTTTGTTTTTGGAAGAAGAGAAAAACAGTTTTTTTATCTGTCAACGACGCACATCTCACATGCATGATTAAAGCAAATAACTGGAGTATTAAACTGTAATATTATTTAAAGGGTATTTTCTGTTCAGCTTTATGGTTTTGGAAATCAGTTTTAAACAAGGTCTTAGGTTGTTTGGGGTTATTTAATAATAATCAATAGTGAAAAATATGTTACAGAAAAGATTATGTTTACAAAAATATAATTGCAAAGGTCTTGCCAATAATAAAATGATGCTTTATGTGTGTTGATGTGATCATTTATAGACACATTTTTATTTGGTCTTTAAAAAAATGGGATATATCAAAGCATTACACATTAGTTTTGCTCTAATTCACCTTTTTTACATTTCCTGTCTGGGGTCACCAAAGGCAAATAGGCTTTCACTAATTTGCACATTTTGGTTTATACACAGCCACGAGGGGCTTTTTATATATTTAATTTTAAATGCAGGTGTCCAACTCTAAAGACAGTAGTTAACAGTATTTTCGTGTTTTTCGTCTTTGTGACCAATGTTCTAACTCCAACTTTTTTTTAGGGCTTTTAAAATCGAGTTGAAATGCTTCTCTTAGTTTAACTAACCAACAAAATGAACATTCACAAAACCTAATAAAAACATAACTTTTTGTAAAAATATATATACATATTTTGACATTTTTACTAACCTAATCTCTAAAAATAGTTTAAAATCAGTAAACTTAGCACAGTAAGTGTCTTAACCCCCGTCTTTTACCGCTTTGTCCTAATTTGTTTGCAACAGTATATAGTGTAGTACAAGAAGGGTCATGTTTACAATGTGTCGACATTACCATCATATTTGAATTTCAACCATCACTTATAATTAATTTACAAAACACTTTTTTTAATTTAACTAACATCAACAAATCAAACTGAACCCTTTTGTAGTTAAAGTATTGTTGTGTCTCGTAGGAAGTTTAGTTTATTGCACACTTTTACCCATTTCATCTGGTTCATCACGTGTAAATCTTTGATTAAACTGGTCATCTTGATTTTCAAATAGCGTTAGGAAAAAAAAACTTTAGAAAGGAAACAATCCCCTTCAATAATACCAAGTATGTGATGCAGCACCTGTATTTTTTGCATTAATTATACCTTTTTTAGCCACTATAGGTAGGATTGTATGAAAATATAAATAGAAAGAGTCACTTCAGCAATAAAATCAGAATGTCATCAAAATATTGCTAGCAGTTGCTTATTTATATATAAAAAAAACCTGTAAACTTTAAAAATGCAACTAAGCTAATAATACTGAAGCACATTCAGCAGAAATATGCATTTTTGTTTTATTGAAATTTTCAAAGAGGTTTGAGTGCTTTTTATCAAAGTGAAGAAAAATAATAGTTGTTGGGCTTTTTGCCAAGGCTCTTCTCTTCTGCAAAAGCTGCAATAATTACCCCCTGTGGTCAGGCTGTGCTTCGTCTGTGATAGTCAGATTTTCACTACTTCATTCACTGCAAACATCACTGACTTTTGTACCAGCAGGAATGCTGTGTCTTCATCTGAGTCCTCAATACCTGAAGAAATTCTTGACATAGACTCTTGTTGATGAGTTTTGCATGTGGATAGATTTCACACCAGCATTTGTTTACTGCCCAACCCAGCAAATGCAGGTTGTTTTACGGTCATTTAAGCCAATTAGCAGAGCTCTTTTGTGCAATCCACATTTGACTGATACTGATCAAAGTCCTGCTCTCTTTTTTTATCATAGTAAGCCTTAATTTATTGGTTTCTACTGTCTTGTCTGTTTTCTGGAAGACACCTGAGGGAGAAATTGGAAAGAGCTAAATATCTAGAAACTGTAACTGAATTTAGCTTTGATCCAGTTAGTGTTACCTGTTGCAGATAATTTAGAAAGATACTGCTGAGATTGACAAGGTTATTGGTTATTTTGCTTTCTGAAATGTTTTCAAGCATGTCATTCATAGCTTTAAATGAGCTTGCATGCCAAGCATAAGTCTTTACTATCTGGTTGTCTCCAGAAAGTGTCAAATCCTTTTTATTATCCACTCATGCCAATTCTTTATTTATACTGGGCTTTACTAAGTTATGACCTATGATGTCTTGCACTTGAATTTCCAAAGATAGTGACACTACAGAGCAAATGTGATCTTTTAAAAGAAAAAGAAGAGATTCAGACTTGAGGCAGGCGACCATCTGCCTGAGCCAGCTGGAGTGAGAAGTGGAAACTTTGTAACTCTCTGGGTTTTACTTCATGAAGCTACAACATCATGACACGTCATTTTTTGAATCAGATGGAGGGTGGAATGGTTTTTGGCATTCTGGTCAACATTGAATCTCCACCACGAGACTGCTTAGAGGCTACCATGCCCACCTCTTTTATGCCTATAATGCATGTGCATTAACATCTTTATCGGCTCTGCTGAGCTCTGTGTTTAGCCACATGACTCATTTAGCTAAGTAACTTCTGTAAAAGCTTTTTAAATGCAAGTGACTGGGAACTCTTAAAAATGAAGAGACTCCAAATTGTTATAAGCAGTTTTTAGATTTATGCTTTACCTTCACTTTTGGAGGTAGAATATTGTATCCCTACTTTGGCAATGACTAGACAAACGATAGTGGTTGTTTTTCTATGTTTTTTAGCTATTTAAAAATAAGACCCACTTCTGTTAAAATCATTCATTTCAGATAGAATAAGGTATTCCCAAAAAAAAACAACATGGCTCTTTGGCCCGGCTCAAGCAGACACAAGGATTTTGGCACCAAAACAGTGTGCATGCTGCAAAGTGTAACTGTCCCACTGGACGGTCGCTGACTTATGGGACTGTTCCACTTTTTCCTTTTGCACAGTGAGGCTATTTTATTTATTTTTAAATATGTTTCAACAGACACACAAAAATAGATTCCTGTTTCTTTTGTATGTGGAGACCAAAAATGGTCATAGAAATTTGCATTGTTACATGTGAACGCAAGAGTTTTGAACACTGAAGCTCAAAATGAACATTTATTTGTGTTTGCATAATTTTTTCATTTTCATTTTTTTTCAATTCAGTTAAAAAACGGCACAATTATTTTACATTAAACATGTATTTTTGGTATAAAATCATATTTTTAAACATTCAAGTAAACAAAAAAATGCTTTCTTTTGCCTCCAGCTTCCACTGGTCATTCGAGGAACTGCAACAACTGGTACTTCATGGTTTGCCTTAAAATAGGGGAGTAACTATTTATTTTAGCAACAATTTGATTTATATAAAAAAGTTTTGGTCGATACAATTCATAGTCGATATTGGTTTATTTTGAACGATCTAATTCACTGACCTAAAATCGATCAAGGACATTTATAACCAAAAATTCAACCAGTGTGACTTAGAAATACATACCTGGATACTAAGCAGCTTAAGGGTAGCTTTCCAGATTCCATGTATTTCTTGCAAGATAATCAAGTCTAAATTAAATATGCGTACAAACAAACAAGTAAACAAGAATTAATGGCAAATCCATTCACATTTTAGTTTCATGAAGTTCAGCCCAATGTTGTTTTTCCTCATCAATGTCCAACTTAACATTATTAGAATATTCTACAACAATGCATGGTCACATGACTTTACAAAATTTAAAGTATTTCCACACAATCGACTGTAATGATGGTTGATCATTTGTTGTCTACTTTGATGCTATTGTAAAATAAATCTGATGTTATCTAATTTTGAAATGTACTTTTAATTATATAAGTCAGTTCGATTCAATTATCAACTTGCCTCAGACAGATCAATCTGTTTGGATCGTTGGAATAGAAGTCAATTAATCAATTAATCGTTACACCCTTACTAAAATGTGAGGGGAGTGGCCAATGGTGAGACTCTAGGTAAGTAGATTGCTCTTGCAACATGTTAGGAAACTGCTAACAGGGTCATTCAATCACAACATGTTTAACATGTTCAATTGCAAAAAGATTAATGGAGAGTCATGCATTTCCGAAAGGGGCTTAGTACTTTCTACAGTCAGCAATCACTGTAATCCACCGATGCTGGACTAAATTATGAGTCCTAAATACTTACTGGGAGCTCAGTAGAATTGGAAAGCTGACGGATGAAGAAGGCTGAAAGACAGTTTTAAGGTGCTTTACAAACCTTGTCAGTGTTGCAGAGCGTGGGTGTTGAAGGTTGTTTGTCAAGGTTATTGCCTGATGAGTCACTGCTGGGAGTTGGAGGGAGGAAGCGAGAGGGGGCACAGCAGCTTATCAGATGAAAAATATAATATAATTTAAAGCACTCACAAATCCTTCAGTTTGTCAGCGTCATGCAAAGAAAGATTAATGCATTTTTTTGTAGAGAATAAAGTCCCAGCATGGCAGCAAAGCATCATGCCAGAAAATCGAGTATTATTAACTTTGATTTTCATTGTTAAGGCATCAATCGTGTTACATGCAGTTTGTGGAGGGAGAGGCTAACCCCTGTGGTCATTTCACTTATGCAAAGTGGTGATAAGTTGCAGCTATACAGGCCTAATTCAGATTTCTATACTGTTCTGATATGTCCTCCACTTCCATTACCACACACAGCAGCCCACTCTGAATCCTTTTTTTCAGCTGTGACCCTATTTTTATTTCCAGAAGTGGATTATTTATCTCCATCAAGATGTTTTTTTGTAAGCATTAGCATGAGAGGATTACAGGAAAATATAATATTTTTGGAATTCAGTCCATCAAGCCATAAAGTATGATGCTCATAGGCTGCTGTGTTTGAGTGAGACCACTGCTGGTATGAAAAGACATGAGTTTAAAGATTACACTCCACAACACTGGGGAAAAAAAATCACTACAGCCAAATATGTCATGCATTCTTTGACTCTTTCTACTGCTTTTGTTGATATTTTCTTCATGGTGTTTTTTGTGAGTGACAGCCTGGTAAACATTCCATTTCCTTGTCCTTGTAGTTCAGTCTTGCTGCAGCACATCATCACCATGGCAACAGCTCATCTCATCATTGCTTCCCAGGTGTACTGTGTAAGGTTTGACCAAATTCTGTACACCCAAATAATGTTTCATCACATGTCCTCTCATTCTTCACAATTTGGTTTTGTTTTGACAAATCTAAACACTCCAGTTTTTTATTCTCATGTCTTGATTTTAAACCTATTCCTGTTACTTAAAACACAAAATAGTAAAGACTAAAAAGACAAAAGCAAGTTACAGTTTATTACTGCGTACAATAAAGTATAAAGATGAAAACCTGCCTGTTCTGGTACGATAATTAAAGCCTGAAGGTTGCTTTATAAGCACGTTTCACTAATCCCACCACGATTCTTTGATAGTCTCACAGTTTGAGAGGAAAGACTGAATCCCGGTGGAGTAAATGGATGACGTGATCGAGGGAAGGCTGCGTGGGGGCCCGGTCATTAAAGAGAATGATTTTACGGTGTTAATGAGATCAGCCTTCTGGGCTCAAGGCTGCTGGTTTGTGGAGGATCCAGTTCTCTTAGGGCTCCAAAGCCTGAAGGTCTTTTAACTCTCCTTCAAGGGAATTGGATTCAAGGTTAAGGGATGTCTCAGAGGAGTTTATCAACTTCCTGATGACTTTGCTTTTATTCAGATTCACCAAAATCCCTGTCATCGCCGGAAACTTATCCTACAAGGTTTTTCCTTTTTATTATACCACACTGGGAGAAGGAAAGGTGGATATAAAAAAGAAAAAAAAGGAAGGGCAGATTGGTTTTTAGAAGGCCAGTTATGTAAAACATGAAAGCCCACCTCCTTTCAATTCTAATGTTTCGTATATCTGAAATAATAGGGCTGGGTTGATAAAATGTATGAATTGATCTCACTCAATCTAAAGTTAATACATCAGTAATAAAGTAGAGATGGAGATATTAAAGTAGAGATAGATATAACGGATAATGCTTAAGTCCACTAGCTTGATGCTAACGTATTATAGGATTTCTCATAGGACTGCCAATGCTAACACTCGGTCGACCTAAACATACATTGCTGACTAAAATAACATCTTTATGTACCGTATTTTCCACAATATTGGGAACACTGGATTATAACGTGCTCCATCAATAAATGGTCTATTTTTGAACTTGTGTCATATATAAGGCGCATTAAGCGAGAAAAGAGAATCACATTCTTTTAATAATTTTAATAATTGACAATTGCATTTATAGTATCTCTACAACTCATTTCTGACATGCTACCCATTAGCCATGTTAGCATATTCAAAATACCTGCAATTCACAACCTTGTTTGCAATTTGTCAAAAAACAGACTGTTGCCACTAAAACAAACGTTACTGTGACTACGCTAACTCCCAGCCTTGACAGTATAGTGCGACACTGCTACTTGTTAGCTGTGTTAGCGTATGTACAATAATGCCCAACCGTGTTAGCAAAACGTACAAAAACTGGTACAGCTAAAACAAATGTTACTGTGAGTACGCTAACTCGCAACCTTATTAGTAACATGTTAAAAAAAGGTTTGATACCACTACACGTTAGCTGCATTAGCCTATTTACAATGACCCCCAACCTTTTTTGTTACTCATAAAAACGGACATTTTAATAAAGCGCGGTGAATCTCTCTCTTCAGCATCAGTAAGCAAAACCAGAATGAATCCATATGTGAGGCACTCTGGACTACTGAAAAAAATTAAGGCTTCTAACTACGCCTTATAGTTCAGAAAATATGGTACTCACAGGCATGAATTTTCCAAATTCCTTTAAGGAAACATTTTTTAAGTAACCATTTGTGGTCTAAAGTACCATTTTTCTTCTTCTGGAATAAGATGTTATGCTATAACGCGATCGCCACCTAGTGGCCAAACTGAAAAACCCTCCTGGAGAGGCAGAACAATGGTTGGAGCTTGTTTGAACTGGTATTAATCTCTTTATAATTTCACTAATAAGTTTTATAGTAAGTGAACTGCATCAGATTAATGTGAATATCTTCAAAACATATACATATATATATATATATATATATATATATATATATATATATATATTATTAATGTATTTCTAAGCAAATGTGTCCATATGTCTAAACCGTGTAAACTCAAAATTGAATTGAGAAGATAAAAAAAAAAGAAAATTGGAATCTAATTGATCCAGCATGTGATGTTCGAATCAAATCGATTCTGGAAATTATTTGTAATACCCAGTCCTATAAAATATGTCTGACCCGCTCCGTGGCCTGGTAGTAGAGTGTCCGCCCTGAGAGGGGAAGGTTGTGAGTTAAAATGTGAGTCACTACAAAGTCTCTTAACGATGGGACTCAATGTCTCCCCGTTTGACACTTGAAAGAAACAATTTTCTGTAGAATGGTAGCCTTTTATCATTATGACCATGATGTGTTTAAGTTGTGCACAGTCACCGGTGTCTAGATTTCTTGTGCCAGAATCCACAACTGTTGTGAGGAATCTGTAAATGTTTTATCTTACTGATCCTGCCCAGTATAGAAAGATAAACTTTAAGCTGTTTGGCTTTGCAGTAGTAATTATTTTTTTAGAAGAACACTGGTTTATAAAGGTCCTTATAGTTGATAATTATTCTGGAGCTTTTACCCTTTTGAAAACGTCTAAACATTTACATTTTTTATGAAAGCCGCTGCTTTTTTTGTTGAGCTCCTAGCTCCTCTGCCATAAACGTGTTTCTTCCCAAGCTGCTGGTTAATAAAGCCTCAGTTTAATTCTGTTGACATAGATCATTCATGCCCATTTATCACTTCTATCAGAGGAGGGAGGGGGGTTACTCTTTTTATTGGACACCCTGAATGTCAGAAGAGCCATAAGCTCTGCTGACGCTCCTATCCACACATCACCCCCTTGCAGTTTTACTTTGCTGACTAAGAAAGTACACATCTTTTGAGATTTTCATAATAGCTCATCCATCTAGAGCCAAACAGAAGCATCAGCACAGTGTGAGGGTAAGGATGGCGATCAAACCTCTTGAGTTATAGGCCTGCTGTGCTTTTTGTGCTTTGTTATGAGGTGATTAATGTTTTCCACACACCAAAGTAATCTTCCTTACAAAGCTATCTCTGCCTGTGCCTGGTGTGCTGGACACAGAGTGCTTTAGCTTTTATAGGGGATATATAAGCCAACTGCTTGTGAAGTTATGAGGATTTTTCTGTTGATGTCCTTCACTAATTGGTTTTCCTCCGATTTCCCACGAGGGTTTGAAGACATGTCTATGTACATCTCATATTAACATAGTGGGTGACTGAGTCAGATTGGTCTCATTTGATGTAGAAAACAGGCTTTTCAGTAAGAAAACATCATTTGAAGGCTTTCTTTTAAATCTCAGACTTTCTGAATTAATTTCCATGACACCCACCTGGAAAGCGTCCCACTACGAAATGCTGGGTGATCATTGGCCCCAGAGGAGCATGACTAAATACATGCAGGGGGAAACCGCTCGCAGCAAAGTGTGCAGCCTCCCACGACACTCCATTCTCAGTCAATTCAGACCACATGCCACCCTGCGCAACCAAGCCATGCCATTCTAGCCTCCCCCTGGGCAAACAAAGACCCCTTTCAGACCAGCCCTTACTGTGATCATGCAGAGCAGAAGCAATCTGTTCCTCTTGGTTGCCCAGTGTGAAGTGACCCAGACTTTTTCTTGCTCAAACAGCGAGGCTGGTTGTGCTTTAGGGTTTTTCTGCAAGGACGTTTTGATCTTGAAATGGCATGAAAGCAGATATTCAGTATTTACGCACTTATGTGTGTGCTAATGCGTCAGGCAGAGGTGCAATGTCTGTGGCCTCAGAAAGAAAACATAAATCACTGTTGTTCTTTAAAAGAAAAGGTTACATTTTGGGGTTAGTGACCTTTTCATTTTTTACCCTCAGCTGACAACACCTGGAGAAGGAGAAAAAGGATGAATGGATTTCAGCTACTATGCACTAAATAAATATCACATGAAAGTCAAAAGTCTGATTCATCACTGGAAGAATTCAATAGCAGTAATTTGGTCGTTTTTGACATTTGGTTTTTTGTTTGTAGAATAATAAAGCAGACAAAGGGAAGTTTACAGAGCACTATCATTAAATCGTATTTCTCTTGGCATCATTTTTAGATGGAAGTATAATAAAGCTGTATCCATAACATGCAATCTGTCACCCACGGGCTTTATTTTTAACTTTTGGTGGTATGGGTTCTCTTTGCAAGAAAGTGGGACAGAAGTGTCTTGGAGATACAGAGGCACTTTCACCAATTCACCTCTGATGTTTTTTAGTGCTTTAGGGCCAAAATGCTATTTCCTTCTTAGACTGACAAGGTTGAAAGTGGGGAGGCCGATGCACCGGTTCTCCAGTCAGCCCTTTGATGGGATGTCATATTTCTATTGTGTCAGTCATCAGAATCCACTTGCTCTTTCTTCTTGAAGCATCAATCCACTGACCTCAATCAGTAGCTAAAAAGAATCCTAAAAACCTGTAGGCAGTGTGAGAAATTGATTTTAGGTCTCACATTATTGTCAATATTATCTCAAGTATTGTTTTGTCATTAAGTAAAAAAAAATGTTTGCATTAATTCTCTAATATAACTCTACAAGTCTTTCACCAATCATCAAACTTGCTTTACTAGTTTAAACTTATTAAATTTATTATTGTATATTTCTTTTGTAAACTGTAAGAATATTTCCTATGCAAAGCTGATTTAGCCAAAGCCCCAGTCACAATTGCCCTTACGGGTGGATACGGGCTTTCTGCGGGCAATAACTGGGCAAACCTGAACGGGCCTGGCACCAAATTTTAATAACATGAAATACTCAGTGAGTCTGTGAGGTGAAAATGTTGCACATTATTTCTACGGGCAATGCATGTTGGAGAGTAAGGGTAAAACGGCACGTTGTAGGTAATACGCAGGTGTGTTGTACACATTTTTTACTATTTTCTGAATCCCTTTGAATCCTGAACCCTCCACCAGGGGCCAGTGAGGGCTGTTAAAGTGATAAGTGTGCACTCCTTGTGCAGTCTGACTGTTAGACATGAGGAAGTTAGTTTGTTTGGGTTTCCTGGACGCCTCCCTAAGGAGGTATTCTGGGCATGTCCCATTGGGTGGATGCCCCGGGGAAAACCCGGGAGGACACGCTGGAGAGATTACGTCACCTGGCTGGCCTGGGAACATCCTGGGGTCTCCCCAGAGGAGGTGGAGGAAGTGGTCGGGGAGAGGGAAGTCTGGGTATATTTGCGTAGGCTGCCGCCCCCGTGACCCGGTCCCAGATGAGCGGATAGATGGATGGTTGTGCTTCTTAAAGCCATCTTTTGGGCATTTACACATCACTGGCACACCCTGTGAGGTGTGCACTGTCAGTAGGAAGCCAGAAAGTGCACCTTACTATAGCTAGAATGCTTGATATACCGATCACACGCACAATAATGGTGACGTCCTTTAAGATGTGGCCGCACTTGTCTACGACACTCAATGGACCTGGACATCCCAAAAATCTGTAGCACTCATATGGGTGCGTGTGACTAAGGTAAAAGCAATGGCACAGCGAAGAAAAGTACAATTATTTTTAATAGTTTTTTTTTTTAATTATTGCTTTTAGAAAAAGAACACGGCTGATCAAAAATATCTGAACTACCCGATGTAACATCCTCACAAGTGACGGTTCAAGTTTTAAATTTCCTCACAATTTTTTATTTTAATTTATAAAGAAATTCCAACCTTTTAAACTGCAATTTTTCTAATTTTAACGTTTCTGATTTTAATTAATGGCACAAAGTATTCTCCAATCCTCCACAATTGTTTACCTATTCTTACATTTTACAATGAGAAATTAAGACAACACAACATATCTGCATGCACAAAATTAGAGAACTTGTGTCTAAAAAAAAGAGAGAGAAATAAAGCATTTTTAAGCTGTGTAAGGGTCAAATAAGGAGGAATCCACAATCCTTAAGTGATATCTTTGCATTGTTCAAAACAAGTTATGTGCCTACCTTTATTATTATTCCTTTAATCTCAGCTCAAGCATTTAAACGAAAGGCTTGTACTGCAGCTCATAGATACTACTGTTGCTATGAGACTGTAAATGTGTTCAGAGAACAACACTATTTTTGATCAAATTTGCTCAATTTTTAACACCTAATCCTTTGGTAGATGAGTGCCAACTTTATTATTAACTGGCTGATATGAACACAATATCAGTGTTTTTTCACTCAAAAGTATACGAGAATAATCTTCCGATATGGAGTTCAGGAAGATTAGACATGCAGTGCTTTCATTCAATGCAGGGAATTCACCTTTTTGGGCCATAAAACAGCGAGTTTATCTGCTCAGAGGAAGGAAAGTGGAATGCAGCTGGACTAATCTCACAGCTATCTTTGAAAGTGTCTGCAGGTGAATCTTAAAAGGCTGAATTTCTGCAATAAGAGTTTTTCTTTTTTAAATATCGGGTTTTATTTGGGCATGCAGTACAACTACACTGTGTTATTTCTATGCATTGTAACACAAAGTCGCATAACTTTTTTGCATTCCAATTCTGACACTACCTTCTTGGATTATTTAACCTGAATAGGGAAGTTTGGTTTATATCATAATCAAGATGTGCCCATTTATTTAGAAGACTGTTGCATGTAACCAAGAATATTTATTTTTTAAGACTCCTTGCTAATATGTTGACACTGAACATAAATGGGCATTTCCCATGGCTAATATGCTGAAAAAATTAAATGATAGTTTATTGAATGAAGCTTTTGTCTAAAGTTTTTTTTCAGTTTTATTTCTGTATTGTTTACTTACATTTTCTGATTAAAATCTTCATGAATGGTGTTTTTAAAGAAATTATTTTGCAGAATAACTAAGAAAAATGATTTAACTAAAAAAAAAAAACTGTCAAGACTTAAATATGCAACCCATGCAAAACAAGAAAGTCATCCTTTTTACCTTAAATGTGGTTTATTTTTTAATATTTTCAGATACACACCAATAATGATATTCCTGCTTAAAGACGAGCCAAGGTATTTTCCTTAAAAAAGAAAATTATAACCTTATAAAAGCCATGCAAAATGTAAACACAATTCATAAAAATAAAATGAAACAAACATTCAATAATGTTTCTTAAAAAAAACATGGTATTTTTAAATTTAGTAATAATGAATTTATTTGAGTCTGACATAATTTGTAGAGTCTTTGGTTTCAGGTCAAAATTATCATAAGGGAAAAACAATATTTAAAGGTTTTTTTTATTTGTTTTAGCCGCACAAATCTTAATTATTTTACTTTAAGCATAATGACAATTTGTTTCTCTCTATATTTTTTCACTTATTTTAGGATTCTGCAGTTTATCTTTTTGAAAAGCTAACATTCACCCTTTTTAAGGTCTTAAATGCTGCTCGGGGAATCTCATTGAAACAAAAGTCAGAATAATCATTTGCAGCAGAAAAGGACTCGCCACTAATCGCACACGTCTCCATAACCTCCCACTGTAAGTGGCACCGCAGTAAATCTCTAAAATAAGCTGTCACTTCAAATCCCCAGTCAACGATGCGACTGTACTTTTCACCCTGAGCCGCTTCCCTGTATGGTTGGCATATTGAACAGTGGGTTGTAGATAGCAGCCCTCGTATCCATTCAGCAGATAAATCCTTCTCACAGTCATACCAAATAAACTGGAGTCAGTAAAAGAAACTCTCACTTTAGTATCTGTCAGATGGTCAAATAAGTAGCTGTCTGCCTCCCTTCAGTTTAAGCTTACTAAATCCTCACATCTTGAGCATTCTGAAAATTTCAGGGCTGTTACTCTCTATTTTTTTTTTTTTTTTTTTTT
>NC_050517.1:19252275-19301228 GCF_002922805.2 Oryzias melastigma
TGGCAGCATCTATTGTAAAAACATGTTTGTATTAGTACAAATTATTTACTCATCCACATTTTTAGTCTGTTTTAGTCAGATGTTTTAATTTACCTGAACCAACAGTAACATATTTATAAATTGGAATTATTATTATTACTATTTTAACTTTTTTTTAAAGTTTATTTTAGTTATTTTTTAAACAAATATCTATTATTTTGAATTTATAAAGATTTCTGGAACATAAATAAATACAATTATTTTATTGATAACACAGGATTTATACAATATCAGTAATCTTATGAGATTATCATGATTGATATGAAATTTGTAGTTCTTCAAATGATCACTGGAGTCTGGTTTCAAAGGGGCATTGACTCTTTAATTAAAAAGTTCAGCTTTTTTTAATAAAATTAAATACATCTACAACCTGGTTTTAAAAAAATTGCAATATTTTTTGCTTTTTTTTCTATTTACAACAAATACTTTGTTCCTTTTTTTGGGTGTTTTGATTTTGTTACAGCTCAGATTCAGCATATATTGGCATGTTTTGTTCCTTCTAATTGGATAAAATAGTAAAGACATCTTTCCCCTGTTTTGCCAAATCTGCAGTTGTCAGAACGTTGAACTGGGTGGAGTAAAGTTGTAATCAAAATGGCCCTTCCAAGTCTAGCTTCTAGCTTAGAATCCAATGGTAGAGGTCAGAAATTATCTATCTAGTAAGCTACTTTTATCAATGGCTAGTACGTTATCTGTTAAAAAAACAAAAATACATCAGTGATTGTAAAAAATAAAATCAACTATGTATTCATGTAGCAACATCAGTGTTAGGTTGGCATATAAGAATTCAATAAAGCCACGATTTGATTCACAGTTTTAAAGTCACAATTTCCATTTTTTTCAGATTTTTTTTTCCTCAACAGAATGAATTAAATGCATTTTAAGGCCAAGTATGTCTGTTTTCCTTCAAACATAAAATGATTCTATACAAATAAACAGTTATACATAATATTGAAATGATCAGAAAACCTTTGTAACGAAAAGGTATGTTATTTGTTTCAACATCTCTATTCATGCTGTAACAAACTTAACACACAACCTCAGAACCTACTGTGATACAGTGTCACTGGACACACCCACAACAATTTTGCATTTTTGCCATTAAAAGATAAAAACATGAATAAATATTTTTCACAGAGGAATTTACACCCCTACCATAAATATCTCTCGTTATATAAATATCTTGAGATCCTTCTATCTCCGTCCTTCTATAATGACTTCAGTATTTTCTCTTATAGTTCGGTGTTTCATTTTAAAAGAGGGCTCTGACCCAGTTTGGCCCATATTTAACCTTGCCATTTAGGTTATTACAAAAAGGGTTTCTCTGGGCAGGATTGCATCTCCCTTGGGCCTCCTTTAGAGCTCCAGCACATCAGAGCAATGGTGGGTATTCACGCCTGTGTGAACAGTCGGCCAGTCTCCAGGGCCAAACAGCTCTTCACATTTTTATGGCTGGGTTCACTACTTAAATGTCCTGTTGCCCAAGGCTTTGGACACAAAGAAGTGGGTGAAAGTGGTACTATTATGAGCATTAAGTGTTTGAAACGTCTAAAGGGTACGGAGAGCATGATTGCATTTAATTTTTTCTTCATTTTTGAATCTTTTTTTTTTTTTAGTTTTAATGATTTTCTTTATATAACACTTCTTCTTTTAAAGTTATTTACGTTTTCTCTGACTCACACCCGCATTTTTCTTGGAGAGTGATGTATTTTTATAGTCATTACTCATTATTATTTCTAAGAATTCTGTACTTTTCATCATTTATTTACCATAATTTACTCATTTTTTGTTTTAATGTTAAAGTGAAATCTATTGCTAAGTGTGACCACATCAGTTTTTGTTGTGACATGTGGAAGCAGCTCTTTTATTGAATAGATGTGGACATTCTAACATTGACCCAAATGTTAATACAGACAAGGTGACCATTTAGTTATGTGAATGTGAAACAGAACTTAAGTCTCCAGGGTTTAAACATTTTCCTCTCTATAATTCTGTAACTTTGAAGTTTATTCTTTTTCGCTGTCCTCATCCTACATAATAATTTAGAGGGCTCCTTAAAAGTGCAAATGTTTGTCTAAAAGATGTTAATTTTAAAAATCGCTCTTGCTCTCTTAAAGAGGACAGTGGTCCTATTTGATCATTTCTCTTGTGACTTGAGATTTAATCAACCCACTTTAAGAAATGGGGTGCACAACAGGGAATTGTCACTCCAGTAATAATAGAAAATGAAGAAGAATTCCACAGTGAAACTAAAGCTTGGGAGTAGAGTGACGTTTCTGTATCTGGGTGACTTCTTGTCTTTCACAGAGCCTTTTTGTTTTCCTGCTCTCAACCTTGCAGTCTGAAATCTGTCAGTTTAACAGACGCGAAGCTAAAACCGCCTTTTATGTGGGTTGATACGGTTTTAAAAAAGACATTTTACCAGACAAGCGGCATTGAATTTAGAGGGAACTAAAAAAAAAATACTAAAAAAAATGAAATTGTGGGAGTCTGGGTAGAAAAAATGTAGCATAATGAATGTTTTCTGTGACAGTATGTTTAATTAATAGAAGGAGTTGTAAAGGCCGCTTGTAAGGATCCAACTGCTCTGCCTGATGGAAGAATATTTTTGGCAAACGGAACAGTGATAAAGCTGCAGTGGGTGAACTGCCCGCCTCCGTTTTTAAAGAAAGCCTCAAGTTGAGATGCAGCTTGCAAGTTGGAGTCAATGAAAAAAAAGGCATGTGAGAGCTGGTTATAGCAATAAACTAAAAATGAAAATTTCATTTTCGATGTAAGTTTTCATACCATGGAGCAGTGCTTATGGCTGCTGCAGAGATAATTACCAGTCCTTTCTCTTTGTGTTGTGTACTGTAGGGCTGCCACGATTAGTCGACTAATCGACGACTAATCGACTATTAAAATAGTCGACGACTAATTTAATAGTCGATTAGTCGTTACTTTGTACTATATGGAGTCAGAGTATAGTAAAGTTGAAAGTTATAATGGTGTTATGCTAGCTTATTGGACTATTTTGGTTTTTTAGGCTATTTTGTTTTTTTTATTTCAGACATGCTAGCTGTCTTTGCTAGCTTAGTCTTTTTTTGTTTAAGTTTTTTAGGCTGTTTTGGAATTTAGCTAATATTTCAGCTGCATGCTAGCTGTTTTAGCTAACCTAGGCTTTAATTAGGCTAATTTGGCCTTTAACTAATATTTTAGTTGGCTTTCAGCATCTTCAGCTATCGTCACTAGCATCTTTTGCGGCCAAATTCAGCTTACATTTCATCTATGATGATGCTAGTGTGAATATATATACAGTTTTTAGTTATTTTAAAGCGAATGATGGTTAAGATGTGTGTTTTACATCCACTTTGTGCATGACCCGATTAGTCGACTATTAAAATAATCGTTTGTGGCAGCCCTAGTGTACTGTATATGCTTTATGGCTTCAGGCTAAACCAAGTTTTGGTTGTGTTAATGCTCCATGCAGTCAGACTTTCTCATCTCATTTATGGGGTAATAATGTTTGAGAATCAATATGTGGTCTGAATGGCTGAGTTAGCCAAATTGTGCTTGCTAAGTCATAGCCTTCCAGCCTTTTAGCTATTTTTGGATAAAAAAAACAACTTTGCAAATCAGATTGCACAAAATACCAGAAATTAAATATTTTACGTCATGCAAGTTTTGTTCAAAATTCTACGAAATTTAGTGCACCCATCACAAAATCATGAAAATGAACCAAAACTAAAATGCAATTAATTCAAAGATTTACAGAACATGTTACAGAACATGTGTCAAAGTCAAGGCCCGGGGGCCGGTGATGATTCTACCCGGCCCTCCAGATCATTTTATTTTATTGACATCAATGGCCCAATGTTACATTCTGATTATATCTAATTTCCATAATTATGACAAAATATATTTTTAAGGAGAGTAAAATATTGAGAGTTATTTCAGGTTTATTCCGGAATAATATTTCTGCACATTTTTATTCATAAAAATGTACATTTTTAAAGTTTTAAAAATGTATTTTTAGTGTGTTTAATAAATGTTTATCCTGTTCAGCTGTGATCTAAGGTGTGTTTTGGATTTTGGCCCCCTCTGCAATTGAGTTTGACCCCCCTGGTTAACAGTAAGGGATAATTCCATGCACTTTTGGCTAAATGAGGAAAGAATTTGATCACTTTCATTTAGGTAAATGACTCAAATATTCTCTCTAAGGAGTATTTTTTTTTTTTTGTCCACAAGTTTTTGGTATTCCGTTTTTTCCTTTCACTTTCCTAATTTCTTCCATTCCCATTGTGTTATGATGACCCACTTTTCCTGGTGAGACTGCAACACAAAGTGCTTCCCAGGCTGATTTGCTGGTTCACAGAAGAGTCTTGTACAAAGACTTGGTACAATCACTGATGACAATCTGTCACCCAACCACACATCTTTTTTCTAACAACTATTACGCATTAATGAACTCTTTAATCACGCTCTTGTCAGGGTCAAATTGATCCTTAAATCTCCTGAATTATTTTGTTTTTTTCTTTCTTAGATTAGGATACTTTTCTATTGTAATTGCTCTTGAAAGATTCTCTTGGTATCTATTACATATTTGATGTCTCCCTGAATTGCCTTGGGCTGCATGATAATGTAGGCTAATAACTGTACTAAAAGCCATTGTTGAGTTACTACAATGGCAGCAGAACATTCACTCATCAATTGGTTCCAAGCCTCAGGGGGGCAAGTCAGAGTGACTTCACTTTTTTTTCTCCCCAGCTCTGTCTGAACTCCTCAACTGAACTCCTGTCAAAGTAGTGATATAGATGCATTTTTTTCTCTTGTATTTTGATAATATTTATGATATAATTTTCAGCTAACACTAGAAAAAACATCAGTTTTGACGTAATAATAATAATAAGAGCCCCTTTAAGGACTTAGGATTAACAATGCAAGGATGTACATAGATGTTGAGAGGATAGACAGTGATTGTTCTTGGAAAAAGCTGCTGAGGTTGAACCTACCAGGAAAGGCGCCTGGAGGAACATCAGATAGGAGGTTTATGGATGTAGTAGTAAGAGTGGTTGGTGTGAGCAAGGAGAATGCAGAGGATGGAGGCGGATGATTTATTGTGGCGACCCCTAAAGGGAACGGCTGAAAGACAAAAAGAAGGAAATAAGAATAGCACCCTGCTGTCCCGTTTGGACCTGGATGTCTAGACATTTAAGTGGCCTGACTTGTTAAGACTTAAATATAATCTGTATTTTTAAAAATATTTGCATTTGCAAGCAATATTTTATCTGTAACACTTAATTTTTCTGCAACTTGAGTTTAATAGTGGAATGATTAATGATGACATATTAATTGGTTAAAGGGTCACTTACCCACCGAAGTACTTACAAAGTAAATGGTTAATGTCTGTGACTTTGTGGTAAAAGACGAATCCATTTGAAAGCTCTATAAGGGTGAATTAAGAATGGACACATTTGGGTAACTTAAACTTAAGTTCCTCGATAATCCTGAAAAAAACAAAAAAATTCTGAATACACCAAAGCTCACTCTGGTCCAGGACCAGGAACCGCTCTCTGACCCATCTTTTAAGTCTCAGTTTGTTTCCAATCAGACGGAACTCCGGTTCGCTCTGAGTGTCCTCAGTTTGAATAGACTCTGTGCTCAGAGTGGAACAACTGGACCAAAACGGCCACCGTCGCCACACACTACGAAATGTAAAGAGAGAATTAGAGCAACAATAAGTCATAGAAATGTATTGAAATGTCATTGGATGAATGCAGGCTCATTCAAAGAACTCACTGTGTTTTCCCGACAATCTATATGTCAGAAGAGTCATCGTCTCCTCAGTAACCGCCTTGCAGTATGACTCTGTCATACCAAAGTAGCAATAAAAAGTGTTGTACTTGACGTCGATACAGACGTTCAAAATTGGTCATTAAAATATAAAGTTTGATTTAGTTAACTATCCCGACAAGGACTGCAAAATACAGGACTTCCATTATTCTTTCTCTCATTGCGTTTTTCTGCCCTTGTAAGAGATTGAAACAAAAACGTCCATTTGACAGCCGTCTGAATACAGACCAGGACTAGGACTTGATCCGGACCAGCAGACTTTTCCAGTCTGAATACACCCTGAGATATCCTGCTATTCTGCAAGTAGGCTACTCTAAGTTTTAAAAATCCCCTTTTTCAAAATAAAAAAAATAGAAACGATTACAGATGACTTAGAATTACATTAAAACATACACAAAGACCCACCTTTATTCTACTTTTCTTATTTTAAGGGTTTTCTGGTATTTAAAGCTAATTTTTTTTACATTTATTATTGGGTTTATGCTTAATTTTGACCTTAAAAATGCACCCACCTGTCTTAACAGAACTAAAATGGATCTATTGTCTCATTTACTGATCTGTATTACTGCTAAAATTCACAAACTTCAATAAAGTTTGTCATTACAAGGAAAGTTCTAATAGAGTAGTAGTAGTGAATGAACCCCTCCCAGCCCACCACCACACATCCATGCACACACAGTCAATAGCATCATGTTTCCTCTCCTCTCACTATAAAGTATATAATGTTTTATTAATGGTCTGGGCTCCTGTGTTGACATGGAGACTGTTTTAATGATTAATTTAAAGCAAAGTGCCCATTGTATGGTTAGAATGTCGGAGAACCGCTGCCCCGTTTTTTAGGATTATCCAGAAAAAACTCTTAACTTTGTTGTATCTCTTATTTGTCCACCTGATAAATATTTGACTGGTGCAAGTAATCATAATACATAACAAAGTAAGACTGGGAATGCTTTTGTGTTACATACGTATTAAGTGTTAAAAAAGTAATTCAGTATAGTCATGCATATCATGAAAATATATATGATCAGGAACTGATCTTTTACCAAAAATGTAAAAAAAAAAGAAGAAAAATATGCAAAGAGACAAACTTTGAGGCTCACATGTAGCTCACATTTGATCTATGTATTAATTTTCATGTAGTATCTTCAGAGAAAATAAAAAAAACCCTACAAAATAAAATAAAAAAATAGCAAACAAAAAAATACTTTCAAGGTAGGAGAACACGTGTGAATCATTGACTGTATAAGATAACTGGACTGAGCGATCCATCCCACCTAGCGTTCCAAACAGGAAGTGCCCGTTAGCTCCAAGAAGCCACGATCCCATACACTTCTACTGAAATATAAACAGCCATTGTTCAGTCATTTTTGTCAGAATAACCATTCTGACTCAGATGCCTTTTTTGCTAATCCTAATGTTCTTTCATGATATTATTTCTTTATAGCAAGTTATTCAAGTTATAAACTAACCAATCAGATGCCTCAGTAAATCCATGTGGTGCCTGCTGGCCCCCACCTGGAATGAGAGGTGCAGGAAGGTGCTTTAGCACCCTTTGTTTGAAGAATGGTGTAATTCATTTGATTAATCTCATTTCTGCTTCAAATATTAGTTTAAAATGGCCGGTTAAGATCCCAGGACTCCTTGTGAGCTTGTTTAATGATCCATTTTCAGTGCTAATTGATGAACAGAGCAAACATTTTTAAAACGGCTCAGGAACAAAAACACAGAGTAGGAAGGTTACACTAAGACAGAATTGGATTGCACTTATGTTCAGCTACAAAAAGTTGAGAAAACATTTTTTAAAATTAAGAATCTGATAAAATATTAGCTTTCAATAGAAAATCCAAAGGATCAAAACTAATATTTGCTAGTGTCTATGACAGGCTTGCCACCTGTCCACCCAACAGTAGGCAGGTCAGGCTCTAGCAACCCCCTGACCCTGAAATCCATTCAACAATGATGGATAGATTTACTAATGTTTTAGTCAATATTTGCTTTTTCATGATTATCTTTCCCTTTTTTTCAGTATTTGATTGTTTGTTGGAAAAACTAGGAACAGCTAAGAACTCTCTAAAGATGGCAGTAACATTCAGACCGGTGGGGGTTAATTCAGCCGTGCTGCATGCACCACACAGGGGGAGCACGAGGGAGCTCGAACGGGGTTGTAGAAAGAGGGAGGGAGGTGGATGGAAGTGCTGCTGAATACTAACAAACTTGCTCTTTAGGAGCAACAAAAGAACAGATGTCTCCTCTGAATCCTGTCTGCTGATGCAAGACTCTCTGTTAAGTGTTTGGCTGTTCTCCCATATAGTCTTTAATAGCAATATATATATATATATATATATATATATATATATATTTAAAATGAGTTATGAGTTGCTTATAAGTCATAAAATCGTTTTTGTATTTTTGTTTTTCTTCGTTTCGCTTAGACATATTTCCTCCTAAGCATTCTTTCTCCTCTGATATCTGACGATCTGGTAGTTAGAAGACATGTCAGCTTGGCTGCAAATATTACAACGAAGCGATAATCTCAAAGTGACAGTGGTGAGACCCAGGAGGCCCCTCGGTCCTGTAAGAGAAAGGTCAGATATTGTCAGTCAGCATTGGGTCACAGTGAGTCTGGGGGGGGGGGGGGGGTGTTCAGGACTGACAGGTCTTTGTCCTAATGACAAAGTAACAGCTCTGTAAACTGTTCTATATATATAGCAGGGTTTTCTGCTATCGTTTTGACACCAAAATGAGCCAATAAAGGTGATGTTTTGTAATGGAGTGAAGAAAATGGCGGCCGAAGAGACCATAAACTATCAAATAATGACAGTATGAGAAGATGTCTGAGAAGGCAAGAATTTTAAATTGAAAATCTGTTTTTATTGTTTTATGTAGGTAAATAAAAGGAAAAAGTGGAAAGACAGGGATACACAGTCATACGTACCAACACCTTCCCCTTAAAAAAACAATTTTGGACACCACTATCACTCCGAATACCCTTACAATTGTAGGGCAAGAATTTCTATTCTATAAACGAAAAAAAATGGATTTACAAAGCATTAAAGATTAATTTCTCTTTATGCAGACTTGGTTGATTATTTACATTCTTTTCTGTTTTGGTTCTCAATAATTCCTGAGAGGAAATATAATCAAATTTATTTTCTATTGAACTACTATTAAATGAAAAGTAAAAGTATGCGGTCTTAGAGGAAAGAAGAGTAAATCAGACCCTGCGGCACAAACTGTGATGCAGCAATCAATGAAGATGTCTTGTTCCTGATTAATAATAATAATAAAGGTAAATGTTGGGAAGAAAAGGAAATAATTGCAGATCACAGACCGGACATTTGTAGCAAAAATAGCTCTGTTGAGTGGCTGTAAATATTTGCTAGATGTTGAATGTTGAATTTTGATCATAAAGCTGCAAACTAATTCTGGAGTTTTTGTACTTTCATATATTTTTTTTACTATAAATGGTGAAATTCACAGGAGGTGCCCAACTTTTGCTAGAAACTGTGGTCTTCTGTATGTTGAGATTATTGCGTTAGGATTTGCTCTGACAAACCATCATCCATCCATCCATCCATTCATTTATAGGATCTGCTGAATCCCTGTTGGGGTCATGGGGCTGTTGGGCCCAGGGGGAAAGTAAATCCTGGACAGGTCAATGAACCAACATCATTAAAAAAAAAAATAAATAAATAAATAAAATCAAAGATAAAGAAAATCCACAATTATTTTTTCAGTCATTTTGTTGGTTATCAATTATTATTGTTAGTAATTTAGTATTTATTTCAGCTTTAATACTGGAATAACTTAAGCCACATCGTCCAAATGTTTGAATAATTCTAGAAAATTTTAATATTTTTCTTTCTAAAGTAGGTTGAAAGTTTCACATCCAAACCACGTGACACCACCACATATCCAAACTGACCTAGACTACAAATGTCAAACTATTAAAAACCCACTTGGATGAAAATGTTTTTTTTTTTTTTTTACATGTAGCATTTTTCCTATGATGAAAGACATAGATTTAGAACATTTAGTTGAAATATTATTTCAAAAAGAGTTTATTTGTGACAAAGAAAAAAACACACTTGATAGGCCTCAAGCCTCCTGCTCTGAGCTCTCAGCAAGTAATTTATAGCGGGGTGGGGTTACTCTGTCCCATTAGCCCCGCCCACAAATCAGAGGTGAATTCCTAACAAACAACTGCTGCCACGCAAAAAATATGTCCTAGAAAAATAAAGTTTTTTCTTTTACATTTTGCCAAAAGACAGCCTAATTATAGTTTAAGACCACTTGGAATGTGTTTTTCTTTTTTACAAAAGATGATCACAGTGGAACTTTCGTTATTGACCCAATTCGGTGAGGCTCAAGACTGTCTCCCTGATGCAGCTGATCTCGAAATGCTTAAATGTAAAATGTATTAATAAATATTTTTGACCTGCCAGTGCTTCCTGCTCTTGTTTAGCTTTCATCAGTTCTCTCATTTAACTTCTGTGCTTAATTCTGTATTATTGCCACCATTTACTAACACTGTGTTTCTTAGCACTGAAGGACACATCTATTATTTATGATTTACTTTAAGAACTTCCAAGGAGTTTAAAGCTTTTTTTTTTGTAAATGGCTAAGTAAAAACCAAAACCTGAATATTAGCATTTGTCATGTATGCAACTGTTCTTCCTTTTAGGGTTTGAGCTGAGAATTTAGGAATCAGATGTTCTTGGAAGTGTTTAAGTATTCAGTGCAACACTTTGAATCTCTCTCATATCCTCATGAAGAATTATGACAGGGTTTATTCTCAACACTTCACACCGCTCTGGTTGAGTATTAACATCAAATAAATCCAGGATATCTCCAGTGGATTAAAATAAAGGAGATTTTGTGTCCATTACTTATTTCTAACTATTCCTAGTTTAGTATTTTTAGCTATTTGTATGCTTTTATGGTGATTTTTGGTTGTTTATTTTTGCTTTTCTTCTTACAGCGCGATGCAAAGGGACAGTATCTATTTGACCTCATCTGCCACCACCTCAATCTGCTGGAGAAAGACTATTTCGGCATCAGATACGTGGATCCGGACAAGCAACGGGTATGAATATGCATCAATGTTTATAGGATTTTTTGTGCTTGTTTTCTTTTTTATGTTAATAATATACATTCTTAACCATCTGGTTAAAGTGGTTATGGATTTTTTTTATCTTTGTGTAAATTTCCATGTTAAAATAATTTTAAATCTTACTGCTATTATTTGTTATCCTCTAAAGTGATCAAGTTTTTGGGTTTTAATGTGTTCAGAATTCCTTTTTAATTGGCATTTGCTTAATCAATATTTGGCTTTTATTATAGATTTAAATTCGGTTCTTAATTTGTTCAGCCTGTGTAAACTAAAACAGATTTTTGACCAAGTGGTCATAATCTGGCAAAAAAAAAAATTAAAAAAATCAATTCTCAGGGTTAATTTAAGGTTGCATCTATATCAAAGATGTTAAGGTATGACACTTTTGTCACTTTTCTTGCAAATCTTTTAGTTTTTCCTTACATTACTTAACTCTTTGATGCCTAATGATGCAAATGTGCATCAAACAATTTTGGCTCCAAAATGACTTGAATCTACATCTACAAAAAATTAAATAAAGTTAGTGTCTAAAGAAAACGTTTTAAAGACATGACACTTCCTGCTTTTCTTCAGCTAACTCTCAGCATGGGAAGGCATATGCTTTAGACTCTAATTCTGTGAGAAATGCAGTGGTTCTGCTGGAGTCATGAAGTATTTACACCGTTACAGATCCCGTTGTAGTTCAGCCAAATCATGCTGATGCTGCTTCTCCTGTACTGTCACTCAGAACTGTTTCGGTGGTCTTTGCTGAGTGGATTGTGTTAACGAAAGGAACGAAAAGAGAATCAGTGAGAATCTAAATCTGACCACATAAAAAAAAAAAAAAAACGAGACCATGGCCATGATGCTGAGTCCAGATTGTTTCTCCCTGATGTAAAAACACGTTTTACTCAGAAAAGATGAATGTTTTTTTTTTTTTTACTGCTGTAACACCATATGTAGAAAGTGACAGGAGTAACTGCCGAACATGATAGTGACACTATCAGTGTTACTTAAGATGTGCAGATTTCCCACTGTTGAGGTTTGTGAAATCATTCTGCTTTTCTTTTTAACGCAGCACTGGTTGGAGTTCACAAAATCAATCGTTAAGCAAATGAAAGGTAAGTGTTTTTTTTCCCTTTATTTTTGTCTGATTTCATAGTCTGTTAAATTAGTGTTTTTAAGAGCATTATTATAATATGCACATTTAATATTGTGAGTCGAGGTGATTTTTAAGTCAGTATATTTGCATGTGTGTGTTTGTGTGTCTGTCTGTAAAGTGATATTATAAACTAAATTGTCTTGTTTTTTTGCTCATTTTTTTGCTTTGCAATCTGTGCTTGTAAACACATTGAATAGTGGACCATTCAAAAACGGGATTTAACTCTTTAAGTAAATACATTTAAAACTTTAAACTATTTATAATGACCACTTAATAAACTTTATTGGGAAATTGGCTTAAATTGTATCGTATTGGGCGACTTAAGTTATCTAAAATGTGACGGAACTATTGGTTTTATGACAAACAATATCATTTATTGCAAATAATATGAGACTTTTTGAACAGCAGTGAACTTCATAGAAAGGAAGACCCAAGTCTGGGTCTCCCTGTGCCGGTCCCCAAATACAGGAAGGGCATCCGGGGTGAAAAACTCTCTGCCAAACCAACCGCTGTGGCGGCCCATAACGGGATGTGCCGAAAGATGAACAAGAAGAGTGAAATTCATAGGAAAAACAATAACTTCCTTTAAAGCACCGGATTTCTGCTTTCTGTGAGACAAAAAGTCTAGATTTTTAAAGTTTGACACTAAAATGTAAGACATTTGTTTTATTATTTCCCCTTTTAAATAAAGTCTGCAGGGAAATTCTAATATGGAAGCATTCATCTGATTGAGCAAAACAGGACTTGCCCTTTTCCTGAAAGTTTTTTGGTTAATGCTATTTTAAACATTTTGTTTCTTTTCTCTTCTGTTTCTCAAAGCTCAACCTCCATTCACCTTGTGTCTGAGAGTCAAATTCTACCCTCCTGACCCTGCTGCTCTCAAAGAGGAAATCACTCGGTATGTACTGCAACATGTTTTCACCTCACAGATAACAGAATGGCTGCAAAAAAGCTCTTAAATTTAGCTTGAATTAGAAAAAACGGTCTAAAGTTTTGAGTAAATTGGTCTTAATTTTGTGCTTTTCTGTCTCACTAACAGCATAATCTCAAATGTTTCACTAAAGAAAAAAGCCGTGAACTGGTTGTAAAAGGTTTTCTTAACGGGGATCTAATTAAATAATGTGCATCAGCGAGAAAATGGTAATTTGGTGAAAAAGGGCATGAATATTCATGATGGTAACAAACAGGTGCATCATAATATTTATGAGGGTGCATCCAAGTTTGCACTTAGCCTAATTATAATATTTAAGATGTATTTAGAAATGCGCAACAGCAGTGATTATTGAGGTTTTTTTTAATGGTTAGACAATGTTACATTCAGTCATTTATCATTTTTATTGTTATTTTCACACTTTATTTAGTTAATGTAACCATAGAGTTCCTTCGCTTTGTACTAGTGCTCATAAATGTGATTTGAATTCGCATTAAAAGGATAATTTCGTGGCACATTTTTGATCAAAGACAATATTTAATCTTTTATGTGAAATTTAAAGATGAAAATTCATAATTTACAGAAAAAACTCTAGAAAATGGCTTTTTTATTTCTATAGCGTAAACGGTCTGATCAAAGTTTTGGACACAATTTTTAAAATTAAAAAATGAGTTTCAGACTTAAACACAATTGTTGATAGTTCTTTAGTTTTTGACAAGCAAGAATCATATGAGATAAAAATGGTTTTGATGTGTTCTCCTTACTAGATTTTTTTACACGCAGACAGATTTTCTATCCCAATAAGCCCTTCTAATCACTCCTGCAAGTATCAGACTCTAGTATAAAGAATTGTTGTAGTGCACCCTTGAATGAGTGTACACTCCAGTCGTGCTTTTACACACTGCCAGCAGAGATGTTCTCTTCAGGGTCTAATCACATGAAGTGACTATCTCATTTTCACTTGAAAGAGAGGCAAAGATTGAAAGTGCGAAGGCTCTGAAGGAGTGGATGGGAAGAAGGAGGACAGAGTGGTAAATAATTATGAAAGTGGAGAGGGACAAATAATCAACATGGAGGAATCTAAAGTGTTGTGTGTGATGCTTGTTCCATGTTTTCTGTTAAAATTTTGTGCAACTGCTTCCAGATTCAGCCATCTGTATCATTTCAATTTGTCGCTTTTTGGTTAAAAACACCGTCTAGGGTGTCTGAAATATAAAAAAATATATATACATGGACAATTATGGGACACCCAGTATATAAAGCTAAATACAATTACTTTTAAAGAATATACAAGAACTGTTCCAGGAAATAGAGGAATATTTATTAGAAAAATCAACCCATACGTGTGTGTGCATTTCTGTCTGTGGGATAAAGTTTTGGACTAAACAGGGAGGAAAGTATTAAAAAAAAGAGTCAAATTTTTCACAATTAAATAGAAAAAATACATACTTAAACCCAGAGAAATATATAAATGAGAAATCTAATAGGACAATGAACAGACGATCCTGATTTGTGACATAGTTTGGTACCTTGATGCTTTTTGTTTTCTTTAATTCGTTTGTATTTATGTGAATAATGATTATATACTTAAATATTTATGCATGAAATTATAGTAAAACTGGGATTGGGAATTAATTAGATTTTTTTCTACCCACTCATTGTTTAAGCATTTTATCCCTTACTTTCATGTTATTTAACTGTTTTATTTTGCGTTTTAAAATAGAATGATCTCATATCATATTTTTTGTGAGGAGGACTGTCATATTTGGAGAAAACTTTGAAAACGACTTAGAATTATGTGGCTTATTTTCAATTGACTGAAAATAAAACACACATTAAAGAATAAAGCATAGAAGTCTCTACGTGACCTCTTTTAAAAAAAAAATATTACACACTTACTTTCCTCTCACTTTTTTAATAAAAGGCTTTGTTGACCCCGTTTTTGTTTTACCAACACGGCTTCTTTTAGTAGATTTCTTTATAAAAGCATTATTAGAGAAAAAGGGCAGTAGTTTGAATGACTCACCATAATTCCTGCCTAACAACTTCCCTCAAATGCTCTCACCTTTGAAAAATAATACTAGGTCTAATAACAACCATCAACGTCATTTATATCATTAAAATTTGTGTTTGGAGCTGAACTGAAACATGAGTTCCTGCTCCCATTAACTCCTGTGTTTTCATTTAGAAATCTATTACAAGTAATGATTATGAGGATACTTGGTGAACTCATCCGAGCGTGTCTTTGTCCGTGCAGATATCTTGTCTTCCTGCAAATCAAGAGGGACCTCTATCATGGTCGTCTCCTGTGTAAAACCTCGGACGCGGCCATGCTCGCTGCCTACATCCTTCAAGGTAATTGAATGAGACAGATGGAAATGACTTGCCCCACTCTCTGCATCTCACTGTGTCACAGTGCTGTGCAGTTCACCACGCTGACAGATACAGCCGTCCACTCCAACACATTTCCACATGATTAAAGGAGGTTTTTAGCTGTAAAAATGAACCAATTAACCTTTTGTTTTGGGATTTGTTTCGAAATAACAGTGGTTTAAAAGGTAGTATATTTTGAGCAGTCGAGAAATGATGTGAGGTGGCGTAGCAGGCTCCACAGAAAGCAGTGTTTTGATGGCAGGCATGTCCTCTGGAGGACGAGCTGATAAATTAAACATGGACTGCCTGGTCAGATTCTTCTTGCATGAAAATCAGCATCGGGGTCGTGTGAGGAAGAGCGCCAAGGACCCCAGAAAACCTCATCTTACCCGTCCCATTTGATCTGTAAACATATTTATTTTTCCTCTGATTCCTCTCTCAGCTGAGATCGGTGATTATGACCCCGGGAAGCATCCTGAAGGTTACAGCTCCAAATTCCAATTCTTTCCTAAACAATCGGAGAAACTGGAGCGGCGGATAGCAGAAATCCACAAGACAGAGCTGATGTGAGTGAAACCACACTGCTGCGCTTACACTGATCACCTGTTTGACTAACCTGCTGATGTGAATTCAGCCAGGTCTATGATAGTTGTCTATGATCGATTATCCAGTCAGATCACACTAAACAGCCCTCAGCTATTGTTCAGTTTATAGGAAAAAAAATGACGAGGTGAGCGATCAAACACAGCAGAAGTGTGACAAAAAAAAAGAAAAATATTTACTTTTTTAATGAAGTAATTCAATTATCTGTTCCAAAATCACTGATAAACGAGTTGCAATGTTAATAAATGTTAGCATAGATGTTTTTGATATTGATTGGAGTAAATATCTCAGAGTTTCTGCATCTGTGGAGATTTTTTTAGTATAAAGTAAAGAGAATTTTTTTTAACTTAGCATTTACACAACTCTTTTAATTATTTTTTATTTATTTTTTTTTGCTTTAAAGTATTTCATGGCTGATCATTTTTACCCTTTCTATCTTTTAATTTATATACTGATTCCTCAAAATATTACCCTTCCATATTATGCTCATCTTTTATTTTGAATTCTTATATTTATTCTGTAAATAATGACTATTCTGTGTCTTTTGACCATTAGAAGTTTATGTTTAGCATGCATGTAAATGTGTATTCTGCTGTAACACCTGCTATCTATTTATGTCTTTATGTCAAGAGCTTTGTGTTCTACATGTTGATGAATGGTGCGCTATAGATAAAGTGAGCGATTGGTTGACATGTTACAAAAAAGTAAAGAATTAAGAATTAAATTTAGTTCTGATGTCATGGAATAAGGTAATAAAGAGCATGACTCTCTGCTGCCCACTAGTGGTTTTCTCTGAAAAGCAGTCACACTGTTCATAGAAAAAACACTGTAAAAATATTATGATTGCTGCTAAATTTGCTTTTTTTTTTTGTGCATGAACTTTTTTTTTTTTTCTTTTTTTTAAAAAGAGTCTTAAACTTACCTGTGATGTGATTTGGAGTCACTTTGCTTGTTCTGTTTCTGTCTCGCAGCGGACAGACACCGGAAACTTCAGAGCGAAATTTCCTGCAGAAAGCCCAGATGCTGGAAACATACGGCGTCGATCCACATCCCTGCAAGGTTGGGTGGTTTTGAGACAGTGTAGGACTATCAATGAAGAAAAAAAAGAGGACAATTAAGAACGCATAACTCATTTGTTTCCATGTGTGGTCTTTCATTTTGACAGGATGTGTCTGGGAACCCTGCTTTTCTCGCCTTCACGCCGTTTGGTTTTGTTGTGCTTCAGGGAAACAAGAGAGTTCATTTTCTCAAATGGTGAGCTAAATGTCTTCTTTGGCTATGCAAAGAACATAATCTGGTTGTTTGGAATAATCAAATTTGACATGCATGAATTTAATATAAGCCTGTGTGTATAAAGCAGAGGGCATAAGACCTAACAAGGGTCTCTACCCGTGTCTTTTTGCCAATGACAGCAGTTAAATTCAATAAACAACTTAATAAAATTAGAAAAATAAAACCAGATTTTTACACTAAAAATGACAATTAAAGTCTAAAATCAGACCCACCATATTTGCTGTTTTTGTAATAGCTTTGCTTCTGTTGTCTCCGTGCTCTGCACTCTCTGTCTGCAGGGAATATTATTGCTAATCTGTTTTGTCAGATAAACATGCAGCACTGTGACTGTTTACGTGATCTCCGAGCGGTAGTCATAAATATTTAACGAGGCTGTGGCTTTCTCTGCTTACGCTTTCTCCCCCAACAGGAACGAGGTGACCAAGCTGAAGTTCGAGGGCAAGACTTTTCACATATATGCAAACCAGAAGGAGGTGAGAGCGGGAGGTTTTGACTCGCTGGGAAGTGTGGGATTTCATCTCAGTTTGTTATATTGTCCTGCACCACTTCTTATTTTCCAACATGCGGGACAAAAAGATCATCTTGACATACTTTGCACCCACACCGGAGGCTTGCAAACACCTGTGGAAGTGTGGAGTGGAGAATCAAGCGTTCTACAAGTGAGCCAGCCAATCTCATTTCCTTCCTTTTCTTTGGTCACTTTTCTGTCTCTCAGTTAAAAAGACAAAAGTTACTTCAGACCTTTAGTGGTTTTTGTGCATGAGACATATCAATTAAAAAAATACCTTTCCAGCACAAAAGTGAAAGAAGTTACATTCATAGATGAAGGAATTAGTAGAAATTCCTAAATTAATAGTATAAAAACAAAATAGTAAAAAACAAAAACTGCTGTTTTATATGAAAATATGTCAGCTCTGGATAACAAAACACTATTTATTGCACAATTACTTAATTATTACATATCTTTGTTTACATTTGGGGAAACACATAAGTGAGTATGATTTTGATTCTACAAAAATGCAATAAAAATGATCTCTGGCAGTCATTCCATCCAGTCGATTATTCAGTGAAATAAAAATATTAGGTTTAGTTGATAAAAGTATTTTTTGCATAAAGGACATTTGAACTGTCTGCCACACAATAGGCAGAGACGGTTTAAAAGACAAAGTAATTATAGTTTAAAATTATGAGTTTTTCTCTTTGCCAAAATTCTGAAAAAAACAAAGAAATTTGTGTTTCAATTGAAGGAATCAATATGTAGAACAAACCAAAAGAGTCAATTAAAGAAACCAAATCCACACGAATGACCAAAAATTCGAAATTAATGAATTCTGTTGCTCAATTCCAGGTTATTTAGAAATACAATTTGCCAAATTTGCTAGTTTCTGTGCTACTATATATGGAATGCTTTGATGTAAACCACATCCATATGTTATATAGCACATATATTTCTGTTTAGAGACAATCCACTTGTTAATATTATTTTTTTTACTATTTTTTTCCTTTTAAATGTTAAAACAACAGAGAAAAACGTTTTCTTGTTTCTGTTCTCTTTCATTTCATAAGAAAAAGATCTTGTTTAAGATGTATTGTTTTTAATGTTTTATTTTATTTTATTTTTTACAATTTCCACAAAAAAACAAAAGCAAAAACTCCTGCACAAGCTCTTATATAAGGGAAGTGAAAGCAGCAAAACATTTTTTTTTTTTTGTCCCCTTAACATTTTTTGGATGTTTTATGGAAATAAAAAGAGGAAAAACGTGATTATTTAGCAAATAAGTCAATCAAATGGATCAGTGATGGTTCAGGTTATCAAAAAGCATGTGGAGGGCTTAAAAATGAAAGAGGCAAACTACTAATTTTTCAGGAAGTCGAGCAAGAACATCTCAGGAGAGGAGTCCGCATTCAATTTATCAAACTAACAAAAGTCCTCGACTGCAAAACGAAACATTAAACTCACTGACTATTTCTGTGTAAACATATTAAATACTGTATGGCGCCGGGATAGGGATGTAATGCCAATTGTGCATGGAGATGACATAAATAATTGAATCATGTTCGCCTGGATTGGAGAGCCATGTGCAGCCTCACTGAATCATCGGTTGACTTTCCATGTGGCCGGGTTTGACTTCTTCGTTTCTCCTTCATCAGGCTCGAGAAGTCGAGTCAAGTTCGCACCGTGTCCAGCAGCAACTTGTTCTTCAAGGGCAGCCGTTTCCGCTACAGGTAGAGTACCCGGCCAGGCTGTTTGACCGATGACGGGGAGGGGAGGACGCGGGAGGAGACGCAGCTGGAAGGGGAGAAAAGTGCTTTCTAGGAGACTCGGCCTCCTGGTGGTCCATGTTGTAGCGTCAGTGTACAGCTGCCTGGAGGATAAAAGTGACACTTTACTGTGTAGGGGACATAAAGATACCATTTATCACTGGATGCTCTTTTGGTGCTTTAAATTGATTTTATCCAGTGCTATTACTGGATAAATAGATGCTGTAAATTGAGGTTTCTGATACAATTTCCCATTTTATGAAGCATTTTTTAATTTATTCTTTGCATTTGCATGATAAAAGTCTAGCCAGTCAGTTTCAGGGTTACAGAGCGTAGTATTAAACCATGATCATTGTTTTGATATTTTGCCTGCAAGTCTGTGCATTTGTCAGACTGGTGCTAATTCAGTCCCCTGCGTCTGAATTCACCGGGTTAATTCAGTCAGTGTTGATGCGTGGCTGTGTTGGTTGGGGCTGCTGTGCCTGATCACTTAAGTGTGCATGTGTGTGTTTGTAGAACTCATCCTGAGCATCATTTTTGTGCTTTACAACAGTGGAAGAGTGGCTAAAGAGGTGATGGAGCAGAGTGCCAAAATCAAACGTGAGCCTCCAGAAATACACAGGTAGAGTTGTAAACTCAGGAGAGGTCAGACTGTTTGCTCAGATTTTTCTTTTTATAACGCTTCATTAATCATAGGCACCAAGCTGCTGTAGATGTCTTCAACTACCAGCAGCGGGGTTACAGTATGGAATACTTTCACTCTGGGGATGATTTCACGGACATTCGTGTATTTGTGTCTGGTTTTGTCTTTGCAGGGCTGGCCTTGTGCCCAGCAGAAGCTGCCCATCTATCACCCACGGGCCTCGGCTCAGCAGTGTACCACGCACACGTCGGAGAGCTGTGCACATATCTATCATGGAGGGTAAGAACTCAGCTGCTCTTACACGCACATTCAGGGCTGTTCGGAGACGGAAGCCAAAAATTAGGCAGAAGATAAATGCATAAATGTGTGATATTGCACAAGAAATGGGATATTGTTGCACCCCGGTCTGTTAATCGGGAGGAAATTAGGTTCAAGTTAAAAGATTAACAATATTTAATACATTTTCACATTCAACAATTTAGATTATACAGATAACTAGTTTACTTTCAGCGCTTTGTACCAAACTAATGTCTCTCTTAAGGGTCAGACATGGAGTGGCCCTTAGTGAAACAAGTTTTTCCTTTTTGTTCTCTCATGTGGCCCCTGTGTGGATCAGAAATCAATGTGTTTGATCCCTGCTGCAGATGCAGAGGGATTTACTGGTTTATATGTATGTGTCAATCTTTGTTCGCTAACAGTTAAAACAAATAAACAAAAAATAAAATATTTTAGCCTTTTCTAAAACAATACGAATCAATTATTAAGCATTTGTGGTGTTTGTGAGAATTGATTTTTCATTAAAGTTCCATTGCGATTATCCTTTGATCTATTTTTAAAAGCATTTCCAATCTTTTAACCATGATTGCGATTTTTAGGTAAAATAATAAAAAAAACTTGTCATTTTCTAGGACAGTGGTCGGCAACCTTTAACAGTAAAAGAGCCATTTGGACTCGTTTTCTGATATCAAAACCTTGAAGAAGCCACATAGATTTACTTTAGCCTTTAAGAAATTTGGAGAATTCATTACCATTTCATACATTTTTCATATTTTTTGGCACGATCAAAAGCAAAAATATAAAAAGAAACTAGCATCTCTCAAAATGTGTTTTTTTTTTGTTTTTTTTAATCTTTTAGTAGGTAAAAATAAGTAAAAATAGTAGATGAAATTTCTTTATTACTAGCTAAACTCCAACATAGCCTAAAATTCCTCAACAAACGAGAATTACTTATAAATTTTTAGCCTGTTGTTGAAATAGAAGCTAAACTCTAAATTAGCCTAAAACATGTCAAATTACCCAAAAACTTTAGTAAATCAACAGATTTTGAACTAAATTCAAAATTAGCATAAAAAACTCAGTAGAAGCCAAATTAGGCAAAAAAAGCTAACTTTTTGCTTAATTACTAGCTAAACTCCTCAACGTCTCAAACTCCTCGCCTAAAATTTCTTAGTAAACTAAATTACAAAAATTAAAAAAAAAACGTAAAAACTTACTATTATATTATTTTTCTTCAGCCAGAGAGCCACTATGGATAGATAAAAGAGCCACAGGTTGCCGACCTCTGTTCTAGGACATAGTTTCTGTAGAGCGACAGACGTTTATTATAAATTCTAAGTTGTGTATGGAACTGTCGACACAATGTCTGGAATGCAGAAAAACAAGCTTCATTGCCAAAGCTTTACTTCAACAAGGAGAGATTTCATTGGGAAGCATTTAACGGCGAATCATGAACAGTAAGAAATCTTTAGCGGTTAGAGAAATTTAGCAGCTGGAGAAATCTTGCATGCTAGCGATGTCCCCCTTTCCCATCATCGTTCTGTTAGCTTACAGCCCCTCACAACCCCAACCTTACATTACGGGTGCAGCAAAAATGGCGAGCAATATTGGAGCCCCCAGTCTTACAGTTTTGAATTAGATTCCAGCTCAGACGAGGAAGACAAAGATGGATTTGTCTGCAAGTGGATGAATCGGAATGAAGTGTAGCAGGAATGCTTTAAATTACACCAATTTATGTTTTCGGCTTTTAATTGGACACAATCGTGTCTCCAGTTTATGCATAAAACCAAGTAATTCCAAAGAGTTCACATATTTTCTCCTGCAGCTGTGAGTCCTTCATCATGAAAAAGGCCTTAAGAGCATGCTAAAAACATCCTTAAGTCATTATTTCAGAGTAGGTCTCTAAAGAAGCACACTCATGGATTTGAAACTTGAGCCGTCTGAATGCGTTTTGTGTTCATGTTGTCTAAACCGGTTAAAGCTCATTTGTGCGGTCCGCCTGCAGGTTCCAGACTCAGAAGGATCGTCATTGTCTGTTACTAAACTGAACACAACTGGTGTAAATCTCTGCTCGAGTTGGTGTGAAACCGTCAGATCAGCCTCATTGGCGTTCGGGTTTGGCCTCTTTGTGAGGCGAGATAAATGCAGGTCAGAAACAGGTGACCACGTATATTTAGGGTCTTTTTCTGATGTGTTCAAGTGAGCCATAAGACTTTCCCACCCCCAGTGAGTGCTGACGGGGTATCTTACCATGGTATTAATACCCCAGCCAAAAATAGCCAGGGCCCTCTGCTCCATGTATGTCACTGGCTTGGGCTGGGCCAGACTGAGAGGGCCAGAGCTCGTTCCCATTACACAGACGCCCCCCATTTCACGTCTGCAACCAACAATCGAAGCCACAAACTTGTGGTTCTGGGCACTGTTGAGGGACCATAAAGGGGTAGGATTAACACGTGCATGCGGCAGCCATGGTGAAGTGTCTGATCCGAATCACCACCCGGGTGAACGTCCACCTCCGTATGATCAACCACTGCTACCGGGATGTGAAGGTGCGGGTGCTGAGCCTGGGGCCTCGCATGCTGGGCAAGGCCCTGGGCGTCCTGCCGCTGTACCCCTCCCTGACTACGGGGCAGCCGGAGTTAGACAGCGTTAGCCCCTTTCCTGGCACCCCAGTGCCCGGAGGTCAACCCAGCAGCTTTCCAGGTAAATCCATCATCCTGGAATATGCAAGATGGTTTTTTAGTTTGGCTTTCTGGTTTGTAACTCTTGTTGTTATTCGACAGGCATTTGTTTATTCATTTATTATTTTGGAACAGACTTTTTTTTAATTTTTTTGTAATAAAATCTGATTTTACAAAAAAACCAACATTGAATTTTGGACAAAATGTCTGTTTTTAAAGTAAATTACTGGATAAATCAACACAGATCAACTCTGAGAAAAGAAAAAAAGACAGATTGAGTCCTTTACATCTTTTTCCCCCAATTTCTTCATCATGTCAGCCCAAGCTTTAGTGTCAAACATAATCTGCCCTACTTTCCAAGCTAAATTCTCAATTTGCTCCTTGAGAAAATCAAAGGTTTTAATCCCTGCCCGTTTTAGTAAGGGTGTAATGTTGCTGCTGTTAAACTCTGGCAAATGTGATCTAGTCAGCAGAGTCCCATACCATAGCTCATCCTCGCTGATATGTATACTGCACTGCTTCGTTGTCACAGCTTTGAACTCATCGGGAGTTGGGATATCAAGGCACAGAGTGAAAATATATCACTTTCTTAAAGGGATCCATATAAATAAGACAAATTGATCTGGGTCTTATTTAAGGTTTTGTTTCTCTGCACAGATCCAAGAAAACCAAGAAAATCTCAAAAGCTAAAATCTTCTTTGGGTTTAACAGTCGAACATTAACAGTAGAAGAAAACTTTACTTGTGAGGTTTTCTCTGGATGAATGTTTTGCTGTGGAAACACCTCGGCCAGCCTGCAGCTTTTTAGAGACCTCTGCTGGACAAATGCTTCTGGAAAAGTTATTTAGCAAAACATTTGACATATTTCTGTGGCTGACACATTCAAACCTCAAAAACTAGCAAAAATTTTTATGTTATTTTAATACATTTTCAGCTTTTAAGGTTTGCAACATCTGGAAACAGCAGGTTTTAAAGTGGACTTTAGGAAAATAAAAACAGATGTAAAAACACTTGGTAGAGCACAAATTAAGAAAGGAAAAAGAAGATTCAAGATTAATTTGAGCATAATTTATCAAAATAACAAACGTGTAAAATTAAAACGTATTAAATAATATAAATATCCTTAAAACAACTTTAATAGAGGAAGTTTTGGTGATGTAAAACAATATAAATAAATAATCATAAGTGCAAATGTATTAAACTTCTTTCTTTAACATCTGTAAAAAATATATTGAAAGCAATATTTTACTTATAGAACTACATACGCTGTATTTTGTTTTTGTGAAAACTTTATAGCAATTTTTATCTTGTCAACAGTTAAGGTCCAATTATGTCACTCAAATCAGCTAAAAAGATGAATTCTTTTTTTTCTCAAACTAAACCACAACAATGGAGAGAAACATGCTTAAATCACACCAATTTATGTTTTTATAATAAACACAACCACATGTCCAATTTATGCATAAAACCAAGTAATTCCAAAGGGTTCAGATATTTTCTACTTCAACTGTATATTTTTTAAGACTTTCTGTAACTGCTGAATGTGAAAATATTTTTGATAAATTTTCATCTAATGGCAAAATCTATGATAATCTGATTTATTTTGATAATTCTAAAACAAAACTTTTATTGCACCAAACTCTAAAGAGGGATTAGAGTATAGAAATGATGACGTGAACTCTTTATGTCTGTGCTAATCGTTTATAGAGAGAAATTACAATAATTTATTTATATGATTTAAAATTTTGAAACTTAGAAATTCACATCCTAATAGCATGTTTATTTAAATGGTAAAATCTGAGAATTTTTTAGTTTTTTAAGTTTGAAATTGTAAGAAATAGTAAACGGAATGAAATAACTATTATTGTGAGACTTTGTGTTAATATTTTGAGTAACGGTTTACCTTTCCTGTTTCTGTCAGGACTGGAGTCGCTGCGGGACAGTGCCCACTCCACACCTGTGCGCTCCGTGTCCCACGGGGAGTCCTTCATCCCTCGCTCTCGCAGTCAGGCCACTGATGAGGCGATAATCTCCGACGAGGCCTACAGCCCCTCCGACAGCGTCCTCCCGACCCCGGTGGCCGACCACAGCATGGAGCTGTCCGTCTCCCGGCAGATCAACGGCGCCCCGTGCAGCATCGAGGAGGAGAAGGAGTCGGAGGCGGGAACTCCGCTGCAGGAGGAAAGGGGGGATTTTGGTGCGGAAGGTAAATCCGGACAGGAGGGCTCAGACTCCGCCCTCAGCGAGGTGGAGCAGGTGAATAAGTTTGTCTTAAGCGTTCTCCGTCTGCTCCTCGTGACCATTGGACTCCTCTTCGTCCTGCTCCTCCTCCTCATCATTCTGACTGAATCTGACCTTGACATTGCATTTTTGAGCGACATCCGCCAGACCCCTGAATTTGAACAGTTCCACTTTGAATACTTCTGTCCGCTCAGACGGTGGTTCGCTTGCAAGCTCCGCTGGGTGGGTGGGCTGCTCATCAACAACTAAAACTGTGGGGTCAGTCAACCTTCACTCGGGACAGAGGAACACGGAGGGCAGCCTCACCCTGCGTCTTTCATCCTTCTCTTTCAGGCAGACGCTTTGGACCAGCAGGATGTTTATGCCTTCCCTCCAAAAGTCACCTCCTCGTTTACCCACAAGCCTCTTTTGCTTTCAGATTTCAGACTTTTTATTTCATTTCAGGTATTATTTTTACAAATAACTTTAAAAAAAAAAAGAAATGAAACGTTTATTTTATGCAAAAATAATTTTTTGCAAACAAATCCTGTCTTTATTGTTATTATTATTATTATTATTTATTACTTTTGAACTGCAATCGCATAAGAGAAGGAGAAGAGTCAACAAAGGGGAAATTAAGGAAGTTTTAGGAAATGGAAATGAGGTTTTGTGAGAGTCAGAGCTGCTGTGAAGGAGTCAAAAGATTGCAATGTGTTTGAACGAACTTTATTAGAAAAAGAACATAAAAATGTGACAAGAAATAGTGAGAGTTTGTGAAACTGGATGAAACCTCTTCTGAAAGAATACGATGACCGTTTAGGCTTTTTTGGATTGTTAAAGACCGCTCAAATTCAGTGTAGTGATTAAAAAAAAACTAAAAAAAAGGTAGACATCAAAATAGTTCTTAAAGATTCAGTGAAATCAACTTTTTATTTCCCAGTAGTGTGTGATGGAAAAAGGAGAGCCGTCAAAGATTCACTGACACTCATAGACAATAGAACTAAATAGATGTGCAATGCTGGTATGGTTACAATAATTATTTACTTTGAATGTGCTTCATGTTTTTTTTCTATCAAGCTTATTTAATTAGTTTTGAAATTCAATGAATTTCAATAATTTGTACGTATGAAGAGTTTGATCTATTTTGGTTTTCTATCAACCTCTTAGGTTTATGTATCATACTGTATGATCCATTTGAATTACTGCTAGAATAAGAGTAATGATGTACTTTTGTACAAATTAGTTTGTTTCCTAATATATATATTGCAGGTTTTTTCATGTATATTTTAACAGAAGTGAAATATTATTTTGTTATGGAAGACTAAACATTATACCTTTTTTAGCGTGTTGTTTCAAGGGAAGTTAGAAGTATTTCTGGAAGTGTTTAAGGGGCTTTTATTCAAATCCATTCAGAAGTGATCCATAACCCATCATGGTTAGCTTTAAGTCAGCTTTTCTCTGTTTGCTGCACTCAGTGATCATTTTAATGCATATTTACGTTAAGTTAATTAATCAAAAGTGGTCTAAAAGCACATTGGAGTCAAGAGGAAAGTGACCCACATTAGCACAATAACAAAGAATACAATTACTTCACAACTTAAAACGACCCAATTTGCATAAAAATGCTATAAAGCTTTTGTAAAAGTAAATATTAATAATATAAAAGCAACTATAACTGTACATTTTAGGGTTTAGTATGTGCGTTCATCCCTTTATCTACATTTCGTGAAAAAAATGGCAGTTTTCTCATTTCTAATATTATATACCATATTTTGCTCATATATTTTTAAGTTCTAAAGCAATAAGGGTCATGGCTGTTGGATTCTGGGTAAAGTCCTATTTTTTGTTTTCTGTTTTTGTATTGCATTTACTACCTGCAGGTAGTGCAGGTATATCTTCTGGTGTGTTTGTGAGTAGGAATGGAAAGAAGATGCAAAGTAGAACAAGATGAAACTGGGAGAGCTTTACAAACATTAAAGAAAAAAGTTTTTAAAAAAAAAGCTTAAATTCAGACGATGAGGCACTGAAGACTATGGTTCTGAAAACAGCTTGGGGATAGAGATTTACAGAATTTGATATCTGTACAGGTTCATTTTTCTTTTTCACCATTTTACTAGAAGTGCACCCATCAGCAGCTGCTCCACCAAAGGTTCGATAGTCATCTATGAGAGGCGCAGCCCTACTTCTTCCCAGATATCGTTGCTCTAATCCTTGCAATTTAGCTGGATCTAAATAACTGAACACATTTTCCAGGTAGATTTTAGCATCTAGGATGAGTAGAGCTGAAAAACAAGCAGAACAGAAGCTCTTCAAGTCTCAAATTGTTGACTGCCGATCTATAATTGTTCAGTTTGTATAAATATTAACCCCGGCATTATTTTCTGCTGTTAAAAACTGATTTTTAGATTAAAAAGTTGCAGGTGATTTTTCAATCTGTGATGTCCTTCAGTAAATAGTTGCAAGGATTTAGCTTAATTTCTTCAATAAGGAGTGGAGTTGAGTGGATAAGTTGACTTTATTTTGTTCAAACTTGAAATATTTCTGGCTTCAGTGCGCTGCATCAGTTCACCAGGCCATGAGGTGTGAAGCATCCATCCATCCATCCATTTTCTTGACCGCTTTGTCCCTGTTGGGGTCGCGGGGGCAGGTGTGAAGCAAGTCGTTAAATTTGTCAGATTTTACTCTTTTTTTGTTTAGATTACGTTGCTTCAGTGGTCTCTCAGTATATTTTTTTAGACATACGAAGGCAGCATTATTCATGGAGCAATAACCAGCTGCAAAGAAACTTTAAAAACTTGTGAAGGTCAAGGAATGAACTTTTTTTAAGTCAGATGTTGCTGTCTTTCTAGTAAAGCAATTACCAGAGTGCTGCTGTGTGGATTCATGATCTGACCACTGAGTTACTCTTTCATTCAGAGTTTTATTTACATGTTTTTTTATGTTTTCCTGTCTGGTTCATCATTAACTGACCGATAGCTCCCTGTGACTGGATCCTGTCTTACCGGAGACTGACCTAATCCATCCGTGCATCTCTGATGGTTGTTATGGGACAGCAGTGTCTTTTGGAAAACCTTTCTTTCGTTATATAATGTGAGGTTTTCATCGATCAACTTCTAGTTTGTTTACATTCATTTTTATCCATGCAACTGTCTGCAATAAACTTCGATCAATGTGGTTTGTACAGCGAAGCAGCTTATTTGTACTCGAAAAGGCACAACTTTTCAAATGTGTTGCATGCTGGGAAATAAGTGTGCTCTGACATTTGGCTGCAATAGCTTCTCTCCATAGGACGGCACTTTAATGAGGTCTTGCTTTGTTGTATTATTTTATTTTCATTAGTCATGATATGTAATCGAAACCTAAGGTTCTGTTTTATTTTAGATCATTTAGAAAATGCAGTCAGCTTTGATGTTTTTATCCTCAATTCATGCAAAATCAGCACAAAAAGTGGATGAAAACAGACAAACTCTTTCCTCCTCTTCTCCCCCCCCCCACACCACACAAATCTGTATACATATCAAACTGTATACGTGTCTGGTCATGTTTTCTGTAGTCTGCCTTCCGTCTCTTTTTAATGACATAAAATCCACATTTATTTACCTAAAGGAATCAACGTGCCAAATCCAGTTCTTGTTCACTTTGACCCATTCCGAACCCGTGTGGTACTGTAGGAATCCTTCTGTACAAGTCGGTATAAAAGCATTGTTTCTAATAGTCCCATGTAACTGGTGCCATTAAAGAAAATGGTTCAAACTTGAAATAAATGACATTTAAAAAATGAGTAAAAGAGGTTTTATCTGTGAGCACACACATGAGCGAGTCATGAATCATATTTTATCTTTATTGTTAAAAATTTTTTAAAGTGGTTCCAACATTTATACAGACAAATCAACAGGAAACACAAAAACCTCTAGAACTGGAAAATGGGATGAATGAGTCGGTTCAGCAGCAGAGCCCTCAGCTCAGGTGAGAGAAGCTGGGCTTTAAAAAGGGCCGCGGCATGCTTTGAGGCGTGGGAGCGGCGAGGATTCCTGGTCTTCTCCCCGCCGGTGGATCTCCTGCTGAGCTCCTGGACCCTCGACCTGCAGCTCGAGATCCGCCTCTGGAGCTGGAGGAGGACCAGGACTTATTGTTGCTGGAGATTCCAAAGATTTCCGGGTAGCAGGACAAAAAAAGGAGATAATTTCAGTTGTGAAAGAAATTCAATAACTTATAGCCACACAGAATAAAACAGAATGAGTGAACTAACCCTCCTCTGGAATTAGAGTTTGCATTTCCAAATCCTTTTCTCTTCTTGGAATATTTGAAAAAAGGAGCTTTTTTCCTCTTCTGTCCCCGTGCAGACTTGTTACCGAAGTATGTTGAGGACTCGTCGTCCTCATCTTGAGTGCGACCCCATGTTGTGTCAATCCATCCTTCATTTACCCCTTCAGCCTGTTCCTCCACTACAAAAACAATGCCCTTAATATTACTTCAAGGATTTATGTTGTCAAACCAGTAGACGAATGAAAGTCACCAGCTTGAGATTGGAAACTTTATGAGGTAGATAACAGAAGCTAAAAACGGCCTGCCCTACTCTTTTTCTCATGATAACGAGATAGTAAAAAATGTGTAGTGTCCTTCTCTCCCTGCCAAGACTTTACCTGTCGAAGACTCTTAATTTTGTGATTAACAACAAAGACAGCAGAAGAAAGCACTCATCAAAAAGCCGCTTTTTACTCTATTTTTTTTAATTATTAGTGAATCTACGCTCTTCAAACGGCTTAATTATGTCTCATAGACCAGCTCCTTCCTTTGAATTCACTACAACCTCAGAATAAACAAGTTAAATACCATAACCTAGGGCTGACAAGTATCTCTGCATGGTGCGTTCACTGAACTCCGAACATTAGCAGACCCAAACAGCCACTCAGTCCGCTGCAATACTTTTGTCAGTTTTATAAATGTCGACACTATTAAAATCAATCAATTATAAATGGATCAGTTATTTTGGTGTTCAATGTTTTCTCTGATATTATTGTGGTCTGAGTTGGGCTGTTTGGGTCTGCTAATGTCCAGAACTCAGTGAACAGACCATGCTCGTCGGTCCTGGTTCTGGGCGTTTAGAGTAAAATAAAAAGGAGGGTGGGTCGGTGCATGAGACAGAATTAAGACATTTTGAGGAGTGTAGATGATGATTCACTGATAAATTAAAAAAAAAAAAAACTTTGGGGGAGTTTTTTCTTCTGCTGTTTTTTTTTTTGGTAAGCACAAAATAAGGAGACTTAAAACAGGAGAAGTCTCTGCAGGTCATTTTTGGTGTCTGTACATAACACAAAAATAAAAGGAACATTAGAATATATGAGTCAGATCACTCCCTCGTTTCTCACCAGGAAGTTGCCACTCAGAGTATTTCTGCAGAACCTTCATGACTTCAGCTCCGTACTTCTCCAGTTTGTCCTCCGTCACTCCGTCAATTTGCAAAAGGACTTCCGGATCAGAAGAAAGCCTTTCTGCTCAGTAAAAAAAAAAAGAAGTTTAAAAAAAAGCAAGCATCTAAGATTGCACTTTAAAATGTTATAATCTCCGCAATCACCAGCTATCTTCTTTAATGTGGGCATGGAGAAAATATTGTAATAGTGAAGGCCAAAAGCTTTTCCCAGCTCCTTGCAGAGATCGACCAGGTCCTTCAGACACGTCTGGACCATCTCATCTCTCTGGGAAACGCTCTTGGACACAGAGGCTTTGTGTTTTCTGATGCTGGACGCACTTTCTGTCTCGTAGAAGTCCACCTTGAAAGATTATTAAAAAAAATACTTTTAAACTTTGCAGCTAGAAATTAACCTCTTCACTCCACATACAATGCAGATTTAATAATATGAATTCTCAGGAATAAAGAATACCAACTTGATATTATAAGAAAAGTTTAGGTACTCCATATTACTTGAAAATTAGGGGGATTTCCCTACAATTAAAATCCCTGTGAACAAGGAGCTCTCACCTGCATGTACCCCGACAGCACATTCATTGCTTTTGCTCCAGCAGAGACGTAAGACACGGCTTGGCCATTGTTGGTGATGTAGAGATCCTCCACCAGGATGTTTTCCAGAACCAGCTTTTTGAAGAGCCGGTCAGCATTGTGGCGAGAGTAAGCTCCTCCCATTCCAAACATCCCCGTCTGGATTTTGGCAGATTTAGACCCTGACAACGATTATCATGAATATTCAGTGCTTATCATAGTTACTAAATGTCAAATAGGTTTTCTTCAAAGAGTGTAATGTACCAATAAAGATGTCCACCAGCATGTTCAGCGTCAGTCTGTTCTGCTGAGCCGTCTTGCCAAACTTGGATCCAACTTTCTCACAGTTCTCCTGGACGAACCTCACTATCTTCTTGACGTCTTCGGTCACGTTCTTCAGCTTATATTCCTGCATAGAAAAGTGGATTTTCAAAAAGAGCGAGGGAATTTATTTTCAGAGAAAAAAAAGGGAATCTCACGTTGGGTTTAGCACAATTATCACAGCTGACATCCGGATGGTCTTTACAGAAGTTTCTGTTGAAGTTCAGCTCTCCAAAGTAAGCAAGCAGCTGGATTCTCCTGCACTCCATCACGTTCTCACAGAAATGCACCATACTGTGCAAGTTGTTGAAGTGGGTGGCTTTAGTGTACCTGTCGCCTTCTCTGTCCACTGTGATGAAGCACATGATTCGGATCACAACCTTAAGTACAAACTGATCGTAAACGTCTTTTAGTTTATGCATGTTGCTAGGAGATTCGTGCTACTCACTGCTGATGATCCTCTTAATGCGTTGAACGTCGGAGTAGGAGTAGAATAGAATGCAGTGTGAGATCTCTCCGTCCCTTCCTGCTCTCCCCGACTCCTGATAGTAACCCTCCACTGATTTCGGCAGGCTGGCGTGGATGACGTATCGGACATCCGGCTTGTCGATGCCCATGCCAAAGGCTATGGTGGCACAGATGACCTAAAATATATGAAAAAGGGAAAACGTTTTTGTTTTGTGAATTTGTCTGATAATCAAGAGTTTATTTTATTAATTGGATTCCCCATTAGCTGTGTTTAGCAGACAGTTACTCTTCCTGTGGTCAATCAATAAAAACACATCATGCAACAGGAAAACTCATAAAAAACATCAATGCCATTTTATGGTAATCCCTAAAATACAAAGTGTTATTAATACATAAAATGTACATTTTAAATATTTTTAAAAAAAAAAGTTCCTGCACCCTAAACCTTAAAGCTTTAAATCAATTACACAATCAAAATTTGTGAACACACTTGAAACAAACCATTGAAGATCAAACCAGAGTTTCCAATAAAATTAGTTAAAAATTAATATAAAAGCTCAAATGTATGTATTCAGTCAGACAAATCAAATACTTCTGCAGAATATCAATAAGACAAAACTAGGAGTTATTAACCAAAAGCCAGAATACATATATATTAGGGCTGTCAGATTTGTCGCGTTAAAAACGCATTAATCTGACATGTGCTTGACGCCGACAATTTTTTTGACGCATTAATCGCGGACTTTCTCATACGTGCCTTTCCATACCGCGCGCGTGGGCGTCCCCCCTTTAACTCACAGGCTGCTCTCACTAGATCACGGGCGGCTCTCCAACCTCCGAGCTACGAGCTAAAACAGGCCCGGCGCTAGGACCTGGAGAGCTCCTGCACCCTAACCCGGCTCCGGTTCGCGTCCAGTACCACTAGTGACGGGTCGGTCGCGAACGAAACGGCTCTTTGAACCGGCTCTTTGAAGTGAACGACGGGAGCAGGCTCCTCGCTGGGAGCCGGAAGCCGTGTCCTCTCACTCCCTTTTTTTCTCCGCATATCGCACGTGATTGGTCAATATATGTTTGTGCGCTGAGCAGAGGAGGGGCGGTAGTTACACTGACAGCAGCAACAACAGGAGCAAAGCACACACGGAGGGAAAGCCTCTCTCTCACTATCTCTATTTCATTTATTACTGTAGTTCAGCAGAGGAGGAAAAGATTTGGTCCTGACAAAAAATGAACATGAAAGTGTTATGGAAAATTTATTTTTGATGTTTTTTATTTTACTGAACGTTGATTGAAGTTTTGAATTTAAAATGCCCTTCACTTGCACTTGGGCTTTTGTTAGGCATTTTATGTTACAGCCTTTTATTGTTAAGAAAGTTTATCTCAATACAATGTTACAAAATAAAGTATTTCTGATGAAAACTATTAATTTTACTATTCTTGTTTTCATAATTAATGTAGAACTGCTAAATTCCACGAACCACACATTTTTTTCCTTAAAAAAAGGCCACATGTAAATTTGCGATTAATCGCGAGTTAACTCCAGACAAAATGTGATTAATCGCGATTAAAATGTTTAATCGCCTGACAGCTCTAATATATATATATATGATGTACAAATTGTTCACCCCAAGATGAACAATAACCGTCAGTTGTAATCTTTTTTTTATTTTATGTAAACAAAAATATGATAAAAAAAAACAATAATTACTGGTAAATGTAATGTTCTAGCTTTAAACCAAATGACAAATAAATGATGGGAGACAATACTTTTGCACATCTGAAATGATTGGAAACAATTTAAACATCAACCAGTCTGGCATTGTTTACACGCACATTAAAAACTAAAATATATGAAGTACGGTGAAAACACTAAGGTGAGACACTAATGCCTCGTTTCCACTCAGCGGTCCAGTCAAGGTTCAAGTTTTGTTACCTGTAACCGACAATAACTAAAATGACAAAAATAAATACTTAGAATATTTCAATGTACTTGTTATGATTCTATACGATACACAAAGTATCACTTTTTAAAATAACTGACAAAAAAAATGTTGAACTTTCTCCTGATATTCACGTTTTTTTTTTCTTTTTTTAAGATGTACCCTTTTAATGATCTTCACTGACCTGGCAACCATCCTGGTTGATCCATTTGCTCTGGACATACTCTCGATCTCCGTCGCTCAGTCCGGCGTGGTACGACAGAGCCTGTATACCCGCCCTCTTCAAACTTTCCGCCATGGCGTCGCAGTCATTACGAGACAAACAGTACACAATGCCCGAGTCACCTGTTGAATAAAGCGTCAAAGCATTAACAATCAATCATAAAATTATTATTTTTTTATTTCAAAAATGGTTGATTCAAATGAAAGGCAAAGCTCCCAAACTTCAAAGATTTGCTTTCGTTCTGACGTAAATCTGTCTAGACAAGCTGAGAAGTGAGATTTTAACATCACAGTCACAACAGGGTTCTGAAAATAGCAGCAGAATCACAGAAAGGACTGAATTATTTACGTGGGTAATGCTTCTTGATCCAGCTGATGCAGTCCTCGTCTACCTTTTTGGGTTTCTTTGGCAGCACGCTGTACTTGAGGTTAGATCTGTTGAAGCTCATCGTAAATCTGACCACACATCAGATAAAGAAAACCCCGTCAGTTTCTGCTGGAAATCTGAGTTCAGTATAAATAATTACAAGAGGGAACACGTACACTTGTGGCCGTGTCATGTTCAGCTGGTTCAGGATGTCCTTCTGCACGCGGGGAGTGGCGGTGGCGGTCAGAGCCATCATCCGCACGTTGGGGAACTTTTGTCGGAGTTCGTGCAGTCTCTTAAAGTCGGGGCGGAAATCGTGACCCCACTGAAAGATTTAGAAGAAGAGGGATGAATCATAAAAGGTGCTCTTTATAAATAAAAGCTACAGATTCTGAACACACCTGACTGACGCAATGTGCCTCGTCGATGACGAAGCGAGCCAGAAGTCCTCGCTCGTAAAGGTTCTGCAGGGCGGAGATTACCCTGCCACTGGCACTCACCTTAAAAGTGAGAGACAAAAAAATGACTTGTGTTTTTAGATATTTTTCTTTATAAAAATGCTGCAAATGTTTGGAAACACCTAATGCAGGTAATATGTAATGTAAAAGTTGTAGTACTGATTTACAACATGCCTTTCCTATTTATTATTTAATAATCTGACTATTAAAGCTCAGTGGGCTTGTGGTAGAGTGTCCGCCTTGAGACTGGAAGGTCATGAGTTCAAATCCAGGCCGAGTCATACCAAAGATTCTAAAAATAGGACCCAGTACCCCCCTGCTTTACACAGCATTAAAGGGTAACCAAACCCTAAATCTACTTTTTTTCCACAGTTGATCTCTAGAAATGAAGATTTAAAAAGGCTGTTGGTCCTTAACAAATTTTTGACAATTTAAAATAAACATGTTTGATTCTTAAAATAATGGTCTTAAACCATCTGTGTGCTGCCTCCTACAGGTTGAAACGAGGCATTACAGTTGAACTTTTTAATTGGTCCCACATCCTTTCAGAAGTCCCACGTCATGATCTGCAACTCCAGTAATGATAACATTCCTGCTCCTCAGCTCCACCCTTCTGACTGGATTTAAAAATTTCGGCTGTGGGCGGAGTCAGCCGCCAATTGTCCTGTTTGGTTACCCTTTTAGGGGTTGGATTGGAGGGTTAAACCACCAAATGGTTTCTGAGCTTGGCTGTGTGTACAGTTAACCGCTCCCCCAGGGATGGGTCAAATGTGGACAACAAATTTCACACAACTTGATGTGTGACAACAAATGGAACTTTAACTTCTGGATGAACGGAAGAGGATGGATGGATGGCAATTAACTAACACTGAATATAAAAAAAACACCAAAAAATGTTCACCTTTTCTGGAGTTACATACAGCAGCTTAATTAAAGGATCTTTTCTGGACAGCTGCATATAAATCCTTCCTGCTTCACTGTCACTTTTATCACCAGACAGGCTTGTTGCTGGAATCTGAAAAAAAAACAATGTCATTTGATCTCCTGATTATTTTTCAAATTGTTACATTTTCAGTGTCTAAAAATGATGAAACTAATCAAAAACAAAAAAATGATTTTCTACAGATCAAAATGAATGCAATGATGTCAGAACAAACTTAAAAACCATATCGTCAAAATTATTTACAATCTCAAAATTTTGAAAATTAGCTGAATTACAGATGTAGGCATTCCATAATTTCATATCAAATTGTGAATTATTTATAATTTTTTCTAATTTAAAAAAAAAATGCATAAAAGTAACTCGTAAGCAGACTGTTTCTCTAGATTGTTTCAACAGATCAGAGCGAATCATCACGCTTACATCAAGGGTTGTAAGTTTCTGGATCTGATCGACTATAAGCGACTTGAGTGGGGAGACGACGACGGTCACTCCGGGAGAAACACAGGCAGGCAGCTGGTAGCACAAACTTTTACCTCCACCTGAAGCAGACACATTTGTATAAAAAGTTGAACGTTTTCCGTCCAACTTGTTGATCAATACTGTTAGTTTTATGTAGAATTGTGCAATTTAAACATTAAACCATCAGAGACTTGTTGCAGATTCAGTCTGTATGCTCAAACCCTACATTATTCTAAATGAGAAAATACTGGACATGAAGGACAATCACATATTTTATTATATAAATAAAACTATTAGAAATGTTGAGTTTTCCTAGGGATATAAAAATATCTATTCCCGTCGCTTTTGCTTTTCAAGAAGTCTAAATCTCTACTTTCTGTCTCTTACAGGAACAAACGTAAATCTCTTGGAGTTCTGAATCTCGGTGCTACTCCTTTACCGTGGAGTTAAAGAACACAGTTTAAATGTTAAATTAGATGATTCTCATTGGACTGTGCTTCCACCAACCTGTCGGCATCAACACAAAGGTATCTTCTCCCAGAAGAGCAGCATTTATAGCTTCCAGCTGGTTGAACCTGAACTGATGAAGTCCAAACCGCTTATGAAAGATCTTCATCATTTCTTGGGAGTGGGGAAAATTGAATCCTCGGAAGCGGTCATGAGCTGGGTTTCTGAAGGTGGGCTCTGATTTAAGCAATGGCAAAAAAAATTATAAAAGATACTGTAAATGAACAACTGAATTTAGTATCTTTCATTGTTCAAACACAGATTCATTAAAACGTTTTGGCTTAAAATAAATATATTCAATTTGTGCTTGTTTAATAATCCATCAGTTGTGCAGGTCATTAATAATTGTGATCAATAAAACCAAGCAGACGCTGAGATTCAAAGAAAAGTTTCAGTTCAGAACCAAACAGGTTCTACACTACACAGATGGAAGCAGCTGAGAACAAATCCAAACTACATTTTCTTTTGTTTTGCAGCACCACCTGCAACTTTTAATTTCTACTAATTATTTTTTCCCCATTCTACACCATTCTTAGAATCTCTGCCCCTATAGTCGATGAGTTTCAATCCGACTTACCAGGTGAAGATATCTTGGGAGGCTTCGGCGTGGAAACTGAGGTAGAGGGTTTCTTGTCCCATGAGGACTTACTCGGGCCTCCTTCCTTCACAGCAGGTGCAGTTATCCGGTTTTGTCTTTGGACTGATGACGTTGGGGCTTCTTCAAAGTATTCAGGAATGTCAGACTCATTAAAGTCATCTATATCAAAATCGTCAATGTAAAAGTCGTCAGTTTCAGCATTATCTACAGTTGTGCAAGTTGGGATTTTCGATTTATTTTGCTCCACAGACACAGGTTTGTTGGGTGAGAAGAGATCGTCTTCGTGGAGACGACTTGTGTTCTCTGAGAACCGAGAAGGTTGTTTTAGAAGTCTGGGAGCTGATAGAGAATCACAAATACTTTCATCTTCCACACAGATCGCCCTGCTGCTGTTACTGGACAAGTGGTTATAGGTAGAATGATCCGAGTCGTAATCCAAAGAAATGACTGAAGGTCTACGGGACTGCTGAGACTTCCTGGAGTCCAGAACCGCAGAGCTGCTGGGCGTCAAAACACAGCCAGAAGAAGTTTCTTTAAAGCTGGCGTCAGAGATAACGGTGCTGTCAGGCTGCTGCATCCTGAATGAAAAGTCACCGCCAGTGGCAAGAATCCTCTTTCTGCAGGAAAAAGAAGACAATTACATTTCTGAGAAGACTGAAACATGCAACACTGTGAAAAGTTGATGATCAAACCTGTGAGCTCTACGCAGCAACAGTTCATTCCCACAGGACAGAGAGATCAGTTCATGCTCTGGGATGGAATCGACCAGAGCACAGATGGACTCCATGATACTGTAGAGCTGTTCACCTGCCAAAAATACAGAACAAAAAAACATTAACAATGAAGAAAACCTCAAAAATACGATCGAGTATCGGAGAAAAAAAAAAAGTAATATTATGAGATTAAAAGTTGTAAATTTACTAGATTGAAGTCGAAATGAGCCTACGATTCATCAAGTGAACGGCGTATGCAGCAGCAGACAGACTTAACTGTCAGTGTCTTGGATTGAGGCATTACAAAAGTTTAATTTACAGTTTATTAATGTTTTATTTACTGATGGGCGGCTTGGTGGATCTCTGCAGAACCCGTTGATGAGCCACCTCCACTTCCAGTGATTTCTTCCTCCACAAAAGACCAGATCTCCTCCAGCTGTGTGATGTTTCTTAAGAGTTCTAGTTTGGGGAATTTTAATTGTTCTTGTGCTAACGTAACAGCCTATTTTTATTTCTCTTTGTTGTTTTGTGCTGAAACGGGATGTTTCATTTGGAGAAGGGGGCGTATTGAACACTGTTGTCATTCTCCTTTGCTGGTTCTTCTGCACATGACAGAGACATGACGTAAGGAAGCATATGGGCTTCTGGGTATGTGGACTGAAAGGGTAGAAGTCCGTGCGCCTCTGAGCTCTTTATTTTACAAATAAAACTGCATCACTGATACTGAACCCCAGAAAATCTACCTCACTGATAATAATTTAATTTCGATTCACCAAAAGGTTCAGAATTGTTTGTTTTTGACACCAATCTGGAAATAAAACTTCACAAGGTGCTCCATGTCTTTCATATTCGAGGACGGCTCAGATAAACATACAACTATGGTTCTGTTCATGTACATTTACGACTTTTTGTCTTGTAAATTTATTACTTATATCTCGTATGTTTCCAAGATTTGAAGTAATACATTTACGAATTTGAAACAAAAAACATTTACAAGAAAAAAAAGTCCCAAAATTAGCCTATGACTTTTTAAGTTATAAATATAGGACTTTGTTCTTGTAATTTAACAGTTATGACTTTCTTCTTGTAAATGTATACATTTTTTTTAAAGTCGTAATTTTTTTTGATTGTAAACTGGCATTAATACTCTGTCGTACATAAACCCTGATGTTGTAAAAAAAACAAAACAAAAAAAACTCACGCGTTGAGTCTTTGGAGAGACGATCTGAAGGTTCAGGAAGAGTTGGAGCAGAACTTTTTGTTTTAGAAGAAATTAATCGACTTTGAGTTTCACCTGTTTTAGATCTGTGAAGAAAAAAAAACACTTTTTAAACTTATTTTTAATTAATCTTAAGGATAAAACGTGAATACAGCATATAACAGGACAGGTAACAACAACAAGAATTATGATGGTAAATCCAATAGTCTGTGGAAAAACAGTAATTGTAACAAAAAAAATCATGTTTTAGGATGCTACCGCAACTTAGGATAGAATTTATTACTACATTTTTGTCAAGGAAGAATCACATCTTGACTTTTTTGTTTTTGCTGAAATGTGAAATAAATCAACCAGATGATTCATAACTGCAGAGGGGCTAAAAAAAACTACCTTGTCTGTAGTGAAGATAATGTATAGGAAGTCTCATCAGTGCCAGGTGAAGGAGGAATGCAATCAAAGTCAACTTCAGGCTCAGAGTTGTCCTGAAGTTCAATAACCTTTGGGTCAATCCATTTCTTACTTTCTGAAGGGCAAAAAAAATATCTGGTTAATAAACTCTCAAGACTTTTTTTAAGCCATTTTCCTTGGTAAAGCATCATAAAATAACTACATACCTGATTTAGTTTCAGTCTTTCCAACCACAGTGTTTGTATCATCTTCACTGTCGCTCAATACAGACTTTAAGTTTTCAAAGGCACGTCTTTTCTTTACTTTTACAGGCGAGTCTTCCACTTCAAATTCTACTGGTTCCTGAATCAGACCAGGTTCAGGTGAAACTGTACTGTTGCTTGAGACATTTTGCTCCAGTTCATTTGTCTCCATTCGGGGTTGGTCGTCATCCTTGATGCTTAATTGTGGTGTCACATGAGCGGTATTGGAACTTTGTTTCCCTGTGAACTCTGGAAACTCTTCACCTGGAGATGATGGCTTTGTGATCTTCCCGGAACTGAAGGAGTCGTTTTTAGTTTTGACAGGAGTTTCAAAGTCATCAAAATCATCCCAGTCATCCAGTGGAAATTGAGATGCATCAAAACTTGGCACATTAGTTTCGCTGATGCTGTGATTGTCAGCTTTGGTTTGAGTGGTAGCACCATTATTACCAGACAAAGCAGAAGGAGTCTGACATGCTGGGAAAGTGTTGCCTGCTGGAATGATGGAGTCTGACTGGCATTTAGAGCTAACTGAGAAGAAGCTGTTGATTTTGGATTTTTGAGTTCTTTCAAGCTTGTTTGAAAATGTCACAGAAGATTTAGTCAATAAACTGCTTTTAGGGACATTGACATTCCTGTTTGCCAAAACACTCGAGGCAGTTACCTTGGCTGGGTATTCCACTTTAGTTGTACCTGATGTGGACTTCTTTTTGAAAAGAAAGGGACTGAAAGACAAAAAAAATAGGGCATATATGAAAGAAAGCATTTTCTTTTTAAGATGTTTTGTAGTCATCAGCATGTGAGCTTCCCCACAACCATGGAGGCAATACAGGTTCTCCATCATGAGAAAATTGCCACAAGAACATGTTGAAATAAATATATTTTCATTAGGGTGGGTCTTCAAGACATTACAGGCAAATCTGTTTTGTATTGATAAACGAACGAAGAGTTTTACTTTAAACTTTACATGACTGAAAACACCTAAAATGTGAGTCCTAAAAGCGCATTTTCATAGCTAGATTAAACGTACTATCGTGATCGTGAAGTTAGTTGCTAAAGCTAGATATCTAGTCACACGGCTGCTCGATAATCTGAACGGGTCAGAAACGTTCGCTCAAAAATATCTTCCTAAACAGAAATCCGCCTATTTTTTTTTTTATCTAGGATGCTTGACAAATAGGCTAAGATAAATGCTAACAGAACATGTTAATGCAATCTTACAGTTCATATTTTACTTTACTTACCCCGTTTTTGGTTTAGCCAACGATAGCTTGCTTTGGGAAGCATTGTTGTGCCTCGCTAGCTGTTCTTGCAAGTTATTTTGTGGAAGACTAGACATTGTTGGCAAACGTATCGAGTGTTAGCTAACTAGCGGTGTCCACTGTGCTCATACACTCAAACATATTTTCCCGAGCATTCTTTCTGAGGAATGGGAATGTTTGAAGTGCCTCCGTTCCTCCGTAAGCTTGTAAACAATAACAGTTTTAGCCCTGAATGCAAAATAGAGGTTCCGTGGTAAAAAGGTTAGCCAAACTCCAGATTTTGCGCCTATTCAAGGGACAAGCTTCCTATTGGCTAACTTTGAGCGGGGAAATGAATTATGGGAAATGCAGTCATGTTGATGTAAACATATGGCAACTTCTACGGAGATAACAAAGGCTCAAAAATACATCCGTGATTTTACGAATGTCTATGGCAGAGTCACTGACTAGACTGTGGACTGAATTTGAATCAAGACACAGTTTCGTCCCGCAACAAACATGTTAAACTAGATAATTTAATAAACAAACACTTCAGAGCGGGGATCTTTTCTAACATTTTACCGTTGTCGTTTGACGGAAGTGCACTGACCAATTGCAAGCGTGTTAGCCCGTCACATGATAGTACTTAGCCAATGAACAGCGTGCTTTACAGCCCATAAAGGTTGAGCTGACGGGAATTAAAATAAAGTCTAATGTGGCGAGTTAAAGGGTCAGCATATATCTAACCATGAAACGGATTACTCGTTAAAACAAAACAAACAAACAAAAACAATGAATGTTCCGAGTTCATCATTAAAAATGTGGTTCCACTCCAGCCTAAGTTTGAAATTATGACAAGCTATAGTTCACTTTTCTCACTAAAGCCTTAGTCACTACTGCCCCTTATGGGTAAATATGGGGTGTCTGTGGGCAAGAATGTGCAAACCTGTACAAGGGGCACAGATGGCCTGCAGGAAATAATAAGGCCATAGACCACTTGTTGAGCCAGTTTAGTAAAAATGGTCATGCACATTTTTTTTCTGTGCATGTGATATGTCATAGTGAACACTTTTGCAAGACTTAAGGATACGTAAGGATGAAATAGATGAGACACCGGTATATTGTAGTTTTTTTTTTCATATATATATTTTTGATCCACCAAAGCCTTACAAGTTCTTCACTAAACACTTATACACGTGACAGTCATACGTTCTATTTTTATGACATCCCTAAACCCTTTAACTGACCGACCAATACAAAATCAACAAAAAATTATTTATTTCTGCTGTTTTTGTCTGGTGGAGTAATACACAATCAAAGTTCTTTTTTTAATAATATCTCTCCTTCCTCTGCTTTGCTGTTTGATTGAGCAGGGAGCTAAAGGGATTTATGGTGGTCAGGCCATACAAGAGAACGGCAAGACAAGAGCACTTCTCTTAGGATGCCGCTGCACCTGTCTGCGACTCTCCACAGCCACGACAACCCCAAAACCAGTAGCATCCATGCAGGTTTATCCCCATACAGCTGCATGTGACTAGGCTTAAGATCTGCAGAAAACATTTCTGTTCTCTAAAATGGTTATGATTCAAGATTTAAAACTAGGAAAACTTCCTCTTTTTATTTTTAAACACTTCTGACATTTACACATTTGAAAGGCAGCACTGTTTTTGTTAGTATTGAGTGAAACTTCCGCTCCAACCATCTTTTAATCTGTCATAAAAGTGTTCCCAGTTGTCTTTAATTATGATTTTTAAGGAAAAATCAAGGGACCTGTTTCATTTTCTAGTAATGGGGTCTGCAACCTGAAGGTCTGGAGCCACATGCAGCTTTTTTATTCCTGCATTCTTCCTTTGAAGAAAACTTCAAACTTAACTAATTAATTGATATATGTTTAGATTTTTGATATGCCAGATAGCCCTGACTGTATAAAATTATGGTAAAAGGTTGAATCTACTGTCAGAGTGGTTTATAATCAAAGTGACTTTATCTTATTGCATTTACATGAACATATTTTAAAATAATTGGGATTTTACACTAATGTTGTCATGTTTTTACTCTTTAGTAAAAGAAGAAAAAGGAACACAAAAGGGATAATAATAAAAAATCTCATGTTTCTTCCATTTTTAATTAAAGTAAATCTGCTGCAGCTGGGGGGTCTGGTTAAACACAGGATGGGTTTTATTATGAAAGGTATTTGAATGTTCTATTGTCATAGTGTCTAAGTTAAATTTGTTATATATAGAGAAACTTAGTTGTAGAGAACATTTCAAAGCTATATTTTATAAATAAATGGATTAATGACTTCAGAAAAAAAACAAAATTGTATTTTTCTAACTTTAAGGTGAAACTTTGCAGCTCTTGCTGAGTTTCGGCCCTTAACAACCTGGACCAAATGGCTCTTTTAAAGGTTGCAGACTCCTGTTCTAGGATATAGTTTCTGCAGAGTGACAGGATTTCATCTGAAATTCGCCTCTGAATTGTGGGCGGCACTGTTGACGTGGAGTAAGCCCGCCTTTTTCCCATCATCCAATTGCTTGCCCTCCCAGTAGCTTCCAGACCCTCACAACCTCAACATTAAGAGGGCAACAAATATGTGAGCAAAATCGGAACAATCTAGCTGTACAGTTCTGATGTGGCTATAGTTCTCTGAATGCATTAGAATGGAACGGAGCGGGAAGCTTGTGGTTGCTGTAGTCGACACAACAGTATTTTTTGTCTGCTCTTGTTTCACAATGCTTTGAATGTTAAAAAATTTTGTTAAAAACACCAAAAACATTTTTTTTATCAGTTGGTCTTCAAAGATATTGTCAGTCATTTTTATGTCAAGCTACATGTGTCAATAAGTTGTTGAACACTTGTTAATTAGTGATCTTCAGTCTGGAACTGGGAAAACACAACTACATGATTTATTTTGTAAAATGCTATAAAATGCAGTAAAACATGAAGGGATGGAAGCAGTCTCAGTAAAAACATTGATTTAAAAACTGCAATGTTACATTTTTTATTAAAAATACTTAAATACAATTTAGGTGTGTTTGTTGTCAGCAGTTATGATTACAGTGTAGGGATTACTAGTAGACAAATAATGTGGAGCAAAATACAGAAAACTAAGACAGAATGATACTTTAGTGAATATTTTGTTTTTCAAAGATTTTATTCAGATGATAAAAAGTTTTTTCATTCATTTTTTTACCCAAATAGAGATAAAAAAACATAAAGATTAAATCTCAGGGATGTCATTGGAAAAGTTTCTTCCTTTACGTTAATCACATTTCTCTTGAAAAAATATCACGTTTAAATTTTAATATAAAATCTACAAAAGTGCTACATATAAACAATTTGTAAGTACAAAATCCTTTAGGCCAGTCTCACATTGATTAAAAATAAATTTCAAAGAATTCTGTGCAATTAGTGCAGTTTTTAACATCCTTTCATTTTTGAAAAGAATGCATCTTACATGTTTGACTTTTAAGAGGTGATCAACTCAAAAACATTTCAGGTATTTTTTACGTGACACAATTTTTGAATTACACTATAATTAGACAGCAAAATCAACGTAACTTTAGTTCCATTCAAACTCATTTTTCACTTTGATCACATGCGTTTGACTTGATCTTTTCCATTTGTGTTATTACACATATGTGATATAAAAATAACAATATGGTTATATATAATCATATTTTAGTGCAGAATAAAACATACAAAAAACAAATAAGCATTAGCACACACACAAAAAAAATATTTTATCTTTTAAAAACTTTAAAAGCATTTTACAATTTTAGAAAAAAAGTCAAACCACAGGAAAAGAGGCACAGGCTGCAAGGCCACACATGTTCTTCCCACGTTCAATGAGAAAGTATCTGTAAGAGAAAATGACCTTTAATAGTGATTTTAAATTTTATTAGCATTTAGTATTAAAGTAGAAAGAACTATTACCCATTTATGCCCCATTCAGCCCCCCAGGAGTTCTTTACAATCCAGTATGGAGTTCCATTCTCTTGTCCATAGCCCACAGCGAGTACAGCATGGTTTACCTTGTCTGCAGTGCTGTGGCATTCAGTGCTAAATTTAGAGAGAGAGAACATGACCGATGTGGTGAGGAATGAGTAACTTAACTCACATCATTAACAATTAAACCGGGGACACTTGACAGGAAATAAAATATCAAATTAGAAGATGAATAAAAGTAGAAAGCAACTCTAAGATAAAAGTGTGTTCACACCAGGAAAGTCTGTTCTCTTCTTTGATCTGGATCAAAAGCCAATTTAGTTTAATAAAGTTAACAAAGTATAAAATAAATAAATGCAAATGAACTTTTTCTCATTGCCAAAAAACATTTACTAACATTTTCTATCATTTGCATTCAGAACCTGTTGTAAAAAAATACCTGTACCTTTGTAACTTTTTTGATTAATTTATTAACCAACTAAATGGTCAAACCTGGTTTTGTCTCACCTGGTGTACACGCCCTGATGGTATTGCATAAAGTCTGAGGTCACTTCAAAGGCAAAGCTGACAGGATTCCGAGTGGCGACGGCATCCACCATCCCCATCTCATCATACTAGGGGAGCCAAGATTGTATTTTTACTTTTGTTCAGAAATTAAAACATAAATAAATAAAAAGATGCCCACTCACCGCTGTGACGTTCACCACTTCCTTCACAAACGCAGTCGCCAGGGAAGGCTTATACATACATTTACCGTCCTAATGTAGTAAAACGTAGAGTCAGTCCTTGTATTTTTTATTTCATTTATTCAACATATTAAACATAGGACATACCCATTTATGATCAAAGTAAACACATTTACATAATAAAACATACAAGAAAACACATCTTAGTTCTATAAAAAACATATATCAAAAACAATTAACGACTTTAATCTCCTGATGACTTACCATAGCTGTGTAGGGGTAGTCCTGTTCCGTCATCAGTCCTTTGTTGTACTTTATGTATTCAAACGCTTGACTGGGAAGACCCCTGAAAGACAAATTAGGATTTGGTTTCAAAATTCAGATTGATAAACTGCAGTGGTTACAGGAAACTTTAAAAGAAGAAAGAAAATGTTGAAGTCACCCGTTACATCCATGGTTGTTGAAATCTTGGGCGCAGTCAACCAGCTGTTGTTCCGACTGTTTTATCATCAAGAATGGTATGAGGACAGCAGTCAGCACATCTAATTTGGTCACTTTGGCATTAATTGTTTGAAAGCGAAGTTTGTCACCAATGATATGAGCTTTCCGGTGAAGATTGCAGTGACAGATTCCAGACAACCAGTGGTGGAAAACGTCCAACAGCTACCACAACCTCCCTTCAGTACCAAGAATGGCAAACATACACATCATTATTGAACTATTTGTGCACTAAGTACATTAGTACACATTTTACACTTGAACCTTGCGCTTCAACAAGACACTTTTGTTACAAACCAAAGGTCTGAGACAAAAAAAAATATTAAAAAAACACGTAACTAGAGAGCTCTTCGATCATTGGCCAGGAATTACGAGGGCGGGAAAAAGCAACAAGAGTAAAAAATTATAGAAGTCATGCGCTTTGCAATCCTTGGCGAGATAGCTCACTTGTTCAAACTTTATATTTCGCTGACCAATTTTGAACACCTGTTTCAACAACACTTTTTACTGCTACTTTGGTACAGCAAAGGCATACCGCAAGGCAGCTACTTAGGAAATAATGGATAAGAAAGTACGCTGTAAAGTGTTTATGACATACAGATAGTGTGAGAAGCAACGTGTATCACGTTAAATGTTGTTTCATTGAGTCTGAACTCATCTGAGCAAATTTCAATGAGTTCTTGTGTCTCATTGTTGCTCCACATTTCTCTGTAGATTTTTCTGTATTTATATCCAATAATGCACGGCTATGGTGGCCGGTTTGGCCCAGTTCTGCTCCGAACACAGACCCTATTCAGACTAGGAAAAACTCAGAGTAAACCAGAGCTCAGTACGATCCGAAACAAACAGACCATTTCAAAAGAAACTAAACTGAAATTTTGTTCCGGATTGTTATAGATTATGAGGGGAAACAAACTCTGGTTCACTTTAAGCCATCCAAATGTGTCATTTTTTTTAGAAAAGCTTAGAATAATTAATAAACACATAACTTTAGTCATATTATCATAGGCCATAAAGTAGAAAAGGAATAACAGGAGAAATGAACGTTACCAGCTAGACCTGTTCTATAACTTCTCTAAAGTGTGTATGAGTTGTTTTTGTAAAAGAAAATGTGAGGAATAAAACATTGTAATTCAAGTTTAGATTAAAAAAATAGTTTAAAAAAGTAAAAATCAAAACAGATACATTGGAAATCTTTTTCGTTGTCTCTAAGGTTGCTTTAGTTTTATCTTTAACCCTTAGGTCTATGGTAGGTCACAAAACAAGACCTTTGAGACCATTAAAAAGTTGATGTTTGTGTCGAATGTCACCTGATTCTTAACAGGTGTTATGTAGTTCCCCTTCTTTCTCCAGTCTATTGAGTCTGGGTATGGCCCTTTGCTGCTGAGGTGGTTTCCATTGGTGGCTGAGCAGTTCTGTTAAAAAAAAGGAACAGCACTGTCAATGCAAGCAGGAAAATGTTGTCTTGACCTGACTTGATGTCAAAAATATCTGTGTCAGCAGCTTCCTGCACAGATGGCTGTACCTGTGGCTCAGACCAGAGGAAAGCTTTGCGGAACTCTGTAAATGTCATGTCTGAAAACTGATTCAGTGCCACTGTGAAAAGAAATTACATTATTTTATGAGTATTCTTGAAAAAGAAAAAAAATGGCAACATAAAAAGAGTTCATACTTGTGAATGAATGATTTCCTGCATTGTGTTTGTCAATCTTCCTCTTGTTTTCAGTGAATATCTGCAGTCTCTCCTGGTATTCCATTATGTTGTACTCCTTGTTGTACTGCACAGAATAATTGTATTTTTATTCAGGCTTCACTTTTTCCTACTTGTAATTAAAAGCTACAAAAAAATGCAGTTATCTAACTTGAAAAAAACTTTATGCAACAATTTACGCACGTGTTGCGTAAAAAAAATAAATAAATAAAGCAAAAACACCAACCTGCGCCATCCAGACCTTAAACTGGACCTCATCTGCAAAGAATTGAAATGATTCATATTTATTTTGACGCCACTGAGGATTGTGAAAGTGAAACTTAGATTCAGCGCGAAAACAGTGGGACAAGAACAGTTCTTACCGTGTTCAGAAACAGGGACGGCTGAAGTTACGAACGGCAGAGCCAACAGGAGCCAGAGACTCGTCATGTTTGGTGGAGAAAGGTGAAGCGAAGGTGGAGAGAGACGACCGCGCGCGCGGATCTCGGTCCGCTTCAAGGAGCCCTTTTAAAGGTAACTGTCATTCCCCGATCCCCTTTCCCTAACCACGCCCTAATCACGCGCACATGTATTACGTGACTTCCCTTTTGCGCCATTTTTTTT
>NC_050517.1:19301308-19303220 GCF_002922805.2 Oryzias melastigma
TTATCTGGTTGGTTTTGGTTTGTGGAAAAAAAAAATGCTGCTCAACCAAATATACCCAAACTAAAATGATAAAACTTCTCCTGAAAACTCCTCCATGTTCTGGAGATTGTACTGGGAGACACATTAAACCTTCTTGCTGCACCACGTGTGGATGTGCCATCCTGTAGAAGTTGGACAACCTGTGCAACTTCTGGAGGATTCAGGAATCGTCTCATACTGCCAGTAGAGATAGCAAGCCATAATCACCACGAGTGGAAAACCAGCCAAAAAAGATCAAGAGGGAGAAACTTGAAATGACCTCCACATGTAACACCAGTCCTGTTGTAAGCAGCACCAACAGGTGTATCTACACCGGAGCAGCACACTCACACAGGTAGCGGCAGGGAGGAGATTCTTCTTCTATCATATTTTTACTGTTTGTTAGCGCTCCTCCAACACCTACAATAGGGAGAACCTCGGAGCAAAAAGACAAATCGATGAAAATCCCCCAAATCTCGCCCCAGGCTTTTTTGTTTTCACAACTTTGTTCCTAATGTCTTTCTGGGTGTCACATTAATCCAACTGGACACAAATCTCAATGATTCATTTCTCTTTCATGATCATGTTTGGTATGGAAGCAATTGTGACTCAAAAATAAAAGTCAATACTAGAAATGCTATTTAATTTTCAAAATGTACCTGCATCATTTGTCTCTTAAATGAAATTAAAAAGCAATTATCAAAACTGCTTTTTTTATTTTCTTCTTCAACACAGCTCATTCTGTAACTTAATTAAAATGATAAAGAAAATGGCATTTGACATTTCAGTCGTGGTCTGAAAGATTCTCCTCTCACCAAACCTCAGCTCGTGTTGGACCGTCATACTCGGCTCCACAGACACAAAGTGGTTCCTCGTAGGCCGCTAGCTCAGGTTGAAAAAGAGGAACAGCAGGAGCTTCAGCTTGGAAGTGTAGAAGAAAAGGTCAATGTTTCTTGTGGAGTTGACAAACCAGAGGTGGCTGAAGTGTGGTGGTCAGCAGGGGTTATGCAGCCAAAAACAGAACACTGACATGCAATATAAAATATAAAGTATAATATAATATATAAAATGTAAAAATGGTTATTTTGTTGAGTCCAAAGAAAATGCAAATAGTTTTAAGATTTGTTGAACAGTATGTGCACAAAACAGTAATTAAGAAAAAAAAAGAAAATGTAAAACTGGGTCTTGGCACAACTGCCAAACTTCTGACTTCATAAATTATTATTATTATTTTTTTTTAAAGGCAGAGAATGAAACCCAAGAGATACGCAAGCGGAGACCAAAAGAATGAAAAATGTTGTGCCTTTGATCAATCCTGAGTGAACACATGGATTCAGGCCTGTTGCATCCAATTATTTATACTATTTGTTTAAGACATTTTAAAAAACTTTTCTTAGCAGCTTGAATTACTCTGTTTTATTTGACCATGAAAATCAGAAAGTTGATGTTTCAAACAAAAGCGGCAGGATTTCCTGACTGAGTTTTGTTCTCTGGTGATTCATGTGTCATAAAACCATAACAACAGGAGCCCACTTTACATTAGATTAAGGTGATTTTCTATCTAGTGACACAAAAAGTTGGCTATTTTAAATATATATGTGCAAAAAGGGTTTGATTATTCTAAACAGATAATTGAACTTTACTTTTCTTTTTTTTTTTACTTCATGAGGGTTTCTGGAGAGTGTTCTTGCAAGAAACCTGTCCTGCCTACCTAGTTTAACATTTTATCTTTTAAATTGTGCTTTCCATATCATACATCTAAAGTACAAAAAGGTCATAAATAAGAAGCTAACACTAAGATTCTTAGAACAAAAAAGAAAAACTAAAACATTTTTACGCTGTGAAGTGTTGCCTCCTCAGACAGAGATAAACAATAATAATAATAAAAACAAAT
>NC_050517.1:19303420-19305997 GCF_002922805.2 Oryzias melastigma
GAGCCCACTTTACATTAGATTAAGGTGATTTTCTATCTAGTGACACAAAAAGTTGGCTATTTTAAATATATATGTGCAAAAAGGGTTTGATTATTCTAAACAGATAATTGAACTTTACTTTTCTTTTTTTTTTTACTTCATGAGGGTTTCTGGAGAGTGTTCTTGCAAGAAACCTGTCCTGCCTACCTAGTTTAACATTTTATCTTTTAAATTGTGCTTTCCATATCATACATCTAAAGTACAAAAAGGCCATAAATAAGAAGCCAACACTAAGTTTCTTAGAACAAAAAAGAAAAACTAAAACATTTTTACGCTGTGAAGTGTTGCCTCCTCAGACAGAGATACACATTAATAATAATAAAAAAAAACTATTTTTTTGTCAAATTAATAACATTTTAGTTATAAGATGTCAGCTTATAGAGCTACAAAAAGACTTGAGACAAAATGCCCCTGAGATAAAATAGATTTATTAGCAAGAGGTAATTGGGAAACATATTTTATTACTTCTTCTTGTTTTCATCTTCATGTCTTCTTTTGACGTTTTTGTTTTCTTTACAAAACTGGGAGTATCTCTGGAGCAGTTCAAACATGAAGGTTGAAAGATAATTTTCATACCGCTGAATATTGCTAACAGCAAAATGTTTATTTGTTTAAATACCTTTATAAGAGTATGTGCATGTATAAGTGTATACAGTAAAAGTATATAGTATTATTCTGTGAAGGTGTTGCATGCCTACCACATGAGTTTCAAAAGTGTACTGTACATACATAGTAAAAATACATACAAGTATTCACAGAATAAGCACTACGTTACTATATTCCTGCTAACAGAAATTATTATTGACAGGATTACAGTATAAATGCAAAAACACTTTGAAGTTGCGCCCTACTTCTAAGTCATGGTTTCAAGACCACACTTTTGTAGCATGTCGTGTTAAGCTGGAGATACAACTTGTTTTCGAAAGGATTACACTGAGAACATTGAGAAAAATGCCAGGGTGCGTGTACAAAATGTACAGCACATCTCTGTGACGTGAAGTAACAACAAAGTACAAAATACTTTCCCATGTCCATATAAAGAGCAGGTCTTTTTTCTCTTTTATACTACTACAAAAATAGTGTTTGAATGCTGCAGGCAGAGGTCATTCACATACAGTTTATCATAGTTTTTAACAGCAATGCATATAACAGAGTGGTATACAGTCACGTTCCACAATCACTGGAACAGCAAGAAGGACAGATTGTCTTTTAATTACAGAAGAGCAACAACCTTTGAATCCAAAGCAGAACCCAGACCTCAAGGTACGACACTTAAAACCAGATTTTTTTTTTTTTGTATGAGTAAACGGATGAGAAACTTCAGAAAAAGAGGGAAATTCTTGGTGGAATTCTTTGAATGTGAAAAAAAACATCAACTTTAACCTTTTACTAGTTACATTCAGCATATGTTAGTTTTAAAACTGACAAATTTGAACCCCTCAAGTTTCTAGGTTTGCATTGTTGAATGTATAAGAGGACTGGACTGAGTGACTCCTCCCACCTGGTGTTCCAAATTGGAAGGATCTGCTGGTCCCAACTACCGGAAATCTAATTAGTAAATAAACAGCTACTACTATGTGGTTGTGTCCGAATTTCCCCCCATAATCACTATATAGTCCACTAGAATCTACTAATTCCAAAATCGAGTGCACTGGAAATTTCCCAGAAGTCTTTGCGAAAAACTAGCGTGCATCGATGGTCACTTGATTAGTGGATATAGACCAAAATGCATTGCGGTCAAACAATTTCGAACAAAAAAATGTTATGTGATGTTAAAATAAACCAACCATGTTTTCACCATCAGAACACAGTGGAGTCATAAATAAATGTTGTAAAATGTTCGTTTTTATTAGAGTTTCACTTCGTGAAATCGGTGATGTCTCATCCAGTGTTTAGAAAAACGAAAGAAAAGTAGTGAACGTCGTGTCCGAATTACCTTTAAGAACTATATAGTCTTGCGCAATATCGTTTTTTAGTAGTTAGTAGGTTCGGAAGGAATTCGGACATAGCTTCAGTCATATTAGTTAGAATAAACATTCTTGCTCAGCTACCTTTTTTCAACATGTTGTTGCTAATACTATTTTTTTCATGTTATTTTTTCTGTAATGCAATTTATAACTTGACCAATCAGTAATACTTCAATAAAAGTTTTGTCACTTTTGAAGTGTTTGATTGAGCCTAATTTCAGTGGAAGGGGCGTGGTCTTCTAACATGCTCACTGCAGATTAGTGTGAATGACTGCAATAGAAACGTGGACTCAGACCAACTCAGACCAATCACTGCTTAAAGGCGATTTCTGGTTTCAAAATGGCGACTGCCATGTTGTGAAAAAAATGGCAACTGAATTGACTTCATTTTTTATGAGTGATGTAACACTCACTCGGTCCAGTTTTCTTATACAGTCAATGGGTTGCACCACTGTCACTGCTAAAATGAACAATTCTAATTGGATAATACTAGGAATCTAAACTATTAATTGAAATAAAGTCCCCAAATCTGCCTCAATGACCCATAGAGTGTCTGTCTCCTGAGATTTGG
>NC_050517.1:19306170-19308558 GCF_002922805.2 Oryzias melastigma
ACACTTCTTTGTTTCTGGTTCTCTTTATACCTGGTTGCTCTTTTAGGCAACTTTACAGCAATTTGTTTTAACATATTAAAACACTGAAATTGTTTTTTAGAGTAGTGATCAGAAGTGAAAAGAACAAATGCTTCTCATTTTGGTCTGGGAAACACAAAGACATGTACGCTTTGGAAAGCTTGCTGTCATTTCCACTGATCAGTGTTCTCTCTCTGGAGTTACAGTTAGCTTATTTCCTCTGTGCTCTTTTACCTGATTTGATGCAGTTCGTTTATACAGTGCTACATTGTTTGCAGAGAACTTCAGTGATCAATAAAACCCAAGCCAAGAGAACAATGGCCAGCATCACAGGTGCTCAGAAAGTGCAAATTATACACAGTCTCACATCATCAATTAAAATAATGTCATTGGTCACTAAAAAGGACACAGTTGCATGCAACTAGAGTGACCTCTATTATTATTCGTGAATTACTAAAAAAAAAGTTATTTTAACAGGTAGTGTCATGGCAACAATAAAAAAACACTAACTTGTATGTGTGAAACTATTTCAAACATCTACTGTACAGAAGAGTGGCTATCCTAATCATGTACATCTATACAAATCTCAATGTTAACGTATGAGTAGTATTAACATAATTAATTGAAGAACAACCTCTCTCCTTAGTTGGGCACTTTAGGCTCAATTCTGAGTGAGGCTTTGTACATGCTTTCTTCATCCAGAGCAGAGCTCTTGTCCAGGAGATACTGGGCTACCTGAAAAGCAAAGAAAAGGCTTAAGAATGTCATGCATAGAAACATTTTTATTGTATTAAAGCACATGAGCTTAACCTATGTTAGTTTTAATTGGTCATTTACAGCAACATCCTATAAAAAATAGCAGAGATTTTATTTAAAAGATCAAAAATCTGCTGCTCTTAAGAAATGTACTCTACAGGATATCTCAACTAACCCTTAACTCGTTCAGTACAGCACACAGCTTGAAGAACCCCAAACGTTCCACTCACTCACATGCTGATTTGGATAAATATGGACTAAAAATAACACTTCTACTTTTGTCAAAATCACTCGTGTGATTAATTACTTCCCTGTTTTGAACTCTTCAAAATAAATAATAATAATTATCAAAAAATTAAATCAAGAAAAAATATGTTTCAAAAAGAATAAATTACTTTAAACAATGAAACCACACAAAATTATGGGACATTTTTTTATTGCTGTTATTAAATAATTTAACTACATTTTCAGAAAGAAAGTTCTAAATCTTCTTTCTTTATGATTTCACCAGTTTTCATCAAAGCTGCCATTAGACGCTATATAAATGTTTTAACTCGTATTTTTTGCAAAATCTGATTTAAAACCATGACTGAGTTTAGCCTACACGCCTTTATAGGTGTTACTGTACAGAGATAGTCAGCAGTATTTGTCAATAGTTGGGTTGTGAGCTTTGCATTTTAGATTCCTGCAGTTGACTGAAGTAAACATTTTGCAAAGGGTCCATTACACAATAAAGAGGCATGAAGTTTTGAAAAATAAACTATTAAAATGTGGTTGATATGTGGATGTAAAGGTGTAAAAATGTACCAACCTGTGTCACTCAACCTTTTGACTTACTGTTTGGAATAGTGTAATACAAAAAGTGGAATAAAAGATGAGGAAAAAAAGTTCTGACTCTAAATTTATTATTTTTTTTTCTCAAAATTAAAAAAATAAATAAAGAAAATTTTAGACATTTTAGAAAGGTTCTAATAAATATAGTCAAAATTTTAAGTTAGAATCTTACAACATTATTATTATAACTTTGTGGATTTATAACATCCTTACAATTCTAATTTGCTATCTGCAACATAAAGGGCTTTACATAACACAAGTGAATGCATATTAAAATAAAATTAGCCTATACACACCCACTTTCAAAAAATAAAACTCACCATATACTCACAAATATGCTCAATTTCTGAAAACTATATCTGATAACTGTCTCTCTACGGAGTCAAAAAACAATAACAGTAAATACAAGTTTGGCCTGACATTGTTAGGAGAAAACAGTTGGAAATCTTTTCAGAAGCCTGCAAGAGCACAGAGGGCTTTTTTTTTTTTAATGTAGTTTTTTAAACCTCTTAAGGACTGCCAATGCTCTTTCATGCCTTTAGGTTTCATGTTTACATTCAGGTTTCAGCCTCCTGGTCCTGGTTTTTATGGGACAACTTATGGGGACGTACCAGATTGAGAGTGCCAGGCTCCTAATCTAAAAGCAGTTTATACTAAATTTCAAGATCCTTTACCCTTTTACTTCATACGTTTTATTTGATTTTCAAGTTTAAATCAGTCCACAGTTGCTGATTTGGACGTGTGACTCTCAGTATGAGCTGTACCGTTTTTGCTCCATGC
>NC_050517.1:19309145-19318952 GCF_002922805.2 Oryzias melastigma
ATAACATCCTTACAATTCTAATTTGCTATCTGCAACATAAAGGGCTTTACATAACACAAGTGAGTGCATATTAAAATAAAATTAGCCTATACACACCCACTTTCAAAAAATAAAACTCACCATATACTCACAAATATGCTCAATTTCTGATAACTATCTGATAACTGTCTCTCTAGGGAGTCAAAAAACAATAACAGTAAATACAAGTTTGGCCTGACATTGTTAGGAGAAAACAGTTGGAAATCTTTTCAGAAGCCTGCATGAGCACAGAGGACATGTAGTTTTTTAAACCTCTTAAGGACTGCCAATGCTCTTTCATGCCTTTAGATTTCATGTTTACATTCAGGTTTCAGCCTCCTGGTTCTGGTTTTTATGGGACAACTTATGGGGACGTACCAGATTGAGAGCGCCAGGCTCCTAATCTAAAAGCAGTTTATACTAAATTTCAAGATCCTTTACCCTTTTATTTCATACGTTTTCTTTGATTTTCAAGTTTAAATCAGTCCACTGTTGCTGATTTGGACGCGTGACTCTCAGTATGACCTGTACCGTTTTTGCTCCATGCAAGCCTTTTTTTTTCTTTTTCTAAGCCCATTTCAGTCATTTTAGGATAAAATATCTGATGAGAAGAGGAATATTTCACTACTTGTACAGGTTTTCAGTCCTTATGGCAAGTGAAAGGCGTCAATAATCGCCGCAAAAGCACCATAAAAAAAAAACTGCATTTTAGCCAAGAAAAACTCAGCTTTTTACAGCCGTTACAGGACAACACAAGATGGCGTAATTTAGGAGCTACTTTTAAAACACGTGTGAAAAGCAGTGTTTTTCTTGGCCAATAACGCCATTTTTTACTGCGCTTATCCTAGCGAATTTTGACCCCTTTCGCTTGCCATAGACTATTACTGGGCCACACAGTGAACACAAGAAAAACAAGTAATTATGTTTCTATTCCATTCCTCCTGACCACCAGAGACGGTGCTTCAACCATTGAACGATCCTTCTTGCCTATGCGTTGTTCAAGAATTTACTGAAAGTCCCTGTTGACCTCCTGGTGACCCACATGAGGCTATAGTGATGTGGCGCCGGGAGCACGGTCCCAAACTCTTCTCGCAAGAACACAAGGGACCCAAGGGACCCAAGGAACCCAAGGGACCGGGAACTGGCAGTCATAGAAAAGTAGTTACCGGTATATGCGTAACTTTTGGTCTGTGTTTTTTTGGGTCTATTTTTCTTCTGGTTCTCTGCAGACTTGCTGTGTGTTTTCTGTATAGTTAAGTTTAAGATAAGTAGTTCCTCTTTAAAGCTTTTATTTTGTTTAGGATTTGAGTATGGTTCTTGTTGGATTAAAACGTCCTACAATTTATCGTCCTGCATTTGCGACCTTGGTGGTTTCACTTCTCACGCAATTATTTATTTAAAAAAAGGAACAATTACTGATTGCTCCAATGGACAATTCTCCTAACGAAATGCTCTGATTCTCAGGATGAATTCAAATTCCTCCCCTACCCCTATGGCTTCTTGCTACTCCTACAACTGTAAGGGTATTTGGAGGGGTAGACTTGTCCGAAATAGTTTTTTAAGGTCCCTTAAAAACTCCTAGGAGTTAGGATGTTCAGTGTTGCACTATGTTATGCATGATTTTAGGGGGAAATTGGTTATTTTCATTTTCTACTTTTATGAAATCACTCTGACCCCTTAGATTTGTTTCTAAACCACCGTTGAGGCCACAAGAACCAGGATCTTTAGGACAAGAACTGACTTACCTTTGGTTGAAGATCAATCTTGTATGCAGTTTGCTGAAACTGCCGGATTTCTCTGATGATGTGAGAAATCTTAAAAGGACAAAAAGAGTAACGGGTGTTATGAATTTTCCTACACAATTTCCATTGTTAGTCACTAGACATCTCACCATTCTCATCTTTGAGAAGTTGACCAGGTTGTCTTCGGTGTAATTTGGTGTTCCCTCTTCAATGAAAGCCAAATCACTGAGGTACATCCCCAGATAGGGCACGCAAGGAGGATCACAACTGGTGGAGGGTAAAATAAAAAATATATATATCATCCACTTGTTTTGTTTTTCCTATTCTGTTTCTAATTTACTCACTTCTTCAAAGCTTCTCTCAGGTTTTTGAACCTCCCGTCGGATGATACCAACTTCTGCAGCTTGTCAATTAAGGCTTTTGTCTAGAAAAAAGAAAGATTTTAATGCAAACGCTGTGCACTCAGCTAGAACACAATGATGGAGAAACAATCACCTGCTTGGAAACTTTGAGCCAAGTTTTCTTCAGGCGGAAAACAGAGCTGCGGTTGAGGGAGGAGGTGATCTCCAGCACGGCGTTGTAGTTATGCAAACAGCGGCAGATGTCCGCCACCGCTACCCATTTCTCAATGACTGATACTCGGGTCACAACGTCTTCACTCCGTAAGATCTCTGTCGCTATCAGGTCACTCATCTGGGAGGCGGAAAAATCAAATCATTGCTTAGAATAAAGTAATTCCTGGAACAGGAAGAGATTTGCAGAATTTGATAAAAACGTACATCATTGAAGTGCTTTGTTGTTCTCATGATGTACGGCGTCTTCTCATTTTTGTCATTCTTCATCCAGCCTAGACCAAAGAACTCCCTAATCAGAAAATAATAAGTTTCTCTTCTTGACCATTAGTTAGTTTAGTTGAGCTGTTAGAAGACTCACTCGTATGGGATGACTTTGAACACCAAGTGGTCCAGTAGAGTCAGCTGCTCTGCAATCTCCAGTGCAGAGTGGCTCTCAAAGGGTTCAGCTTTACCCCCTCCAACCTGAGACACACAAAACATTCAAACATTTAAACTCTGATAAAAATGTGTTTTTGGTGTTTTTAACATGTTCATTTTTCTTACAATGGAAAATTAAGTTTAAAAGTATTTCTTCATTAAAATCCTGAAGGAGGAGACGAAAATAATAAAGTTGGAAAAGGCTTGGAGATGTGATGTAGTGCCTAAAATGGCAAGCTCTCTGCTCTACTGCATTCTGCTGCATATGCCTCAAGGTGACTAGATCCAAATATGTCTTGTTTTCCTCGTCTGAGCTGGCATCTGGCTCCAATAGGATAGCTCCAATTTTTCTGTCCATTTTTGTTGTACCAATACTCTTTGATTGGAGTTGTGAGGTGCTGTAAGCTAGCAGGAGAGGGTGTAAACAGATGAATAATGGGAAATGAGGGCGGGCTTTCTCTGTGCTGCAAATTTCTGATGAACTACTGCTGCTCTGCAGAAAATATACTCTACAAAACAACTGTTTTCTTAATTTTGGCAAAAGACAGCATAATCATAATTAAAAGACCAATGGGAATGCTTTTACAAAAGATTAAAATATGATTGAAGTGGGACTTTAAATGTTGAAGCCAATCTTAAATTCTACAAAACCTCATTAGCAGTAGAATTACATCATGTTTAATCATTGGAAGATCAGGAGTTGAGATGGTAAAAAATCAGTTTTTATATATAATAACAGCCCAAACTAAAGAATATCAAATAGTTATCAATTTAAATGTTGTTAATAGACACAGGTAGGGGTTGCGTTTCTAGTTAAACCATGTTTTTGAGGATAGGACCTATTTATTTAGTGTTATTTTGTAATAAGAATTTTTTTTGTCATTTTTGTTTTACTTTGAAAGATCCACTCTCATGAAAATCATTTTTTAATGTTTTTAAAATGTTCTGATGGCATTTTTCTCATGATGGAGGACATTTATTTAGAAATTAAGCTTAAAATGTCCTAAGTATTTCTTGATTCAATTTTTTTTCAATTTTTGCTCCATGTGATGGTTTTGCCCACAATTTAGAGGTGATTTTCAAATTAACTACTGCTGCTCAGCAGAAACTATGTTCAGATACTATATTAAAAAAACAGACACTTTTTTGTGGCTAAAAAACAGCAAAATCATGATTAAAAAACACTTGGAACACTTAGATTTGATTAAAAATGATCTAAGTGGGTGTTTAATGTGAACAGTTTGCCTCAAGTAAAGCTACAGCTGTAAATATAAGTAAAGTATGTATTCTTTATTGGTATTTATAGTTTTTATTTCAGAGCCTCAAATCAAATGAATATCTGGTACAAGAATCTATTCTTACACTTAAAAAAAAGAGAAATAATGGATAAAAAAGTATCTTATAGCTTCACAAGGACAAATTTAAAAACCATTGCAGTCCAAACCCTTTAGGTTATAATCTATGAACAATAGAATACAATGTAACTGCTTCTCAGACTTCACTTACCAGTTGTGTTACGTCCTCTGTGGTGATCTGATTGTCACCATGATCTTCCTGAGTTAAAGTCCTGGCAAAAAGGAAAACAAAGTTTAGGTTGTTGAAGATGAAGCCAAACCAGCTAAGAGTCAGAACTTATTATTAATTCCTAAATGGAAAATTGAGGAAATTACAATCCAACAAGAAATACATCCCAGGTCAGGAACAGATAATCAATTTAATCAAATAGCTCTTTTCTTTAAAATACAAATGTACTTTTTCTCATGGCATTTTTTTTACAATAAGTAGTAATTTATTGCTATTGGTCTACAAAGACAACTTTATGGCATGTTTCTAACAACCAGTCCCAGACAAATATGATCTAAATATAACAAAGAAAACGGATTCTAATTGATTATTTAGTAACACATTTTAGTCTGACAGCCAGTTGACACACAGCCATACCTGATGATGTTGGCTGCTGCTTTCCTCTCCTGTGTTAACAGTTCAGGGTCATGCATCACTTCCTCAAGGAAGGCGATGACTTTAGTTTTCAGCTCATTGTTGCTTTCAAAGTCCTGAAGTGACACAAACCACACACATCCAAGAAGCTTAATGTCACGTCAGAGTTGTGTAATAATATTGTGTGTAATCACAGTGTGTGTTTGCTGTGTAATGATATAATGTCTGTCTTGTTTTGTTCTAGATTTAGATGTGACATCTGGCATTAGATTCTGTCCTATTATTGGGTTTATATTGTGTGTAATCAGTCTGTGTGTTTGAGCTCATTTGAGTGAGTGAAATCAAGTTTTGAGTTTGATGTTGTGACGCTTTTGTCCAACCATTGGAGCAGCAAACCAATGTGCTGCCAGACCAGATGAGAGACAGAGTCTCTCCAGTGTATCTTGGTTCTTCCTCCCAAGAGGACCTGGCTGCAGACATAGACATTCGTGACCAGAACTGGAAGTCCGCTTATATTGCTTGAAAAAAACTTTTCACGATTCTTTTTTTGAGTTTTAACAAAAGTTTTTTTACCACAACTTTGAACGCTTTCCGCTTAGATTTTGGGTTAGGATTAGGGTAAATTGTATAATTTCTACTTCCGGACGAAGATATCAGGCTCCATTTTGTCTACAGCCAGGTCCCTCCAGAGTGAACAGGCCTGCATACCCAGGGAGCATCTGAAATAGATGCCTAAACCACTTCAAATGGCTTCTCTTGGTGCACCCAACAACAACATTAATGGGAATTGTAACCATTTAATGTAAGTGGTAAATGGTGTATGCTTCTATGGTTCTACTACCTTCTTAGAAAGTCTAAAGTGCCTTACACTTTACAGTCACAGTCTCATTCAAACACTGGGGCCAACCTATAACAATGTGTGATGATATTGTGCTATGATGGCATTTGTTAGGTGATCTAAGTATTTTGATTGTAATAATGTTATCTCGTCATAGGTCCAAATTTATAACATTGCTTAAATAAACTCCAGATTTTGCATTTTAATTTGCTTTAAAGCTACCTGAGCATGTTTGGACACCCAATGTCTCAGCACATTCAGGACTCTGTTGGTGGCCGCCCGTCTAATTACAAACTCTTTGTCACCATTTCTCTGGTCTGTTGGAAAACCTGAAAAACAAAACACCAAATCAGTTACAGAAGATCTAAAAAAAAAACACAGAAAAAAAGAAGGTTATGTACCTGTGCTGGCGAGGGACATGCGCCGATACTTTTCCTTGGTAGGTGTCCCCTCATTGGCTCCAGCAGTGGCGATAGCGAAGGCAGAGGCGGCGGAGAGAGCGCTGCGATTGTTGTCGAGCTCTCTACATGACGGCATGACCATGCCATTGTTGTAGGAAAACAGGGAAAATTCTACACATAAAAGAAACAAAAAAAAAAATTACCATTTAGCTTACACATTAACTGGCTTTGTATGATGGGCTTTAAAGTCACATTTAACCATATTTAGCACTTTGACTTTAAAACAGCCTAAGATTGCTATATTTATACATATACTGAGGCATCTTGAAAATGGCTTTAGTAGCTGTGCACAAATCTCCACTAGGGGGCTCTAGAGATCAACATAAATTTTCTTACCCAGTTTCCTCTCAGTGAGGTTTTGATATTCAAGATGGTTGCAGCTAAATATAGCCACCAAATACCAGCATAACAGAGGAATCAACAGATTCTCTGCACTCTGCTATTTCTGAATCCTCTGAGCGCAGTAAGATCATAACCACGCAGGATTCCACCTCTGACAATACCACAAAATTAACATTTTTCTGAGCAAGACCGTGCATTTATCGTGCGATTTTGTTAAAAGATATAGAGGGGCTGAGATAATCTTGGCTCCAGAGAAGATTTCTGTGGGCGGCAGGGAAAACACGTTCTTGATGTTGTTGCTATGACACAAGTTTCCCTAACACCTACTGAAGCCAAGCTTTGGTTTTTCCCACATTATTAAAACATACAAGTAATATGTTGGTCATATTTCAGATTTCTTTTCTTTCCCAGTCCTAAAAATAAAAAGGCTAAATTAGACCTTTTTTTCCTTTAACACCTGAGGCGTCGTCCGTGACGCTTAAACACAAAATCTTTAACATACTGTAACTTTTCAACCATTAACACGATCAATGTAATTCCAGCAGATTCTGATTCGTGCCGCTTCTGTCCTTCAGAAACTGCTCTGAAATGATTGTCATAACAATTAAAAAATTACAGTAAATCAAAGAACGCAAACACTGGAGTTCTAGTGTTAAAGCAGGGGTGTCAAACTCAATTACACAAGGGGCCAAAATCCAAAACACACCTTAGGTCACAAGCCAAACAGGATAAACATTTACTGAAAACTTTAAGACTAAATTTTTAAAAAATTAAAACCATAACTTTTTAACATAATTATGAACTAGATATATATATCATTGCCTGTGATAATGCTAGTGTGAATGCTGTAAGCTGAATTTGGCCACTGAAGATGCTAGTGCTAATGCTGAAATTGATAGCTAAAAGCACTGAAGCTGATAGCTGAAAATACTGATGCTGGTAGCCAGCTAAAATATTAGCTAAAAGCAAAATTAGCCTAAAAACTAAGAAAAAAAATGTTTAGTCAAAACAGCTAGCATGTAGCTGAAATACCTGCTAAACTTCAAAATAGCTTAAAAAAAAGCCTAAATTAGCCAAAACAGCTAGCATGTAGCCAAAATATTAGCTTGTTGATTGAGGGCACTCTGCACTTTAAAATAGAATTGCCCCTCTGGTATAAATAACGTTGTTTGAATTGAACTGAATTGAAACTCCAAGATACCCTAAAAAATCTTAGTAAATTTCAAAATAGTCCAAAAAGCGCAGAGAAAAACATTTTTTAAAACTTTAAAATCCTAACTTTTTAACATAAATATAATAAAAAGGAAGGAATATTATTTCAGAATAAATCAATTTAAACCTTAAATAACTCAATACTTTACTCTTCATAAAATATATATTTTGTCAAATTTATAAAAGTTAGAAAAAAAGTGCCAGATAACATCGGGGTTTCAATAACAATAAAATAAAATGAGCTGGAGGGCCAGATATAATCACCTGGAGGGCCGGATCAGGCCCCTGGGCCTTGACTTTGACACGTGTGTTAAAGGGTGAAAAAGGACAACACTCCACCCCTTAAATATCCCAAACTGCAATTACAGTACTTTCATACAGTAAAGTATCTCACAAAAGTGAATACATCCCTCACTTTTGCTGCCAGGGGTTTGGCTATTGATGCCTCTATTATGATTTATTTTGCAGAAAAAATAACTTTCCACTGCTGTACAAGATGGACACTGACTACTTTTCATTGTGTGCAAAATTCATTTCAGCTGTAATGTCCCATGAAAAAGATATACATAAATATCTGCAGAAATTCTCTCACTTTTGTGTGATACTGTACATCTCGGAGTTTTTTTTTTTTTTTCTAAAAATCCCCTATTAAAAAAAAGGGGACATACCTGAGGAGTTTTTGCATTTGATGTTTTTTGGTGTAGTGGGAGACTTAGTAGGAGACGCCTCTGCATCCCCGTCATCGCTCTGGTTTTGATCATTGTCACTTTCCTCTCGAACAGAAAGATCTGCTATATTGTGACAAAGCAGAATGGAGATCGATAAGCTTGTTGCACCAAAACTTAACAGTGTTTTCCTTGCTGCCAGGCTACCTTGCTTGCAGACAGAAGCGTCCTCCACCTTTTCCTTCTTGTCCTCCCCCTCGTCGGAGATTTTGCTGGCGATAGGGCTGGACACGTAAAGCTTGTTGATGTCCAGTGTGGTTTTGCTGAATGGGGACATAGTGGAATACATGCTTGCATAGCCATTTGAGGAGCAGCTAAGGGCAGCCAGGTCAAGAGCTTTGCCCCCGGTGATGATGGGAATGTTGAGTGAGAGCTTGCGGCGGCGGTTTGGAGATGAGTTCTTGGCGATAGCAAGAGGTGGCGGGGAGGAGAACTTTCTGCTAGCCCTGGGGGAGCCAGGTGGCTCTCCGTACAAGAGTTTGCTGTTTTGGTTGCTGGCAAAGAATAATTCCAGGGATCTAAATGGGTGAACATAAACAAAGATTGTTAGATTATAGGGGATTCTATTAAAGTTGGAAACTATAAAAAACAAGTCTGCAATCACAAATCTTTCTTTTCTCTCAACATTTTAGAGCAAGATGCAGACTGCAGCATTTTAATAAACCTTCACCACTCCCCACCAGCCTCATGCCGACCTCACGGGTTCCCATAAATAGCACAGCGAGTGAAAGTGCGCACGGCTACTGCTGACACAAGCAGCCAAGTGTAGGTGTCTCGCAGTGACATGGAGAGCATACTGCAGGGTGCGGACATGCTGAGCTCTCCCAGATTTAAACCCCACAGTTGCGTCCTCCTCGCTCTAGGCATGCTAAGAACAGAGTTAGCTCCCAAAGCAGCACTCTGTCAATGTTTCACGCTATGGATCTTTGCAGACAAGGAGGAAAGACGCGAGGGGAGGGTGGGGTTCTGCAGCACTGAGGTTGGTTGCCATAGAGCGACATATAGCAGAGAGACACTCCCAGCCAAAACAGGAGGAAACTGACCAAATATCTGTAATCAAACAATGAAGACAAACTTCCATCTGCACAACTCTGATGCTGAAAGATTGCCTTATCTAATGCTTCTTTACAGTCCATAAAACAGAATTATTTCACACAAAAACTTCAGGTAAAGTTGTGCTGCATCTATCATAATGTCACCCACAGGTCTGCAGTGCAGACTGTGGATGGATCTTTCTATTGAATCATCATAAAATACCTATAAGCAGTAATAGACTATAATTATCTTAGCCCCACATGCTGAGCGCAATTAAGACATAACTGGTATTAAAGGGCTGTAAACAGGCATTATTCCTGTTGATTTGCAACAGTTTACAAATTGGTTAGGTAGTGAAGAATCTGTTCACTTTACTCTAAGAAGGGTACAAAGAGTTCATCTTTTCAATTTAAAGACCTACTTAGATGAAACTGACTGGATAGCTTCAATATTGCTCGCCATTTTTGTTGCACCAGTAGTGTTTGATTGTGGGTGAAGGGAAAT
>NC_050517.1:19318985-19327356 GCF_002922805.2 Oryzias melastigma
TAGGTAGTGAAGAATCTGTTCACTTTACTCTAAGAAGGGTACAAAGAGTTCATCTTTTCAATAAAGACCTACTTAGATGAAAATGGCTGGACAGCTTCAATATTGCTCGCCATTTTTGTTGCACCAGTAGTGTTTGATTGTGGGTGATGGGAAATGGAGGAAGACTTACTCCACAACTTAGAGGCGAATTTCTGATGACCTACTGCAGCTCTGCAAAAATGATGTCCTAGAAAGCGACATATGTTCTTTGATTTTTGGCTAAAGACCACAGGGGACACTTTTACAACCGATCAAGAGATGATTGGAGTGGAACTTAAAAGAGAAACAAAACACTTTCAAGAAAATCTGACTGAAGACAGCAGCCATGGACCTGACCTGTTAATAAATGAGCCAGATTTGAGGCTCCACAGTAATTCTACAAAAAATTGCAGCAACGATCAAATTGGTTTCAAACTATAAACTGCTAATAGTTGTTGGATTTTTAAATATGCAAAATTTAAGAACCCATGGTGAAATCAGTGAAACATAAAAAATGTGTTCTGTGGTTCACTTGGTTTGTGGTATATTCCAAGTTATTCTTATGGGTTAATTTTTTAAATGCAAAAATACTCTATTCTTGTGGTGAAAGGTTAAAGACAAAGAGCAAATTAGCCCTTTTGCTTTAAATTGAAGCCTCAAACCCCACCAATGCCATAAAACTCTGGTTGGATCTGTTTGGCCATTGTGGGGAAGATCACAGACCTCAAAAGCATCAACACTTTCCATATTAAATGAGACTCACCGAGCAGGAATGGCACTGATGGGTTTCTTGTAGATGGTGATGAGCTTATCCAGCACCACGTCGGCGGTGGTGAACACGCGGTACGAGTGCAAGAAAGTGTTGAGGAAGTCGATGGAAAGGAAACGCAGATCAGTCAGTCTTTCCAGCAGCCGTTCCACGCTGGCATAGCGGATCTGCAGCACTTTACAGGAATTCATCATCTTACTGAAGCGGATATCCACGTCATCACAGTACAGACTTGAATCTGACCTAGAACAGAAATCAAAAAAATCATTGAAACAAATTAAATAAAATCTCAAAATAATGTTTTCAGACTGAAAAGATGAGCATTGTGTAGCTCAATCAAAGCTGAGGAGCCATTTAGAGGAAAATATTTATAAAAAAGTTTAAACTAAAAGGAAAAATGTTGAGACTTGTATATACCATCACCACTTAGTCTCATACTGTATTTTGAAATAAAAGAAAAAATACAAAATTTTCTCTCATGATCACTAAAAAAATGACAACCAGTTGTCTCTGTAGGTTTATGCACTGCCAAATACAAAAACCATGTGTACTGGTTAGCAACAGCCAGGGACTAACTTCGCATTTTTAAATCAACCCTATTTTACGTGTTGCCTAAATGATTGCCTATTTTTATCTTTTTCGTAGTTTTTTACTCGTTTTTATGGATTTGTGTTTGATTTATGTTGCATTTGGGCTGAAAAATGTTAATTAGATCTGGCAACCCTGGCTCAAGAAAAAAAAGAGAGAAGATGTGCAGCAATACATGCAAACCAAATGCGGCTTACTTGATCATCTGTGGCACCGTGACTTTGGAGTTGTCTTCAAAGGCATTCATCATCAGGCCGTTGCAGCGAATGTTATCTATGCACTGCAGGACACGGACAGTGAAGTAAACAGATAAGACAGAGGAAATGTTAGTGAGTTTGGCCGACATCCTCAGATCTTGTCTCTCCGCTGGAGATTGTTATGCATGTTGACATGCCTGGCTGATGTCACTGGTCCATGCAGACTTCTCCTGCCTGGAGGAAGCCACCAGGATGACTGTGAACGACTGGCTGTCTTTTGGCTCCACAACAATCTTGAAGTCCAGGTGCTCCATGTCCTGGCCACTCTTGTCTGATTTGGCTTTGAGGTGAGCACACAAACTATACGTTATTTCCACCTTTTTTTTTTTTTTCAAGACATAATCCAATGCAGAGTAAAGACAAGAAACAATTCATTTTTTGAAGATGATTTGCTGGATTACCTTTGGGTCAAAAACAAATGAGGTACCCAATCATTTCCTTATCTTTTAATAGTGTCTCCTCAAAGGCAAAAACTTTTATTACTTTATTGGTCATCTTAAAAGCATGAAGGCAACAAATCTAGGAACAAGGTTAGCGACTGCCACATTAATCATAGATTAAATCACTGACTAAAGAATCCTTTTTTATCAGGGATGTTTGAAAAAGAGCTCAACTTTTCTCTAATAACCATTAGATGCATTTTCTTAATAATCTATGTGATGGATCAATTCTGATACGCAAAAAGGCTTTAAATGCATATATTCTATCATCTGATTTATCCAGATTTTCCTTTAAGTCATTTTTATTCGTCCTTTTGATGATGATGTGCCTCCCACCTCTTTGTTTAAGAGATCCTATGTATTCAATATTTATCGACTATGATACAATAGTATAACAGGACATAAGGCTCTGTACTCGATAGCACATGTTAAACACTCACACTCATCATCGGTTCCCTCAGGCTCCTCCATAAGAGTGCAGTCTATCAGGGAGACGACTCCATTCTGGAAATGCATGAAACGGTTACTTTCTTTAGAAGATGCTTAGTTGGAACTATTGAAAAAGGAAAAACAAAGCCTTAAACTTTAATAAATGTGTGTCTGTGTGCGTGTAATAATCAAATATAATATTTGTTTAAAATTAATTTTTCATTTTGTGCCTCTCTTTTTCAGTTGAGTTTGAATCTGTTTAACAACAAGGAAAACTTTTTTTTTTTTTTTGTGAAAGGTGGAAAAAATGATCAAAAATATTTATTTTAATTGTATTGGATCTTTTTTAAATACTTAAAAGTGTTCCCTACCCCCGATAGGTTCAGTGTGTGTTACCCTAAGGGAGGCGCCAGTTGTGCTGGCAGCGCAGACTCTTCTTAGACTGGGCTGTTCCCTCCTGTCATCCTAGGGGATTGGGAGGGGCTGGTGCTCAGAGTGCAGGGTTTTAGAGGAATTCTCAGAGAAGCATGAGTGGAGCAAAACAAAGTCTTTTGGGTTTTTTTTTCATGAGGAATTAAAATTATAACATGCTTAAAATCTAAAAAAAAAAAAAAAGATTTTGTATAATATAGGGCCTATATCATTTTTTGAATTACTTTACTCTTCCTACTTCATTTGCTGCATGGATATAATCCTATGGTGTAGGATGTCTTTTATTTTGAAAGGAAGTCATTTGAAGCTCTGTCAAAAGTTATAAACTATTTCATATTTTAAGAAAAGGCTACTTTATCGTCACGTTTGTGTTTTATTTATGTAAAAAATATAGTTTATTTCATGTATCAGTTCAGTACCAAAAACATAAATATAAATCAGTATCTTGTTTTCCTAAAAGGTGAGTGAAGACTTTGTGGCTCCTACTGGGTTTTGATTGGTGAGAAATTAACCCTAATGGCTCTTTAACTGTTGAAGGTTGCAGACCCCTGATATAGGCCTTTTAAAATATGTTTCTTTCATTTTGCAAGTGGGTATTTCATGTTTAAAGAAAGCTATTTATTTATTAAGGGTTTTTTAGGTTGCATCTTCTACCTTTAAAGATGTGTTCTGCTGTTTGTGAATATTCTCAGTTTGACTTGTGATTGTGGCGCAGCTGCACTGCTCGCTCAGCAACTACGGCCTACCTTGGTGAGATGAAGCTTTGCTCCAGAACCCCTGGTGCAGATGATTAAATGCTTGGAGAACAGAAAGCACTGCCTCTCTCCCTCCTTCTTTAGAGACAGCGAGCCCAGTCGCCCTCGGGTAATTTTGCCCTTCTCGCTCATTGGCACCTGGATCAGAGACCCTGTATGCAAGCAATGTGGACAAGAAGATAAATGAAATAGATAAATGAAAGAAAAAAAAAGCAGGTGAAGTGTAAAGAAAGGCATCAGTAAATAACCCCAACAAACAGAGCATGCACAGTCACGGAACATAACTAGGATTACGTAAACTACCAACTCCGTTTACTCTCTTCTTACCCATCAAGCCCTGCTGGGGACATCTGACATTTACAGTTCCAGATTCATCATCAGCTTGCCTCAGAACAGCCTTATTGCATTTTGAAATTAAAGACTTTTCCTTTTGAGCAATGTGTGCTCTTCCTCAAAGACTGTCAACTTTAATTTTCATGGCAGTCTGTGAGATCAGGCTGCCAGATGTGTTGTGTGGAAGGGACAGGAAATCCTCTTTTGTTGTGATCTAGAGTTCAACACGTGTAGGGGAGAGTTACCTTGTCTTACGAACGTCTGGCTGGTATCAAGGAGGACTTCACAACCCTCTATGATCATGCGCTCTATCGCCAAGTTCTTCCTGATGTTCTCCGTCTCGCTTACCTCGTCGTGCATTATTCTAGGAAAGAATACCATTCATAAACATCTCAGTGTCTGGTTTTTCTGCACCAAAATGTTTAGTTAGAAAGTCTATACCTGGAGAGTTCCTCCAGCTTGGACTTGGCATAATCCAGACTGTTTCTCTCTATGTGTTCATGGGGTGTGTGGGCCAGAAGCTCGTGGAGAGTAAGAATATAGCGGGGTATCTAGAACAAAGCAGAACACAAAGAAACAATTAGGTCATACAAAATTAACGAAATGTAAAAGTCAAATTTTGTCAAGTATTGTTGCAAAATTTGCATTATTAGTTCTAGAAATGTCAATTTTGACCATTCAGAAACACGAAACGATGAATGGGAGAATATTTTTTTTTATTATGAGAAAATTGTTGTCTCAGTGGGTTGTAGTTGAAGCTTTACATGTATTAAAATGTGCGTTTATTAGTTCAAGTATAAACCAGATATTAGACACACGTTCAAGATCGTAAAAAAACGCATGTTTTTGCCTACACACATAGTTCATAGTGTTTAAACTGGACAAGCAGGGAAGAGCATCTTCTTCTTTCTCTACTGTTTACTTGCACATGTCCGCCACAGTTTGATGAGGTTTGGTAAAAAAAAAATTCAAAGTGGAGCAAATCTCACGAATCTTGCTCCAGATGTTTTCTTTCACTGGTCTATTCCACTAAATAAAATGTCTCCTCCAGGATCCGTTAGCAAACAGTCGGCACTAAAAAGGACACCATCCATCCATCACTACCAAATCATAGTCCTCGATTGGTCATAGCTCAACCTGCTCAAACTTGCAGTGCGCGTTCAATTAACACGTTTTGTTCGTAGAGCCCAAAAACGGTTGTGTAGCTACTTTTAAACCCATAATTTTGAACGCAGAAACCCAAAATGCACATTTATACGCGTTCACGTAGACCGGGGTTGGGCAAAGTTTTTGACTTGTGAGCCACGAAGGGTTCTCAAGTTTGACAAAAGGTCAGACCAGGAGTAGATGCATGTATTGATCTGGTAATCTGTGTCATAAGAGAAATAAATAATATAAACTTTGAATAAAAACATGCTTTCATTTGATTCACAATTAATGCACATTATAAAACAGAACTTTTTGAACATTTTCTTTCAAACCTTGCACTTTTGTTGTCATTTTAGTGCTAATTGCACAAATGGATTGATGTACCTCAGATAAAAATGCAAACTTAAAAAAAATGCTGCATTCATGTGGTGTTTGAATGATCCAAAAAATGCCTATCTGACTTGGAGAACACACATGAACATCAGAAAAACTACAAATCTTTCAACAACACATGAATGCAGAATCATTTTGTGGACCTAAACAAAGGTCAATGTTTTAATTTATGGGGAGACACTTGAAATTTAGGGGAAAAAATGCAACAATTAGGATAATCAATATGATTTATTCCAGATTAAACAGTTTAACGGGCCGCATGTGGCCCCCGGGCCGTAGTTTGCCCACCCCTGACGTAGACTTTGTGTTTCAGAGGGCGGTGTGAACGTAGCTTTGGAGCTCTATGGCAAGAACATTGTGTTCTTGCATGTGTTCAGCAGGCTACAAGACACATTTTGCCCCCTAAAAAAGCATTTACTTAGAAAACATTTACTTTTGATTGTTAGGAGTGATTGCTGTTCCTCATAGAAAACACATGTGAGTGTCCCCATAATTTAGTCACAAGAACAAAACCTGCATATGAGTAAAGGAGATATTTTTTTGTTTTTTTATTTGCATGATCACCAACATATTTAACACAGGAATCATTGGTGACATGTCGCTGCTGGTTCTTTATCTAAAAATGTAAAGAAAGCTCCTTTGCTTGCCCAAACATTATATCACTTTGAATTAGATTTACTATAGATCACTGTGAAAGGTCCACGATGATGAACTGCACATTGAAGAAGGAAACGGATCATGATACTGCTGCCCCTTGATCTCACTGAAGTGATCGTTTCAATCAGGCCACGCATTGTTCTGCATTAGCTAATGTCAGCGGACTTTGATTGGGGTCTGCCACTCACAATTAAAGATCAACTAAGGTCAGGCTCCTAATGAGGAAAACCTTTAAAAAGTCTTTTGATTTAGAGCTAATGATCAAACCAGGCTTGCTTTAATATAAAAATTAAATAAAATGACTGTGACTTGATAGAGGTGAATAAGGAGTGAGATGTTTTCGATTTAAGGTTTGAGACTAATCACTACAAATCATAGAAAACATTTAGTAGAAAATCTGGAAGAGGTTTGGTTACATTATGTTGCATCATGTTTTATTTGAATAATACTACCGTGATGCAGAAATTGTGGACACAGATTGTCATAAATTAGTCACACAAATACCTAAAAAAATACATTTTGGCTCAGACTTTAAGAACATTATCAATAAATATTTGTATCTAGAGCAAACATGTCTTCTCTTTTCACTTTTTATTTCTGTCTTTGTGTTCTTTGTGTTCGACTATGTGTACTGAAAAGCATGTGCGCTAACCTGGAACATTGGGTAGGTGAGAAAGGTCTCCAGAGTCCTTTCCTCACAATCAGGCTTGGCCTCGTACTGCTTCAGTAGTTTGTCAAAGTCCCTGTTCTGCTTGCAGTGAGCCAGGATCTGCAGGCTGTACTGGTGGTTCCTTACAAACTCTTGGTAGATGTTCAGCATGGGCAGCAAGATGTCAAAGAGGTCAGCTGGAGAGAAGAATGCCAAAAAAAGAGAAACGTAAACCAGAGTGAAAGCAGTTCTTTGGAGTCCAAATAACAGGTTAATCAAGAGAAAATATCATTTATTATGATTTTCCAACAAAGAAAATAAGTAAGAATCTTACCCAGGACTAATGTAGGCCAGCTTGCTATTCTGGCTTTAAGACCCTGGTAGAAAATCTGATGCAGGAACATAATAGTTTCACTAAAATGGGAGAAAAACAAAACATTTTGTTAAAATAAAGTGCTCAAGTTCTCATCTTTAATCCAAAAAGCTGGTGACTTCTGATCGGAAATTCGCAGGTTTGATTCCATGTGTTGACGTGTTCTTGGGCGAGACACTGAACCCCACATTGCTCCTGGTGGTTATAGGCTGCCACCATAGTGTGTGAATGAAACTGTGACTTTAAAGCGCTTTGGGGCTTCTAAGAAGATAATAAAGCGATATGTAAGTACGGTATACGTCATTTAACATTTCAGATCAAACTTTATTTATAAAAAGCGCTTCTCAAGCATTATGCAGCTCGAAGCGCTTTACATTTAAAAACAAAAAAATGAAAATTGATTGACTGAAAAATTTACTGTAAAGTAGAATAAGTTAGTTAATAAGTTAAACAGCATTTAGTAAGGGTGTGTATTGACAAGAGTCTGGCGACGTGTATCACGAAACATCTTATAATATCGCGATATTTCCCATGACTGTACTTCTTCAACTCTGAATTTGTGATGTGAAATTAAGCAGAGTTTTGGCTCGCTTCACAGTTAGCATTTTGATAAGATAAGAAAATATAACCAAATGAAATATCCCCATGAATCCCCAAATTCACCCCCCCACACACCCCTAGTATATAGGCTTTCAGGTTTGTGTAAAAAAATGAGGGGTCAGCATTTAATTTCTCTGTGAGGAGAAGCAAAAACCACCTTCTAAACCAGGATGTGTCTTTCCTAAAAAATGCAACTTTTTCCAAACAAAAAAATGCAGTTTAGAAAAAAATGTCAATTTCCATGTAGACTAATTTAAAAATATGTTTTGCATATAATAAAAAACAATCAATGTAACCATCCTCGGCATGTTTGCATTAAAAGTGGGGTCATCTGGACCCCACCAGAAAGTGCACTGAACTATAGATATGAAATTCTGTCCACCTTTGTCACGAAATGGATCACACATCAGTATATGGGTGGGGTCATCTGGACCCCATTAAACAGCACAAGGGTTTTAATTGTGTGTTTTTTTAAACATTTAAGTTTTATCTTTTACAACCAATATAATTATATTTAATTGTTAGGAAG
>NC_050517.1:19327453-19358681 GCF_002922805.2 Oryzias melastigma
GTTTTTAATTCATTTAGAAATGTTGCTTTTGTTAGTTTTGCAATCCATAAATAAGCTTGTATTGATGATTTCTTAATCTTTGTCAATAGTGATACTCAAAAATTGTGGGGGACAAATCTTTTTGCTGGAGGACACCTGCCCCCCTTGCTCCTTGTAGCTCCGCCCCTGATTTATCTTTGCTCAGCTCGGCTCAGCAAACCTGTTGAGGAAGATGCTGCTGACGTCGTCGTGGGTGATGGGGGGCTTCTTGGAGCTGGCAGCCATACGCAGAGGCCTCAGAAAGTTGTTCACCAGGATGTGAAGCTGTTGCACGTACTCGGCCTCTGAGTCCAACATGCTGAAGACCACCTGGTTCCTCTTCCTCATGCTCTCTGCGTGAGGTGAGCGGATGTAATCCTGGATGATGGTCTTCCATTTCCTCCTGCAGATCCAACCCCGCAGAAAACTCTGGACCTGCATCGGTTTCGGGTGAAGAGTCAGCCCCGATTCGAACTGATGAGAATAAAAACGTTTTTTTTCAATTCTCACCTTCTTGATCTTCTTGATTTCGGAGTCGTCGTCACTAGGAGCAGCTGCTGGGCTGGTGTTGATCTTCTCGTTGTCTTTGAGCAGTCCTGCAATCTGTCGGAGGAAAAAAAAAATCACTACTCCTCACACTCTTTCTTCCTCTCACTTACTGTAAATGAATGTAAACAAAGTGACTAAGCTGACAGAACCTGTGAACACAGCCCTGACGCAAAAACTGACTAAGCAAGTGGATTTCAATATGCTGCTACTCCTCATATTTGTCATAGTGTGATCATCTCCTCTAATGCTTGTATTTGTAATAAAACACATCTTGTCTTTTTATGGATGTAAACACAACAGCAATTCAGGATTTCCTCAAATTGTTCAAACCTGGTAAACATGTCTCTCTTTCCTTAATTTATTGTTATGCATTTCGTATTTGAGAGGCAGGATGAAGAAGGGTTGATGCATATTCAGAGGATAATTAGATTTCATTTGCACATTAAAGTTAAACAATTATTTGATCTGAAGAAGACAGTAGGCCTTCAGGAGTCTGTGAGAGGAGAACGGCTGGCCCTTGACACGATGCTCCACTTCAGACCCCCTCCTTTCTTAAAAGACACCACAATATTCAAGATAATCTCTCCGTTCCCTGCTGGTTTGGCTTTTATTTGTGGTGCTGGCAGGTTCAGGCGAGGGAGGGACATAGACAGATTTTGGAAAGGAGGGAGAGTGCAATCAAGAAGCCGTGCCAGAGAATCTATTTACAGTCATTCTGCCTGGTATTGTGTCACATTTGGAGAAAGTCCGAAGTGTCTTGAAGGCATTTGTTTTGTGTTTGTTGACCATGATGCCAGTGATGACGGATTTCAGTCAAAAATGTTTGTTTTTGTAGGTCTGTATTAACACTTCAGCACACTGGATTCCTACATTTTTTCAGCCATTTATAGCTCTCACATCCAAACAAGAGGATTTACATAACATCTATTTTTGTTCTATTTTGTACTAAAGCATGATCCATGCAGTAAAGACAGCAGGGTATATTTATGATTTATTTAGACCTCGGTGGAGGATTTTGGCTTTTGCTTCCACAACCTAAACAGCAAATAAATAAATTATGCTGTAGGCATCAAAAAACGTCTTTTACAAATCAAACATACATTTTCGTGTGACCTCTTTTTTTTGCATCATATATGTTGCAGAAGAAATTGCCCACAGAGAAATTAGTATTTTCTGTGACTTTAACAGAAGTGGATGGGACTTGGCTTGTAGCTGCCAAAAAAATGACACAAACAACAAAAATGTACTTTAAGTTGCATAAAGAAAAGGTAAACAGAAAAGTCTTAACAGCCTGGAAAATGTCATGGAATTCTCCTAAGTGTTTTTGATTAAAACTTAACTCGTTTTTACCAAAAAATGGGTCAAACAAGGTGAATGCATGCCCAGATTTTGAAAGAAGGCAGTTTCTTTTTTGTAGATTTTTAGGTTTACCTCTAAAGTATAACGCTATTTGTCAGTCTATTCAATAAAAAAATAAAATCCTACATTTGTCTTTGAATCCCTTCAATTGAGTTTGTGAAAAAGGAACACATGAGAGTGATCATTACCTCTGACTTCAGCCTTTCAATCTCTATTTCCCCATCTTCTATCTGTTGTCGAAGTTGCTTAGCAACGGTTTTCTCAGTCTCCACAATCTGAAGCAGATGAAGATACTTCTGCATGAGAGTCTCATGCTCAGTCGCCAAGTTCCTGTAACTGTAAAACATGAAAGCACACACACACACACACACACACACACACAAAGCTCCCATGTATTGCAGCTTGAGCATTGCATTTACATTAGTTCATTTCACATTTATGCAATCGGGTGTTATTCATCACTTTCCAGCCCTTTCAGGGAAACCATGGCAACACTGTTGACAGACTCCGCACACCAGTCAAAGATTCCTTACCCTCCGTCGACCAATTAAATATCTAATTGCTATGTCTGAACATTACACTGATGAGTGCCTTTACCTGGCGTGTGATATTGCTGCCACCCATTCATCGCAGTCTTTTACATCTTCTGTGCGCAGCTCAAGTGCCTTCTGGTTTTCATGGGTGAAGCTGACTGTGAAATAGTACTAAAACAGAAAGGAGGGAAAGGATGATGAGTTCCAGGGTTCAAGGAACAGATCCACCATGTATCCACCTCGTAGAGACGGCAGAGTCACTTTTGGAAAACTCTCAGACTGGATTTTTACCAAACGTTTGCCCTTTATGCTTATTCTGATATACTAAGAGGGTGATTTAATACAATGGGCTTATGGAAGCCATGCTCGCCTACCGCCGCTGTAGGGACGTCTCTGATTCCCAGGAGGAAACGCTATAAAACATGAAGGCTGGATGGAGCCACCGCAAAGTACAGTACATACGTAACTGTCCGATACCTGTTTCCTAGCAACTCAGGTCAATGCAAACTGTTGGTTGCAGCTGATTCTGGCTTGTTCTTTTCATGAGTAGACTAATGTATGTTTTGTACTAACTTACATAAATGTATTGTCCAGACTATATTTATCCTGCACTCCTTATGAGGAGTAAATTCTTGAGGATGGATTACAGTCTGTGTCATTCCTGGGATATTCTGCACTGTGAAATGGGAAAAGTCACAAATGCATTCAAGAAAACGTTAAACTTGTAAAAGAAAAGTATCAGGTTTTTAAATGGTGCTTAATATTCCATATCTTGACTAAAAAATATTGCATTATTTGATGATAAAACAAGAATAAATGGGAGCCCTAATAGATGTTTTGATCTTCATTTCAGGAGGCAAAAAGTCCCTCTGTCTTAATTGTAAACTTCAAGTTATACCGGAAGGGAATTTGGAAATCCAAAAAATGTTTAACTCCTCTGAAAAGAGTTTAAAGTCATCTGAAAAATGAAGAAGATGTGGCCAAGTACTATAATTTCAATTGGAGAAGAAAGGAGTTACATTAACAAATCTTTTAAATGCATGGACCTTAGCATGGACTGATACAGACTACAGACCATCACTGACTTGCAAGGGTTCAACATACACTCATTAACCTGCAACAGATTTTTTCGTGGATTACTGGTCCTCGGGGTACACTGTCCTGCATGTTCTCTATAGACCCTGCAGAAACCTGACAATAACAGTCATCAAAGGGGGGTGTGTTTGTTGGGTCAGTGCTCCCCGAGGACCAGGGTTGGGAAACTGGCATTACTGCACCTACATCTTCACAGTCATGAGGTTTTTATTATGTAGTTAAAGAAGGTCTATTTCTGTTGTATGTTGTTGATGTATTCCCTCATGATTCCAGTACTTTCTTGGTGAATTCATGGTGTGTAGCAACATTAACTACACCTTGTGCTGAAGAGCTGAGTCATGAACCTTCAAAATAAGATCTGAGGACGTTTGTTTTATTGGTTCAAAGTGCTTTGAATTATTGTTTAATGATATTATTTGTCACATCGAGAAGGCCCTGGTTCTAATCCCAGCTGTGTGGAGTTTGCATGTTCTACTTGTGGATGTACAGGCTTCTCTCCACAGTCCAGGGAGCGGTGTCAACCTCATTTTGGTTCTGGAGCCACATTCAGCCCATCTGATCTCAAGAGAGCCAGACCAGTAACATATTAGCAGAAAAAACCTATGATCAACTTGTTATCTGTAGCTTTGTTTTTGTTTTTTTCTCAGTTAGGAAAAAATGCCTCAAACAATCTAATAGTTTAATTACTTACTATTATTATTAGAGCTATTTTTTTCCCAATGACAATTTGGTAATTGTCGTGTCAATCCTGATCATTTTTATAACAACTTAACAATCATGGAAGCTAACTGCATTTTACCCAGATGTTGCAAGACATGTGCTTGCAAATAGATGCTATTTCTTGATATCTTTAAATAACTGTAACTCGCCACAGTTTTTTCAACATCCGTATATTGGGCCAGTATGTTTGACACCCCTGCTCTAAAGCCTTGTTTCTGGTCAGTACAGTACGGTATTTTGAGCATTACTAATAAACCATACCTTTTGAGGTCCCCCGTTCATTGTAGGTCCACTGAAAAGTGGAATGAGAGCCGCTGTAGCCACCCGGTGATTGGCAGAAAGTGCCAATATAGCACTCATTTAAGCTAACATTTCCATTGTATTCATCTTAGCCGCCCACACTCTTCTTTCGAACAACATTAAGATCCTTCTTACACACGATGTAGCAAAAGTAAAGCAATTAAAAGACGAGCTGCTGGATGACCTCCATTGTTATTGCTTTTCTAGTCATTGCACTACAATGACACCTTAGCGTCATGAAAAAAGATTGGCAGATTGTTCAGTGTGTGGCCTGCCTTTGCTCTAATGTGGCAAGGATAGGCTCCAGCTACCCTTGTGACCCCCAAACAGGATCTAACCGTATAAATGCATTTTTGTGTTGTATTTTGAAAGTTTTAGTTTAATGCAACTGCTTTATAGATATTTAAACTTTAGTAATTATTCTGCACTTGTCTGCTCTCAATACTTAATATTATTACTCCTGCTGTGTGTTTTCAAAAAGCTGGGTTATTTTAATAACAATGCATCTTGTGAGCAGTTTTTTGTGTGTGTGCGGCTGATTGAAGTGCAGCTATGAGAGATGCTTTTCAAATAATTGGACTGCGACCCTTCCATGGTACCACAAGAAGCAAATTTGGCTCAGATATCGCTCACATTAATAGGAGAAATGTGACGCACTGCCTCTCTGTTTTACAGCCTCTCCTGACTGCATCATGCTTTAGGATGCAAAAAAAGGTTGCCATAGAAACCTTAGGCTCAGGCATGATTATATTTCCACTAACAGCATTTGAGGATGTATTTATATAATGCAGAAAAGGCAAAGCAAAAGTAGCCAGACTTCATGCAAAGGAAAAACATGCAGATTTTTTCCAACTTTTTTAAATACAAAAATAATACTGATCTTTTATTGTGAGCACATTTTTAATATTGGTTGCCCAAAATAGATGCAAAAAACAACAAACTCGTATTTCTTGCATGCAACGGGACTTGTGAATATATATGAAGAAATCTCATGGGAGTTTTTATCGCGTGTCTTTGTTGACAAGTGCAAGAGACGGTTTGTTGCATTCTGCCTTGTCAGCACAAGGGCAGCTGTTCACAGGAAGATCCTGGCTTGAGTTTGGATTGCAGCCCTACCTTCAGCGTCAAGCACAGAACAGGAAGAGCGCTCAGTGGAGCATTCTGTTCACGGCTATGTACAAGAATCACAATAACACGCCTGTTAACCATAGTCGTCCCGATTTTTGTATTTCTGATCGAACATCCAGCCAGAGAAAATCAATCAAAAATGAATTCAATTAATCGATTACAGTCACTTTGCTTGATTTAACGCTCTAATTATTCAGTTAGTAGTTTGCAAAGATGTAAAAAATGATGGTATGGGCATTTTATACATATCTCTGTTGTGATGTAACTTCCAGAATCATATTGACGGAATGGTTTGATTTTCTAGATTAAATAAGAAGGATCTGGCCCCCTGCTGCGTCCTGAGGCTTAACTGCAATTTTTCAATTTCACCACTAGATGGCAACCTCGAGGTGACAACTTTTTTTTTTGGTATTGTTAAAAAAAAGAATTTAGGCATTCATTCTCACTAAAGAAAAAAATATTACAGATAAATTATAAAATGAGGTAAATTATTTTAATTTAATGCACCAGAAATAAACAAAAATATTAGCTTAAAGGAAGGTGTGTATGTGTGGGGTGTGTGTGAAGGGGAGGGGGGTTAGGTTTGGTGCAACATTGAGAAAAAAAAAAGAAGAAAAGAAAAGGCAACCCTGCATGGATTTTTGCAGGCCTGTTGCAATGCCATTAACTGTTAATGTTGTTACCTCATCATTAAAGCCATGCATGGATTACATAAGTAGCAATTCAGCAATGCAAAACCTTGCGTTGCCTCTGCAGCACTGAATTCGAGGTCGTCATGAAACGGCATCCGAGGTGAACATACGCATGTATTAAAAAAAGAAAAAGCATCCCACGCAAATGTGGCTCAGAGGATATTTTTTTGCATTCAGCGTTGCACCTCTGAGTCTGGCAAACAACAAAGCAGAAAGGAAAGGGAGCGCAGATTTGTGCGCGCATGCACACGCTGTCCGTACCTGCTTCTCCAAGCACTCCTTGGCTGACAGCGAGGGCTTGGGTGAAGGCGCTCTGTCGCACATGCATCCCTCCAACAAGTACAATCCCGAGGGTCGAGAGCTGGACTCGTTCTCGAAATAAAAGAGCATATTCTGCAACAAAGCAAACCACTTAGTGTGCCATTTGGTGTTATCTGAGCTCTTTTTGCTCAAGCACCCTCTCCTCGTGCCATCCTTCTTTGCCAAAAGCCCCAGGTAGGTGACATGACCATCATTAAGTCGTATTCCCTTCTGCATTTTTGGTGAGGAGCTTCAGCTGCGCGCAGCAGGTCGGTCGTTACATCCTTGGGAAGTCAAATGAAGACAGAGGAGACGCTCAGTTTGTGGATGCGGGGCTCTGGCAGCAGGCTCGTCCACTCTGTCCGACGCATTCACCGTGCTGGCATTTAAGTGGAAAGAAAGGAACAAAGCGAGGAGCGCAAGTCCAGCATCCTAAAAAATGTTTTGTGGGACTCCGAGCACTTTTTTTTTTTAGCTCCTCATCATTCAATTTGGTGATCAAAAAAGGGTAAAACAGAAAATTTGAAAACCAAACATGAGAGGAAGATGGGCTCCCGAGTCTGATTCTCTCCTGAAATCTCCAGAAAGCAGCAGGCTTGCTGCTGAGCTAGGCAGTGCTGGCTGAAGTCACATGATGCGTGCTTGGAAGAGCAGATTTCAGGACCTTGGAGAGGAACGTTACAAGAGGCTGCACAAGTTGCTTTTCCTTCCCAGACAAATAGGCAAACGTGCACTGGTGGCAACGAAAAACACTCATCTTATGAGGGACACCATGTCTTTGAGTCCAAATATAGCAGAAAAAGCAACATCAAAAAGATGTTTTTTTTTTACAATGAAACCCAAAAAATGAGGTCATAGATGATATAATGTTATCCCCCATAAACCAGATCACCTAAATATAGTTTTCTCTCATTTTTTGTGTATTTTGTCAATCTACACAGCGGTTTTCTGTCAGCTATTACATTTAAATGCAGTTTTCCTTCTCGTGTATTTCCCAAAATTGAGTTACAGTTTAACTTCTCATGGAAAGAGGCACTGTTTAATTTTTAGCCTGTAACGTTTTAATAAATGTGACAAAATATCTACAATTTCAGCCAAAGCAATCTGCTTTACATTGATTAAAAAATATAGTAAGTGACAATAATTATTGCTCTTATTCAATTTCACTAAAGTTCTATTCTATTCTATTCTATTCTATTCTATTCTATTCTATTCTATTCTTTACCATTGAAATAAAAGCTCAAATTCAGGATTATATAGTATTAAATTAAACTAGCTGTTTAGCATATATAAGTTTTAATAAAATATTTAGCCTAAATTTTTCCTTTAAAGTCACAGCATCCTAATAAACTTTCTCTTTATCACCTAAGATGCTATTTTTTTTTTTATAAAAGTATTATGAGTACATAGGGTAAAATTCTGTCAGCAATAACATTTAGTTATTACCTTGTTATGACTCTTTAGAATCCGGGTGAATTTTAATCTACATAAAATTAAAGTGACTACATTGTAATGGTTAGATTGATTCTTACAATAACAACAACAACAAACGTTCATTTTCTCTCACCTCGTTCATTTTTTTTAACTTTCCAATAGTTGGCCATTATTCAAATCTGAAGAACTCTACGGTCAGGGAAGGCCTGTCTAAGAATAAATATAAGCTTGGTAGTAAAATTGGAGGTACAAGCAATAAACGTAGCTGGATTTGATTACCTTTGCATAGACGTGCATGTTAGAGGCCATAATGCTGTGGAAATACTATTTCCCTCCCCCAGAACCCTCGTGTTCCTTGTGCTGCACAATTAGACTATTGTGCTGCACAAGGAACTGACTCCACAGAGTCAGAAATGTTTCATGAAAGTTCTGTGTATGTGCAGCTGTCACTTGGTTTACTCTTGGATCGTAAAAAGGTGTTGAATTTGAAGTATTTGTTTAGTCAAACAAGGATTTTAGGAGACAGAAAAGAGGCAGGTGTTTGTCTAGAACAGGAGTGTTCTTTTTAACATTACTATAAATAAAAACAAACAGGAATATTATTCCAGAATAAATCAACTTAAACCTTAAATAACTTTTAATAAAAATATATTTTGTCAAAATTATACACGTTAGAAAGAAGCACAATATAACATTAATAATTAACATTAATTATAATAAAATAAAATTATCTGGAGGGCCGGATAGAATTACCCAGAGGCCTCTGGGTCTTGACGCATGTGGTCTAGAAACGTCAGTGCGGACTGGTGGAAGTACACAGCATTTCTGAAATCAGCTGTTTTAGCTCATCTCAAACAAAAAAAAAATGATCATCTCTTGTTGTGAGGATGTTTAATTTAGTTTGTCATATTAACATGAAGTCAATTCTACAATCATTTTAACAAAATAAACTTACAACTTTCCTTTAAGCATTATCACACTGAAGAATCAAACAAATCTTCATTCTATAAAGATTCAGTGAGCCATTGAAAGAAAGTAAGTTTTTGAGTCAATTATCAAAAACAATCAATAATAAAAACCGGAGCTAGAGCAGTTCACCAGGTAACCACAAGGTGGGGTTTTAATCAATCTATCAATCAATCAATCAATACTTTTTTAATCACATGGGGGGAAATTCATTGTTTTTCAGTACAACCAAGAACTAGACAAACAGAGAGAGGTACACAGACAGTTGAAGGTTCACTGCAGAAGCGTCCACTGAGCGGCGCCCCTCATTAGCGTGGGAGTAGAAGGTCACGAGGGGGGCTAGGGTATGGGTGGCAAACAAAAGCGTACAATGTTTAGATACAAGCAAAAAAAATACACCATAACACAGAAGCACAATACATTCGAAGACGCAATACAATGGTGGGTGGGCAGGGGACACCTTTGCACTAGTCCTTTAGCTGCTTCCTAGAGCACACATCCAGACTACGCTCTGGAGGGGAGGGAGATTGCAGGAATGCCGAGGTCAAGGAGGGATGAGCTTCAGTTTTTGTCTTCCTTTCACACTGTGCAGAAGCGGTATGTTTTGAGAGCCAAGGCAGCGCCATCGACTAAGGGGGGGTCCGATAAGATAAAATTGTTTCAGGCGCCAGCAGTTGTTTTTGTACTGCAGGCTTGTGTCCTTCACTGGTCTGGAGTCTTTGAGGCAAATTTCAGAATGGGCCGGAATGTGGGCAATTTAGGCCAGTCTCCCTTCTGCTCGGGCAGTAAGTCGCTCCAAGTTGACATCCATCTTCTGCATAAGTTCAAGGGTCAGGAGCATTCTGCTCAGATGGGCAAGAGTGGCAGACTGCTTCTGATCCACTTGTGAAAGTCCGTGTCGAAGAGTCTCTTCTCCCCGAAGTATCTTCCCAAAGAGATCAGACGGCTCGCCTCTCGCCGTCTTCAGCTCACTTCTAGCGAGCATCATCTCTCTTCTCATGAGCTTCACCTCCGAGACCACCTGATAGTTGAGATATCCTATGATCCCAATAGTGAGGAATCCAAAAATCAGGAGCAGGAGTAGATATACATCTTCAACATCTTCCACAGACAGCTGGGCCAGACACATCAGCCTCCAGTTGCCCCATGGATCGTTGGTGTATCCAGCCGCATGGGTTCCGTTTGGGCAGGAGGGGTCCGCTTTCCCATTACTTAGCGTGGAGTAAATTTTGTCGATCGCATTAAAAGACCAGTGGATCGGATCCATTTTCAGAGTTCAAAAAGCAGAAGAGCAATTGAGAGCAAAAACAGCAGCTCACAGGGAGACAAACAGAAGCCTTGGGAGCAACACAGGAGGGGAGGAGAGAGAAGAAAGTGTGTCTGTCCTCGGCATGAGCCAAACACCAAACCTCAATCACTGAAGTACAACATTGCTTGAACATGTGCCTTTCATTTAACATTATTGCATTAATTACATTATTTGAAAAATATTTCTGAGCAAATGAAACTCTTTCAAATTTGAAATGTCCTAATATTGTCTGAAATTGTCAAGAAGAAGAAGTTCTGAAACTCTTCCAGTTGGACCTAATATTGAAGTGAAGATAGATCAAAACAGCTCACATCTTAATCTACTTTAAAGTAAAGATCTCACTTTTTACTTTAGCTGTACTTTAGAATCACTTCAATAATTATCTGCTCCAGCAATACCTGGAAATAACTATGAGTAGCAACAGCTTATTGGCCAAATGACCAACAGCAAATGCTCTCTAACTTCCAAAATCCTTCTGGAACTTAAAAGTTTCTTCAAGTTAACAAAAAACATAAAGACTGAAAATAAATAATGTTTCACTTTCACATTATTTATGGACAAAAAGCAGATTCCAAACCATTTAGAAACGATTAAATTGAAACAGTTTAAATAAAATAAAAGAAGACTTCTTCAAAACTAATTTGGGTAAATACTTTGTGTTTTTCTTTCAGCTTTTCTCTTCAGGGGTCACTACAGTGAATCAGCTTCCTCCACCTAACCTTTTCAGACTCTCTAGACCAGGGGCGGGCAAACTTTTTTACTGTGGGGCCACAAAAGGTTCTGAAATTTGACAGAAGGGCAGACGTGTGGAGTGTTTTGGTAATCCAACTCATCAATCCAACTAGCTGTTTTGGGTAATTTAGATTTTTTTTAATGTACTTTTTAGGCTGTTTTGGAGTTAGGTTAATATTTACATGCTAGCTGTTTTGGCTAAGCTGAAGTTAATAGCTGGAAATGTTCAAGCTGATATCCAGCTATTAACTTCAGCGTTTTCAGCTATCATTTTCAGCGTTTTTAGCTATCAATTTTAGCATCTTCATTTATCAGCACTAGCATCTTCAGCAGCCAAATTCAGCTTACAGCATTCACGCTAGCATTATTACAGGTAATGCTATATATTTAGTTCATGATTATGCTAAAAAGTTATGGTTTTAAAGTTTTAAAAATTTAGTTTTAGTGTGTTCAATAAATGTTTATCCTGTCCGGCCCGCGACCTAAGGTGTGTTTTGGATTGTGGCCCCTTGTGCGACTGAGTTTGACACCCCTGGTCTAACAGGATGCATATGGCCGCATATGCAGTTGCCCCACTCTTGCTCACCACTTAAAACAAAAGCTACAAAGTACCACTAAACAAAGGAAAGGGGTAAGAGAAACTTTGCTCATCAGTAAAAATCTAGAAATCAAAACTGGACATTTTTATTCGAAAAAAAAAAACATTTTAAACCTTTATTTATTCCTATCTCTTCAGTGCTGATGTTATCCATGTCAGTTTGGCGTTTTTCAACTGTTAAAGTCCACCTATAACAATTTTTTTATTTAAAAAAATGTCTCAGTAGTCTTGTAATTATGATTATAACGTTTTTAACCCAAATCAATCAACCTAAATGTCTTAAAAAAGACATTTTTCATGTTGATCTGAGGCCTGCGTTTGCAAAATCTCCTCTGAGGGGGCGTGGCTTGTGGAGCTGAGCGGAGCTGCTACGTTTGTACGTACATCTTGTACATCTTTTTGTTGCATCTGTCGGGGTTGCAAAGGGCTTACAGGCATCTCCAACCCCAGTTCTTACAGCTAGTCATTAATTGCTGATTGGCTGGATTGAGCAAACGAGTTTCCAACTGACTGAACTCACCTGACCCAGGTGACCAGTAATTACTGAAGTGAGGTGAGTGAGTAGCTCACAAGGAACAGGGCAGGAGACCACTGAGCTAGAGGGAGAGCATGTAAACTGATGAATGATGGGAAATGGGGACGGACTTACTTTTTTATTTTGGCTAAATAAATTAACTATACTTAAAAGACCACTGGTAGCAGTTTTACAATAGACTAAAAGATGATTGCAATGTAATTTTAAACTCTTAAAAGAAGTATTTAATTTATTTTCAAGGAGGTGTTCCATAAATTCTGGGAAATTTAAGAGTTAAACCTATATGTGTAATAGGACTTGTTGGAAAATATGTATTTGTGGTTTTATTTCTATTATAACCCTATTTGTTGGCATTATATTTCATTAATCAACATTAAGACAAAAAAAAGCACCAGTCCTTCATCCCCGTTAACCACGTTGAACACTGTTCTGCAGCAGCTTGTGGTGCCGGCAGCGTTTGAACACGATGCTGCTGTAGTGTCCTCGTCCTCCTAAAGCCGCCCAGGAAAACACTCCAGTCCTAATTATGTGATACACCAGGCTTCTGATTCGCCACACTCCTCTCAAATGACATTTACTAATTATTGCTACCTTTATTTAGAAACAGCTTTCTGGGTTTCATCCAACCCCCCCTCTCATGCTTATTGTCATGTTAGAACAAACGAGTTGGCTGTTGTGGCAGTCAGATCCTATTTGGTTCAAAGTCAGGGAGCCAACATGCAAACAAACATCCTAAAACCTTTTAAAACATGACGTTATATAAAGTAGTTTAGCATGAGGGTGCAATTTGATTGATTAGTGGAAAAAGTTAATAACAATACAATTAAATTACTTACTAATGCTTAAAAAAGTAGGAGTGAGGCTTTATAAATGATTAATTACGTTTTAACAAATGCTCAACTAATGTTTCAGTAATGCCTAAAAGTGTGTAGTTATTATTAAGTGTTACCAAAAATGTTTTTTTTTTTTTAAAGTAATAGATTGTTAACAAATTAAAATTGGTTATTTATTTGCGCATAAAGACTGGCATCCTTAAAGTCACACTCCAACTACACATTTTTTCTATTGTAAATTGTTCCTTAAATCATTATTTATTTATTTATTTATTTATTTTTAGCAAAAATTAAAAAGCTGTGTTGTTTTTGCCGACATATTTTCTCCAAAAGTTAGACTCGGCTAATTTCCCATCAACCCTTTGTTTCCACACTTTCCTGCTAGCTTACAGCCGTCACAACCCCACAAAACATGGCGAGAAATATCGGAGCTATCCAGCCGTAGAGTTTTGATCCCGATGCCAGCTCGGAGGAGGAAAATAAGGACGTTAATAGATCTATTTATCTGCAAGTGGGTGCCTCTGAATTGTAGCAGAGAAGGGAGACTTTTATCTTTTTTTTCTTTTTAGAGAAGAGAGGCTTTGGCCCGCCCATGGCAGTTTTGGAGCTGAGCGGAAACCCAAACCCAAGCTTTTTCGAACCACGTGTTTTCATCTGATCCCGATACAACACAATTTGAATTAAAAAAATTACTTAAAAATGCAGTTTTAATCTTACATTTTTATATATACTGTATATATGTCCTCCAATGTAAGAAAACTGCTATAATTGATCATTTTTATCAGATCTTTAAAATCTTTTTTGGCATTTTGGGGATTTCTCCTCACCTCCATAAATATCTCTCAAAATGAGCAGAAAATGCAGAAATGCTTATAAAAAGAACTAGCACTCATATTTAAGATTTTCAAGGTGGGCCCTTTTGCTCCATTGTCCTTGTGTTCATCATAATTTTGGGTATGAAGAGTGGCGTGTCGCCCTGATGGTCCCAATCTCCCAGACAGGCATTGCTCCCACAGCTGCTCTGTCTCAACTCAGACGTATTTTCCCGCGTCAGGGCCGGTTAGACTGCCTGCCACTCACAGCTTATCGGTGGGGGAATGGAAGATGCTGGACATCTGAGGCAAAAGGATCCTACTGGTCATGGCAAACGAGCTACAACTGTATTTGATGTGCTGAGTCACATTCTCAGGATTTACATGCTGGTTCTTGCTTGGCCGTTTCAGACAGCTGAAGGCACACGTTGTGCGCTGACACTCGTCATTTACAACTGTTACGCAATGGCAGCTATGTTGTTGGGTCTTGGGGGCCTTGACCGCACGCAGGGCGTGAGGGCATGCATTCATGCAGATTTTATGTGTCTGCATGCTTCTTTCTTTGGGAAAAAAAGCTATTTACCATATGATTCACAGGAACATCCATATGTATTAGAGACAACCACACGGATCGATCTTTTTAACTAACATGGTGGAGGGGATGAGCAAGTCAAACGCCAGCTTCAGTCACCCCTGTCGTTTAAAATCGTGCCACTTTCTACTCCACATGAATGCTTCCTTTTTTGCTTGCAGAGATGAAGCGGCGCATGCTATTTGAGAAGTCTATTTTAGGAATAGCACATAAATTATAGAGAAAGAGGCGAACAATGTGCATTGCAATTCCTTTCTGCTGACCTGAGTGACAAAGGAGAGAACGGCAAGTGTGGAATGTGTGCAATGAGTGACTGTGAGATTCTCTTTGAGTGTTGGTGGGCTGCGTGGTGGCAGGATCCCAGCTCCTGGCAGCAGCCAAGGCCATTGTGATTTGTGCGTTGCTGCTGCCTACAGGGATGCCACTTGGCTGGCACTTTGTCCAAGCTCCCTGGGTTACGCAGAGTGCATTCACAGCAAGCACTTAATTGAATTTTACACATTTCAAAGTCATCTTAAATGTTCAGTCCACACACCTTTATAAAATAGCAGACCTTTACGTATAAACTTCAACTTCTTTTTAAAATGCTTAGTTTGTTTAGACCAGGGGTGTCAAACTCAATCGCACAGGGGACAAAATCCAAAACAGACCATAGGTCACAGGCTGAACAGCATAAACATTTATTGAACATTAAAATTACATTTTATACAAGATAACATCGAGCCATTAATAACAATAAAATACTATGCTCTGGAGGGCCGGTTATAATTACCTGGTGGGCCAGATCTGGCCCCCGGGCCTTGACTGTGACACATGTGGTTTAGACATTGAAACATATGGTGTATTCAGACTGGAAAAGTCCATTATTCCAGACAGAGTTACCTTAATTTGATTCGGATTGAGTCCTGAACCTTGTGTTTGCGTCAGCCAGACCACAAATGCTTGTAAACAAAATCACATGACTAAATATCTCTTCATTCATTGGCCAGGAATTACAAAGTTGGGGCAAAGCACCTAGAGAATGAATATTGGACGTCCTACGCTTTACTTTATCTGGAATAATTCAGTTATTCAAACTTTATACTTCCCTGACCAGTTTTATTGTTTGTGTCCAGGTCAGGTACAACACTTTTTACTTGCTGCTTTTGCTGCCAGGTGGTTACTGAGGACATATGGATTGTGTAGAAAAATTGCATTAGCCAATTTCTTTATGTCTCTAAGACAGAATAATTTTTCCAACGTTGGAAAGATGAAAGAAAGGTGTTCCAGAAATGTGATGTACATAAGAGTTAAAAGTCAATTCTTCATCTAAAAGGACTTCAAGGTTTTTTACTGTAGGACTAGAGACCAAATCATTGTCATCCGGTGTGGTTATGTTTTTACCAAGTGAATCTCTGAAATGTCTGCTGTAGGTCCAAAAACAGCATCAGTTTTATATGAAGTCAGTAAAAGTAAAAAATTAAAAAAAGAACTAAAAGTTATCCAATTCTTTAAGATAAGCTTGAAATTTTGTAAACTGGTTAACCTTTTATAGAGGAACACCTGAGATGTCGCTGGCGATGCCTAAATAACACTTATTCTTTCACATACCATAACTCTTCCACTGTTTATATCAATAGCTGTTTCTATTGAAATTCAATAATAAATTCGCCTAATGGAAACACGCTAATTAAGAAAATCTCGCATTTATAGAAAAACAGTTTTTGCACTTGGAGGAGTCAGTTTTTGAGGTGTATTGAAACTGACATATTTTGCAGATCTGCAATAAACACTTTTTGAATTAAATGAGTCACGTGACTGGGCACCACAAGAGGTCCTACGGCGTCACAGTTGATCAGAAGTTGAATGTGACATAAAGAATTGTTGGATCTACAGCTAATCTGTAAAATCAGCAACCACGATTTCCCAAAATCGCTTCATCCGTACCCGGTCCCACGTAGCTTGCCGCTCCATGATCTGAATGAGTTGCTGACGTCTCTTTTGATAGATGATGAAGAGAGCTAGAGCCGTGGCAGAAGTTCTACTGTATCTGCTGTAAAAAGTATCAAAGTATTGTTCACATCAATCATTTTGAATGACTTATCGCTTGAGCTGGTTTGTGTTTATTCACATAATTATGGTTTAATGGAAATAGTGTAAGTTTTTTTACATTTCTAGAATTCCGATAAAGTTTTGTGCATATGTGTAATGGAAACCCAGCTTATGTCAGTAAGCGGATTTCTACATAGCTTTGAAATTTATCAGCTTTGCATATATATGCAATTAATTACTAATTACTAATTAATTACTAACGTTAAGCACTGCACAATGGCGCAAAGTCGCTTTTCTGCACGACAAAATCAGCTAATTTACTTTGATTGCACAAGCACTTCACTATTGTGTAGTGTTGCCCATAAGTGCAAGGCTACTTTTACGTTTGCTGAATTACGTTAATTGCATAAACAGTTAAAGAGTTACAGTAGTCAGAAGGCACTAAAGTTCTGCTGTTAAAGAGTTAAATAAATAAGTATTGCTAATTATTATCTGCACAAAAATGCAAACAAAAAAAACTGTGAAGACCAGACAGAACTGGTCCAAGCATAAAGCCCTGTGGTACACCAGGAGACTCAGAGGGGTGGATCATCATTTACACAAACAAATTGGACTGTATTTAATATAGTTGGCTTAAATTAGCCTATTGTGTTAACATTATGGACAGATTCCAATTTCTGTGAAGAAATGTCATTGACTTTAAAAAAAAAAAAAATAAAAAAATCCAATGTCATTTAAAGACTGCTCTACAAACTTTATACAGATTTAAACTCCCACCCCAATCATCTTTTGATTTATTTTAAAAGTGTCCCCAGTGGTCGTTTTTTGCCAAAATAAAATAAAAAAAAAATGTTTTCAAGGACATATTTTCTGCAGAGCGGCAGTAGTTCATTAGAAATTTGGGCCAGTTGGCAAAAAGCTACCCCTACCCCCATTCCCCACCCAGTTGCTGAGAGTTTGGAGCAGAGAGCTTTTGGCCAACCATTGTATTTTCTGCATCACAAATGTACTTTTTTTTAAATGATCATTTTTGTTTGCTCCTGATTCACAATGTTTCTAATAAAAACAAAAAATACTCAGTAATGCAACTTTAAGCTTAATTTTCTTAATTTATGACCTCCATCATCATAAAAACGCCACTAGAACATGTTCAAAACACCAAAAAGTGGAGCTGTAAGTAAGCAGATAAAGGGTTGCAGGTATTCTTTTGTGTGTATCTAAAAAGAAGGAGTTTCCCGGACACCGTTACCTTCCTCTTCCATACAGTGCAAGTCCACAGAATTTACAAACGCAGCTCTCAAAATAGGCCAATTACCAGTCACTATGAATAAAGAGATTAATTCAATGTGGCAGAGCCTGAAAAGCGAAGGCAGGGTGTCTTCCTTCAGCTTCTATGAAATCACTGCTAACTTGTAAACAAGTACCCCATTACATAATTACGTCCTATTTCAAGAAAGCTTTTCCTCTTATTTCACACATCCATTCCTCCTCGTGTTTTCACTTAGCTCACTGATCAGCAGAGACACTGAAGATTTATGTAAATATTGTCAAACGTTCACCACGCTTCACAACACACAAGGGTGGTGATGCTATGAGGAGAACAGCAGCTTCAGAGTGCCAAGCTGGCAACCGTTCCTCATGAATTTTCTTCATTGACAGTCATCGCCCTGAGAGGAAAAACTTAGTGACATTTAAGATTCAGCATCTTTACATGACTTTTGTGAGAAAAGAAGTGACCCTTTATGACAAAATGCTGGCAAAATGTGCAGATTTCATCTCTTCAGTTGTGTGACTAATCATGAAAACCATCACCTCTGTCACCTAACATGTAAACAAAGTCTTTATAAACAGTTTGGTACCTTCCAGTAGGAAGCTTGAGTCACACGGCTGCACATGATCCTCTTTAACTCTCCAGATGCTGATTTTTAGTATGATTTTGCCAAAAACAGAGTTAATTTCTAGGTTTGTAAACAGTGACTGCAGCAAATAGAGGTAACCTAAAATTAGGAAAATAACACAAATCTTAAGAAAAATGTGTTAGAAAGTAGCAAAAATATCTGTTTATGCAGAAAATATTTTCTACTTAACAAGAAATCGTTTAAATCTAGAAGCCATGGGCAAAAAAAGGGACAAAATAAGCTAAAAACTGTTAGATGGAATTACATAAAACAGAATTTTAAATGTATTTTTTGTTAATTATAAGGAAATGATTTGTAGTTTTTCAGTTTGAATGTGTCTTATTGTTGTTCACTTTGATTATATTGACAAAAATAGTGTAATGTGTGAAAAAGACTCATTTTTAGAACAAAATATGACTAGGATAAGAATATAATAAAGTACAAGTTGGCCCATCTTAATACATTCTCATAAAATCTAAAATTAATCCTTATTTTTACAGCATAAATCAAAAATTTTATCCCCAAAATAATGATAACAAATGCCAGTCTAAGTTCATTCTTTAAAATAACACGCGTAAAAGTCCTCCATAAATTACAGAGAAATTTTTGCACTTTTTTAAAACTGAAATCACATTTTTCTATTGTTGATAGTATAAAGCAAAATCATTTTACTCATAATAATAATCATTTCATTATTCATAGATCCTAGTGTTTAGTTAAATAAGAGATTTATCAACATGAATAAGTGAAAACAGCCTAAACTCTAGTACAGTATTTTAAAAACAAAGTTCTAAGTTCTTAAATCTTTGCAAGGATCAGACAGTTGTGAATGTTTTACTGCATTCACACTATAGTGATTCTCCTGCTCCTTCCATACGTTTTTCAGCACATAAAAACTAAATCACACTTTGAGCGATTTCAGCAATCTTGGTATCAAAACGTTCAGGTTGTCCAGGACATTACTGCTTATACCTTTTAAAACAAGGGGAACAATCAGAATTTAAAAGAACAAAAAGCAAATTATGGAGGAAATGAACTTCAAAAGCTTCAATAAATGATTCCCCAGCACTAAATTATTACTAAACTGAACTCAGATGTGAAAGATTTAGCCTCCAGTGCCTGGTTAGTCAGTTCAAAACAAAATCCACGTGATGACCTTGGCGTTACCCCCTCCCTTCAGCGTGCCAATCATGCAGCATGGCCCGTCAATACAGACTAATGGATCTTAATGGTCCGTCACTGCGCTGGTTCTCAACAGGTCCATCCAACACAACCGTTGATGAGTGCTCTCAATAAAGACCATTTATAAAAGCCATTGGACTGCATCAACAGCCCTTTCACTACAACAGGTCAGCAGAGCATGAACCTGTCCTCGAGCTTTCATCGTACTTTTCTCAGCATTCACAGATTGAAATGTCAGGAAAATGCTTTCATTATTGAGACTGAAAACCAATCAAATTGTAGATTTGAATTGCTCTTATTTAAAAAAAGAGTTAAACAGTTATATTTAATCATTTTATGTTGTAGTATTTGGAAAATATTATCAATCTATTTCTCATTAAAATTAATACTGTGAAAGAGCAATACAGTAAATAGTTTTTTGTAATTCATTTGTCAAATTCTTTTAGTCAAATTATTCCCCTGCTTGAAAAAATAAAAGCTCCTGTGGATTTCCAATGCAGATGCTGTTGTCTTCATTTGAATCTTTCTATAACTCTGCTGTTATGAACTATTTTGACACTTGGGGGAGCTTTAGCGTGTCCTTGTGCGGTTGTGCAGGCTTGCACAGACGGATGGAGCCCTGAACCATGAAAATGTCAGTTCCTGTTAATAACAATGACGGATCAAGCGCACTGGATCCCAGCGTTTCATGCAGTACATGTAGATGGTCAGAATCAGCAAAGTCTGCTCGTGTCACACAGAGGCTGCATGTTTCCCCGTGATCGTGGCCTTCAGAGTGAAGCTGCAGCGGCGGGATTAACGAGCCTCTTGCAGTCTTCCTCTGTTAGACTCAAACCCACAAGGAAGCTGAGCGCTTGGCGCCTGCAGTGCATAACAACAGCACTAAATCTGATAGAAATGGACAAGTCAGTATTAAGGGTATATAAAAAATCTGTTTAAGGATTTTATGCAATATTATACCAACAGCACAGCACTGAAAATCACATTTTAACTCAGAGCAGTAGGAAACATATTTAGAAATTGTTTTGAACTGTAAAATGGTTTTTAACAACTAGTTTATTTTATTTAAATCAAATAAGTAATACATTTTAGTTTTTGTTTTCTAAGTAAATAAAACTCTGTCACAATTTAAACAGTTTTAAATGAATAAACTCTTATAACACCAGTTTTTCAGAAAACGATCACAGTTTTTTTTTCTTTTTCTTTTTTAACCCTTCACATTCTTGGTTTCTTTTTTTCTACTTTATATTTGCTCTAATAATTTATCTTTAAAACAGTTTTTTCCAGCAATGGTTGACATATTTATGTTATGTCTTTTCAGTACAACCTCTACTTCTTTTTTACATATATATTTTTGATTATATTTCAGATTTATTCCACAATCAGCCTAAAAATGTAAAAAAAAAAAAAAATCAATTCTGAGTGGTAAATGTTGAATTTTTTTTACAGCAAAAATCACAAAAATTGATATCAAACTGTTTGTATGTTTTATAAGTAAAAGTCAAACATGTACAGGGTGTCCCATGGGTCTCCATACGGGAAAAATAAACACTTCTTGACATGAACCATTTTTATTTCTATAATATGCTCTATATGACTGACATTTCATTTGGGACATCTTGCTTGATCCAAAACACTTCCTTTTTTTAATCTTTTTTTTAACTTGACAATAAGTTTCGCCACAGTGTCATGTGTGATACTCGCCTCACATTTTATGGTAAATGTGCTTGCAACCATATGACTTCTTGTTGAACCAATCACCAGCAGGATGATTTCAATTTATTGGACAATTTTTTATTCAAATGCATTCTCTTGAGTATTTGAAATATAAAGAAATACATGTTAGAATCATATACAGTATGTATGGAATATTTTACATCTTTTGTGAGTGGAGACTTATGGAACAAAATTAAAAAAAATGAAAAAAATTCACAAAAAAAGCAAAAAACAAGGTAAAAACTATGAAATTTGTCCAAATACCAGGCAAAGCTCCATTCTAAGTATATATTACAATTAATTTTTTGTTTTTGTGACCCAAAAATGTCAAAACTAAAAACTTTTTGCAACCTTTACGCTAATTTTTGAATGAAAACAATACAAATGGGGAGTCGTTCCTACGTCATTGGAAACAGGCGATGTGATTGCTAAATCTTCCTGTAATATTTGATTTTATTGTTTGTTGTGAAGGTGTAAATATTAAAGCATGAAAACAATAAACTTTAATTATATCAGTGTATCACAGAGAAATGATGCTGAAATTGCTTCAAAATGAGAGTAGTTTTGGCCTCTTTTATGTTCTCTAAACACACCAAAACCTGTCACATCACATCTTACCATTTCATGTTTTTGGTCTGGAATTTGTCCCACTGTGTTAAAGCAATGACATCTCGGTTCACTGAAGGTCTCCTAGCAGTATTTGGCTGCATGCATCTATTTATTTCAGTGTGCAGTGTGCACACCCTGCCTGAGGGCTAATTACATTAGCACAGTCCAGAAGTCCTCTGTTGTTGCCTCTTGAAAGACTTTGTAAAAAGATTCCAGATCAGAGGACAATCGCGTCTCCAACTGTGATCCGGCGGACTCAAAGATGAAGTCAAAGCAGATGACAGGAAGTTTACGAATTCCCTAATCGCAGCTGATTATTACGGCAGGAAAAATCACATGGGCGGACACATGCGTCAAAGACCCTATAAGACACAGAAAGAGACACAGAGAGGGAAGCACAGTTGACTTCCTCTGCCGTTACTCACACCTGCAGCAGGATGCAATCTCCATAGCAACAAGACTTGGCAACGCTGTGCTGAGTTGATATTTGAGGTTGTGATCTTTAATACCCCTTTTCTCTGCCTTTTTGCTGCAGTGTTTTGTAGAAATGCATTTTCTGGGTTTTTTTGATCTGTCACTTCCACTGTTAATCTATGATCACAAACAATAAAAGAATTAAAGCCCTTATGAAGTCACAGTGAAAACTATTTCCAATAAGTTTTTGCTCTTTGGATTCCTAAATTCTTTGGAAATTTTTAAATCTTTATCAAGAGCATCAACAGTCATAAAACCTCCAACAGGTTTTCCAACCTTTGCAATCTTAACATTTAAGAAGACGCAATGCCAAATTTCGGCATCAATTACTTGTGTGAGCATTAAAAAAAGTTAACATGCAGTGACTTTTGAGTTCTCTGATGTGCAGAATGATAATATTTGGGCCTCCTTGTGGGTAACTAAAGGACTGTGAAGATGAATAAAACAATGTAAATACTTACAGTGCAATCTAAAAACTAACATTACCATTCACAATACAAAACATCTGGAAGAAAAGTACATCATAGAATAAAAAATGTTTTTAGATTCATGCTGTCCCATCTTCCCTTAAATAATACTTGATTTGACATATCCATATTTTTGTGTGTCCTTAATTCTTTCTATGTATTCTTAAATAAAACTTAAAAAAACTGGTCCTATGTCACAAAACTGGTGGCTTCACTGTCCCATTTTGATGATGTGCAATTTACCACTGCCACCTAGTGTTTATTTCAAACAGAGCAATTTGAAAAAATAAAATAGAAATACATTTGCCAAAGAAATAAAATAAATAAATGAAGATATAAGACTAATAATTGAAAAAAAGGAAAATTAATACATTTTTGTTTTCTTTTTCTTCACATCTGCCAACAAAAAAAAAATTCATTGTCTAACTGTAGTTAATTTTTCTGTTTTAATAATTTTATTGATTGTTTGGTTGTTCAAAAAAGGTGCAGACAAAACTTTGTAGTGTTGTCATTTGTCTCATAACTCTTAAAAAGCATTTGGCGCCATGATATAAATCAGTAAAACACTTATGATTTTATGTGGTCCGTTTCCTTCTGCAGATGCCAATTTAGGCTTTTATGTTACATTTTTTGTGTGTTTTAACCTTTACAAATCACTGGGATTTAGATTTTTTTTTAATTTCAAGACTCAGATCTTTTTTTGAATGTAAAAACACCTCATTCCAGTTCTTCAGTCTCTTTATATTTAAAGACACAAGCATTTTTTCTCTTTTTTTCTCTTTAAAACAAGTGCAGCATTTGCTGCTTCAAAACTTTTATACCATCATAGAAGCAAACAATTTACCCTTTATGGAACCGTCTTTCAAAAGTCTGATTAGTTGCCAGAATAACACACTGTACTAAAGTTAACAAAAAAAAGGCTTTTGAATCCCATAGGTCTCACTCCCAAGGGATAGAAATCCCTCTTTAGGGGACATTTGGAGCAAAATTTGAACCAAGAAACTGTGAAATGCATCAATTCCTGTAAAAACCCATCATGTTTCCATGGATACAAGCAGAAAAAAGAGGGTGCAAAATAAAAACAAGACAAATAAAACATAATCAGAGATGTGAGGTGTGTTAGACAGCTCCTTACAAGGCAGATCTGTCTGTATTTTTGCTGGTACGCAGCACAATCCGTGTTATGAAATGAACAGAATGAAATGCACTCAATAGCTCCTCAAAGACGGCCTATAAAAAGATCAAATCAAAGCACACAAGGTGCTGTTGCTGTGTGAAGTGCTACAACGTCTTGCCAAAAGACGCTGCAGAACTCGAATGCGGTTTCATGAATTTTAAAGGCAGTTTTGCTGCTTAAACTTGAAGAGCTGATAAATGTTAAATGTGCAGTTCCTTTTAATGCTCAGTCAGAGAAAAATAGGCTTTTTTCCACCCTTGCAAACTGAGCAAAGCATCCTCAGGAAGCCTCTAATCCCCTTTAGAAATCTTAGTCAATTGCTAAAAATAGAAAGCGCGTTTGCTGCCCTCTGCTGGAGATTAATGCGAGCCACCATTGTGCACTGTGCTCCATGTCAGATCACACAGCATTACTGCAGCAGGCTTGCAGGACAGAAATATGAGTATGTGAGACTTAGCAGGGCTGGCAGTGATCACTGCTTTCTGTCCTCTGAGGTTCCAAAAGCCAGCTTATTTTTACCATGACTAGATTTTCTCATCATCTTCTGTCAGCCAATCCCCAGGCTCCCCCTGTTATCTCTCTGGGTGTTATTAGAGGGAATTACCTGGTCCTTCCAGGAAGAGCTTAATAAAGCTTCCTTTAAATTGAGTGCCTTTTTTTGTTTACAGACAAGAATGTAATGCAGAAATCCCCCTTCTGCTTCTGATGTAATTATCCATGGTTATTTAACAAATCGTGACCCTGAGTGGAGGGAAAAGTCCAGGTACCATCCTCTGGAAGGTGACCTTTAAGGCAAGAAAAAAGTAAAGTGAAGCTTTGAGTAGTCTTTATAGGAAGGAACAGAGAAACCTGGTTTATTTTACCACATGTCGTCCTTGCTTTTGAGTAATGCTGTGTGAAGAAATTGGTGTCAACATTTTTTTAAATGAAAGCTCTTCTGCACAAGAAATAATAATAAAAAAAATCTTGTTATTGCAATAACTTTACAAAGCAATTTTTCATGTTGAGGAAAATTTCAATTCTACCCTAACAAAGCAATAGGTGGAAAAAAATAAGTAAAAAGAATGTAATGTGTAATGTAACTAATAGCTAAAACAGAGTCCCTCTTTATTGTTGGTCAAAATCCACAACATTAAAAACTTTCCTAAATTCTATAAACACCCAAGTTGAGTGTTTTTTTGGAACGCATGAGCAAAAACATGAGAAAAAGCTGATGCCAGACTTTCGTTAGTCTGTGAGAAATAAATAGGGGCAAAAAGAGGGCCAACCAACGCGTCCTTGCACTTGTTTGTGCAGACAGCCATGGTCCTGCCTTTGCTGAATTGCTTGCATGATGGTGCTGCTGACAGTGGGAATGCAGCACAGCTAATCCCAGAGGAGGGCAGAGCACTGCAGAGGAGATGCTCGGCAGATCTCCCCTCATCCATGTGACCGCTGTTGGCGGCTGGTGTGGAGAAGAAATCCGGAACTGGATCAAAAATCGAGTCAGCCGTGATTAATTTGCGCTGGACTTTTCGGGCTAAAGGGGAGGCAGAGATAACCACTACCAAAGCACACAGAGATGTCTGCTGTCTTTCCTCTGGCAGCTGCGCGTCCCTGGAGTGTCCAAAGATAACAATCAAGCGGGGGTCAAAGCAAGTCATGTGTTTGTTCACTCACCCCTGCTGACCCCCATCTAAAAAACGTATGGGGATGATAGTTCAGAACAGTTGGAGCTCTTACAAGTTTGAACAACTCTAGCATGTTAAAAATGAATCGAGCAAAATCTCTGAAAACTGAGAATAAACACATAAATGACAAATGATTGTGTTGTAGAAGCAGCTTCCGATAACAAGTCTGTACAAACCTTCAAAACTCTCGCTTTCACGTGTAGAAACGTGAGTTTCTTTGACTGTTTACCAGATCAAACTTTGACTCATCAGAGACCTTTTTTTAATTATTTGAAGTGCCAGCTGTTTGAAAATTGATCATAGAGGAGGAATCCTGGCTGGGACCTTTCTGTGTAAAATTTGCTTTTATTTTTTTTCCAGGGACTCCAGCTTCCTCTGACAACATGTTTCATAGATTAATAAATTACTCTAAAGTAGAGGTCGGTAACCTTTAACAGTAAAATAGCCATTTGGGCTCGTTTACTACTGATCAAAACCTAGAAGGAGCCGTATAGTCTTACTTTAGCCTTTAAGAAATTTGGCACAAACAAAATAAAAAAATATAAAAAGAACCTAGCATCTCTCAAAATATTATTTTTTTTATTTTCTTTTTACATTTGTCAGAAGCTCAAATAACTTATTTTCAAAATAAGAGATGCTCTGTGACAAACAAGATTATCTCAGTGTAGCTCTGGACAGTTAGTAACAAATTGTGTGCAGCATAAGATTTTATATGCTTTTAACTCGTGAAGGATTGAGCATTTTGCTAAAATTTTGCTTTGCATATAGAATCTGTCCATTCTGAAAGTAGCGTTGATCAAACAAGACGTCTTCAAGTCAACAGAGATGTAAAAAAAACTACGTAGTTTATCATCTATGTGCACCTCAGCCATCAATTTATAAATTTAACTAATCTAAATTAAATTCATTTTAATTAAGTAATCCTTACTTTCAAAAATTTGCTATTTTCTTGTTCTTTTTTCCCTCTTTGTCCTCAATACTCCCCAAATTTGTTATTTTAGTTTGCGGTTGGACTTTGGTAGTCTTAGTTTGAGGGCTTTGTTTATTTGTTTTTTTAAGTAGTTTTAGTTAGGCAGCTCTTAACAGGGAGCCTCTGGAGCCACAGGTTGAAGATCCCTGCTCTAAAGTATCCCTAGGCGTGACAACCTGTCCAGGGTGTAACGAACCTTCACTCATCAGAAGCCAGAGCAGGTGTCAGCAACCCCATGATCGTGACCCCATGACCCATAGCGGGTTAAGTAAATCGACGGATGGATGGAATGAAGCTTGTATAGACAAGTCCAGAGCAAGATTCGCAACTTTTGTACTGCTTTGACATTTCACACTTGGCCTCTTCCAACTGTGGGTGGCAGATGAGACAGAAATGAGTAGAAAAAAAACGATAGTGAACACCGTGGTCTATATGCTTGTTCAATAACTGGGATTTAGTGCATTCTTGAATGTGTACCATATAACAAGCGTGTCCATACACTGGACAAAAATGCTCCTTAGAACTAAGTTAAAAATTCTGGCTTTGAATAAAAACAAAAATAAGATTATTTAAAAAAATCTGCCGATGAGGTAAGAAAAATGGTTTAATCAAGAATTTTTGTTTTAGGAAAAGAATCCTGTCACTTAGACATGTTTTCTCAAACTAAGATTCATTCAGTTTCTAAACCAGTTTTGGCCTTTTTGGGGTCATGTGGGTCCTGACCACTCGTGGGCGTAGGTAGGGTACACTCTGAACGGAGTGTGGGACCATTCAAACTCCACACAGAAACATCCTCCACTGGTGGTTCTGTTTCAGGTCCCCCAGCCAGGATTTGAACCAGACGGCTTCTTGCTGTGAGGCAAGAGCGCTAACCACTGCACCACCGTGCAGCCCTCAAACTAAGATAATTTCACTATTAAAAAACTTTTTCTATAAGACTTTTACTTATTTTTTTAATATGACAATTTTACCTAAATCTGGAATATATCCCAGAATAATTTAAGTTACCGGTAAACCTTAAAGAACTTTCAATATTTTGCTCTCCAAAATGATATATTCTGTCAAAATTATACAAGTTAGAAATAAAGTAAATGTTAAAAGAAAAAACCTTCAAATTTCTTTACTTGTTTATCATTTTATTAAAAAAAAAAAAACGTATTATTATCCCAAATGATTTTGCTTTCCATGAAATATATCCTGTCAGAATTATACAAGCAAATAAGCCTTTTTCACACCATGGAGATTGCTGTTACAGCAAGTTCTCTACATGGATAAGAATATATTGAATCAGATCACATTTCTATAAATGCAATGTTAAAATCTATAATCCAAAGTTTTTCGACTGGAATCAAGAAATTTCTGTTAAAAATGTTTTTAAACTAAAAGCAGAGGCTGGTCATTAAGCAACCATTGTTTTAAAAAAAAACATGATTCTTTAGTAGAAAAAAAAAGAACCATCAGTTTTTGATCACAGGAAAAAAAAAGTATTGAGGTTTGTTTTTGCATCCAGACATCTTAATTCTGTCTTGAATTTTTTAAAGAGCTAATTTTATATGTTAGCTTGTCAAAATAATGCCTTTCACTGGCTTTAAACATCATGTCAAACAAAAAGAAACAGGAATTGAAGAAGTTAGTTAAGATGTTTTCATTTGTAGGTGCAGGAGTTTCACAAAACCTGCCTAACTAATGTAAAATGTTGACTTTAATTCAAAGAAATTACATTTTATTGGCACAGATCACGGATCTTTCATTCATTTTGAAGCAGTCCGATGAAGGACAGCAGAGGAATGAGGTGGGGCCCCAGCACCATAAAACTGTGGGATGTGTCCCTAAAGTTAGTTTGCCTGTCGGGTGCAGATTAAGGCTGAGCCGACCTTTACGAGGACAAAACCCCTCGGACGAATGGCGCTCTGCTCCACATGGGGAACTAACAACTTTTTCAGAGTGAAGTAAGTCCTCAGGGGTCAGCTTTAAATTGGCTTTTTCGTGACCACAAACCCTTGCCTTATTAGACAGTGCTGTTATAATGTTGTCAAGCACATCTCCTTATCACTTTTCCAGCCCAGCTATCTGACAAATGTTTGTTGGACGGAGAACTGATAAGGGTATGTGCCTGACACTTTCCGTCACTGATAACTGGACACAATATGCTGCCACTGGGGGGGAAATTGATCATTTTAAAAACAACTAACTGGGTCTTCGGTGATATCAGGTCACTAAAATATCATTTTAACATTTTGCTTAAATCACAATTATTTTGCTTGACTTTTTAACTAAGATTTTTATTTTCTTGCTCTGTGAAATTGATTAAATTGGTTACTTTTTGACTGACTATATTAATATAAAATACACATATTTTTTTTAATTATTATAATTTAAAAAGGAAACGTAAAACATCAATCTTTTCCAAAAATTTAGAATTTCATTATTTTTATTTTGCAGTATCTGATAAATATATATATATATATTATTTAAAAATGCATTGTTTTATCAGTGTTTTTCTTCAATTTTCAATTATCAATTCAATTCTAGATTTAATCTGTAATTTTGTGGTGGCATATTGTCAAACCACCCAGTATATCAGACTTTTTTTAAGGTGGAATTTCCAGTATTTTTGATTATTTAAATGTTTTTTGAACGGTTGTTTAGTCTAAATATGTATTGCAAAAGAGAAGTTTTTTTTTTAACTGTACTTGCTTCTACATAGTAAAGAAACTTTTTAAAATATGTTGCCTGCAAGTATTCCATTCCATGTGCTAATATTTACACAACAAACCTATTTATACTACAATAAATTAAATTAAAAAGCTCTTTATTTGTCTTTTTTTTCATTTTTTTGACTGGGATACATTGAAACTAATTATTCTATTACCAAATGCTTTTGAAAGTTGAAGAGTTGAAGAAAGAACATGTAAGTGCTTTACAATAAATGTTTTAAAAATGACCTTATACTACTCATCTAAACATAATAATTGTGCATTTTTATGACTGTTAGTAATTGTGCTGCTTTTATTTTATTCAGCTGAAGCTAATCTATTGATGCTAAAGGATGTTGTTTGCTTCCTGAAAGAGTTTTTTTTATAATCAAGGGTTTGTCAAAGAATAAAAAAATCATCAGTGTATCTAGAAATGTACTGTACTGACTACAGAATATTGCATAAATCAAATTTTATGACAAAACTACTTAAATATTGTCTAATGTTCCAATAAAAAACCTAAAGTATAATTGTAAAAATGCTTAAACTTGCCATATTTTCCCCAAAGTATTTCCTTAATCTTTTTAATTTTTATGATGAGTAGTTCTACATATAAATGTAAACAGAGAATTATTAGCTGTAAAAGAATGAACGGAATTTTTTGCGTTTTTATAAAAGATGTGTTCATATCTAAATGTCAATAAAGCATCACAATTCTCATTTCAAACAAACACATACCAGCAAATTTAGCTAAAAGTAAACAGTTAAAGAAAATGATCACATTAGCTTTTGAATAAAAAATGTTTAAGCTACACTGTAAAAACTGAAACATTAAATCAATTAACAAAAGGTCTGCAGTTTGTTACATTTTAGTTTTTATCAAACATTTTTTTTTAAGTTTTTAAGTTTAAGTTTAATTCAAAATTTCAGCTGATAATTGTAAATAAAACAAATTACAGAACTTGTGTAAATTGATCTAATATTTCACTTTTTCAGTGTTTCTGATGTATTTTCTTTTTTTATGTCTTTCATAAAAACATCTAGAAAAAGGGTGGGCAAACTTTTGATTCGTGGGCCACAAAGAGTTCTAAAACTTGACAGATGGACCGGATCAAATACTTAAAGTGTTTTGGTGTTTATGGAATCTGGACAAAAATGTGCTTTTTTAAATTTTTAATCTGTGGGTTTTGTTATTGTTTGAAAGCCAATGGTACCAACTGGTTGATGTATTTCAGGGAAAAGAAACACATTTAGAAAAATGCCTGACACGTGAATGTAAGAAAAACAACAAATCTTCCAAGACAACATGAATACAAAATAACTTTCTGCACCTAAGCACAAGTCAGTTTATTTGTGGTGCACCATCTAAAGGGAAACGACAAAATTACAGGGAAATATAAAACATTAATATAGATTATCAAAATATTTTTTCCAGTTTAAATGGTTTAAATTTGAGCTGCAGTAATAATTACAGGAACCAATGTTTTCTTCATAATGAAACCTGGAGTCACATTATTACCAAAGAACACAGATTTAAAAACAAATGTTAATGCTCCAAAATTATGAATATAGAAAAAAACGTCATCAAGCCCGCATCTAGAAAAATTGGCAAAATACACAGAAAATATATATATTTTTTAATAGCTGGTGCATTACTGTTATTATGATTTATCCCAGCTCAATAAGTTCAATTGTTTACACATTTTAGCTGTCTAGCTCCAGATTTGCTTGAAATGTCGTATTACTTGGTCCAATATTTGCCAACCCATTATTGCCAAAGAGAGCCCGGTCATCTCGTTGACTTCAAGGTGCTCAGAACCTGTCGATTAAAAA
>NC_050517.1:19358703-19371912 GCF_002922805.2 Oryzias melastigma
AAAAAAACAGCCTAAATCGTCCATTTTCCACCGCAGCAGTCAGCTGTTTGTGCTGAAATATCTATCATCCAGTCTTATCTCGTGGTTTGCACACTTGCAGCTTTGCATACTTAAGCTGGGACGGCGGGCTTTGATTAGACGGAGGAGGCCGTCTCCCGGCAGCCTCTTTCTGCTCAAACCTGCTGATGATCCGAGCATTTGATTAGAGCATCTTCTGGATGCCTGGAGAAGAAGCTGGTCTTCTCAGTTACTTTTGAAATAATGAAAACAGTGTTTATTTCAAGGTTTATGTGATACGATGCAATTTCAAGAAAAACATGCTAAAATAATAACAATAATGTATTTATTCTATGATATTGCAACACATAGACGATCAAATTAAAGAAATACTGTGTTCACTTCTTTCAAAGCAAGTGCAGTTTTGTTAGACAACACAAGGGGGTATTGTTCTATTACTTTAGTGGAGCAGCTTTTGAGTTGTGAAATGCAGGTGGAGTTAACACGTTAAAAATATCAATGTCATGTTCTCTCTGAATATCATATAATGACATGGAGGGAAGTTATTCCAGTCAAACTGACTGATTAATTCAGATGTGTACAATCATCCCCTGCAACTTTAAGATGACCCACACAGTAGGAGGGGGAGTTTTTGTAATTACGATTGTCTGACAATTAACATCCTTATTCGTCTAGAATGAGAATTTCTCAGCTTTATTTCTGGCGTTTTGACATTTTAACAGGCAAACTAACAGGAAAAAACACAACTTATTGATTTTTCCCCTCCTCAAAAGCTCTTCAAATGTATGTGTAATGTGAAATTACAGAGCTGTCGGCGGTGAATTTGCATTGAGATGGTCTTGAGTAGATTAAAGCACCTTTCCTGCACAACAAAGACTTTTATTTTAAGGTAATACAAGCACATTACGCTTGAGACTTTGAAGTCTTGATTTTTTTGTCAGCTTGGCTGCCATCATAAAGCCATTATGCACAGTCTCTTAGTTTGGAGATTTGTGATTTGCACAACAATAGCAGTTTTTTGTGTGTTTTCATTAACCTTTCTCCCATCTTTAAGCTCTTTTTTTTGGTGGAACCTTGGTGAGTTCAGCCACCACAGTTCCACTCAAAATTTTAGCTAAGGCTTTAGAAAAAAAAAATATTTAGGATTGGAAAAAAGGTGGTGGTTTTTCCCTAAATGTCACAGTTCTGATTAACATTCTTGTGTTGCATAATGCTGCTCAATGTGAGCCATGGAAAACATGAGGTGAGAAGCCATGTTGAAACCGAGAAGGTTTGCCTAATCTTTTCTTATTCTCCTGGTTTCTATGGAAACAATGTAGTTAATAAACTAAATACTATAGGATAAATGTGTCATTTTGAACACTTTTAAAAGTGTGAGACTTTAGTCAAACTCATTATTGATGTCTGTGGAGTATATCAGCTACAGTGTTTTTCTTTCTTTTTTTTCCACAGCAATTTTCGCTGAAAGGCACAACAAATGGAGATAAATAAAAGTTTGTGCCAGCCTTCTGTGTTGTCGACGCCGTTTGTTTCTCTCCACATGGGCTCCGGTTGGTGTAGCTGCATGCGCATCGGTCTAATTAAAGGTTACCCTTTTGATGACGACACAAGGAAAGGTATTGGAAAAGAGGATTTCTGTGAGCTGAAATAGTCAATACATCTAAAGCTCTCTCTTTAATTAGACTCAAAGACGAAAAACCATCACCATGACGACACAATAAAAAAGACAGAGGCGAAGGAAGATGGGTTGGTGTGCATGTAAGGAGAGCAAACTGCATATCTCCATACGTTTAGCTGTAATTCTTTTTTTTCTGATGCAGTCTTTTTATGCTTTTAGCCCTGCATCTAAATTTATATTTTCACTTTTAGTCAACTCTAAGCACACGGTGACACATAGTGTCATTCCTTGCAGAGATGGGTCACTCCTACAGAGCAAAATGTACAGCACTTACAGAGAAATAATTATGTCCAAGACATTCAAAAGATGGTAAATGGGCTGCTCACAGAAAGGAAAAGATGAGGAGCACCTCAGAGCAAAAGGGTTACTCAGTCCCATTATCTTAAACTAACAGCAGACCACCCATCAGTGCTTGGAGCTCCATCTGTTACCGTGCGCCGTGTTTACCAAGGCATCAGCCGCCTCAGATGCTGTGCCATAAGAGCCGTCTCGCCTGCATCATCTGCTCACAACAGAGGAAGGAATGACTGACAGAGTGGAATTCCATCATAATGCTCCTGTTCTGTGTGGCTGTGCCTCATGCAGAGATCAGCAGTTATGACTGGAGACGTGGCGGCGCGACTCGGTGGCACTTACAGGCAGAACTGATTGTTCTGAAAATGAAGGCAAAGAGAGAGCATGTCACATCTATTGTGTGGAGAAAGCAATAAGCTAGGATAGAGAATTTTACATGAATTTCTTGAATTACGAAGAAAAAAAATGTTGTTTTACCTCACAATTGTGCAAAAATTCTCTACTTGACAACACAGAGTCCCTTACATTTAAATTGACTTTTGCAGCAAGGTAAATGTTGTGACGTGTTCTCATTAAAGAAGCAACAAAAAGAGGGTTCAAAGAAATTGTGTTGTAGCTTTAACTTTTATGTCTTCAACATAAAAAGAAAAAGAAAACAATGCTAAATTCCTTTTATTTTTTACTTTGAACTTTTGAAATGAAATGACATATCTTTAAATAAATCATTTTATTGAAGAATTTCAACCTTCTTTTTCATAATTTCCAAGAAAAATTCAAATCAATTCCTAAATAGTCCATTAAAATACCCCAAAGATGGTTCCTTTTTAAGCAGCAACACTTTTACCTCTTTCGTCCTACTGATCAATTCATCTGTTCATCTGCATAACAACACAGGGAATCCATTTGTATGAGCATTAATGGCTTTTTCTCCTAAAAAAAAGAAGAAAAAAACAGGCTTCAATCAGAGAAGCAATATGATTTTAACAACTGTAGTAAAGCAGAAGCTTCTTAAAAAGGATATTTTATTCTACTTCCAAGCACAACAACTAACAAGCATTTTTAGCGTTTTTTGCAAAGACAAAAAAGAAAAAACACCATAGTATCACTGCCAACCATGGAGACAGAAAGGAAGATAGCCACCAGTAGGAGAGCATATTGTAAGGAAGACGCTGAACAAAAAAGGGCAACGCCTGAGCCATCACTATCTGCTTGTTAGGAGATTTCTCACAGGCAGAATAATCAGGCCAAAAGCTAATTTTAGGAAAAGAAAACAAGTCCTATGGGACTGTAGACTTGGAAAACAGGGGTAGAAAACTTCACGGTGGGCTTATGTCCGAATTATTTGAAGCACATAAAATCAGTGTATTTAATTTAAGAAAAATGCTGTTGAAAAATGTGGTGAAACTATATTTTATCTCAGAAAGAGGAAACAGAACTTCAAGAATTAAAAAATAATATAAAGCAATTGGCAAAAAAATGTTTGCATTTTTTATTTTATTGAAGTCAGTCTTAAAATAATGCATAAACAATAAAAAGGATAAGACAGAAAAGGACTGTTAACTCATTGCATTACCAAAAAAAACAAATTAAAAAGAAAAAAATAGAAAGAAAAGAAAAGGTCACTTCTGCTGCAAAAACTGAAGTAATTATCAAAGAGTAATTACAGTAACAGTTGTTCAACATGTAGTGGCATTCAAAAATTCTCAGTTTAACGCAGAAAACTCCATATAAGTAAAAAAAAAGTTGATTCTCTGTTTCAAAATGCTTTCAAAATAGTTTATTCCAGGTATTTTTTTAGTTTGTTTGATTAGTCAACTTGTGAAAAAGACACTTTCATTTTGTTTGGTTTCCTTTCACACTGCACTGTCGAGAACAGACCAAACATTGGAATGAACCATATTTTTGTTATTAACAGCCCGATGTTGTCTTGCGCTGGTAACATATTGCAACACATTCTCATTCCCAAGTCGTCACATACTGAAATTTACGTTTTGGGTGTCCCCAACTCGTCGTTTTTTGACGTTGAATTAAATCAAGGCTCCCAACCTCCAGGCTGCAAACCGGTACCGGTCTTGTACGGGGCCATGGACTGCACCTGTATCCTAACCATAATTTTAACTGGATACCATACAGTCGATGCCAGACGTGAATCAGTACTGGTTCTGGATGTGGTACCAGACGTGGACCAGGCTAGGGTTAGGGTACCGGTACCGGTACCGGACACATCCTGAGTTTTGGTTGTAGTCTCAATGGTGTTGGAAAATATTGTACTTGTGTTCTCCAGCAAACTTTCACTCACTAGAATTCAGTGGTGACTTCAAACTTTCTTTACTCTCTTTGAATCAAATATCAAAAATATACAGTTGTTTGAACTTTTGCACTCAGAATTAATACGGTAAAGTAAATGATTGTGATTTAGTTGTGTTCTATCATTTTATATTTGCTTTCAGTAGTACTTGTATAACTCCTTTGGCACTTAGATACTTTGTGTCATTATTTAACACTGGTTTTGTTTGAATCCCAGGAAAAACAGAGATGAATATGTGTTCCATCTTGATACACAAGTGTTTTAACAGTACTCAAAATAGTGAAGCTATAGAGAGCAGATGGAGAACAGATCTACACAGAACCCTCTGTAAATATAACATCAGGGGTTGCGTTATATTTTTACATATGGGTGTGAAATATTTCTGTGAAACACGTGTCAGAACAAACCTTAACAGTTGATAAAAATAGACCTCGCTGCATCTTGTTTTGGGTCTAAAACACCACATGTCTATCAGTGACAAAATGATGAATATTAATAAGCTAATATTAATAGCTGCTTTTTTTGGGTTTGTTTTCCTGCTAGTGGCAATGACTAGACTTTACACCCAGTCAGTGCTGTAGATCCTAAGCTGCTCTTTCTTCCTGTTATTTTGTTGCCCTTAATATCTGTCGCAGCATGCAGTTTTTCATACTCCAGTTAGCTCTAAAAATGCATCAGCGTTTAAAGACCGCTAAAATAACTGCAGACTTGCAACACATGCAGGGAAATTTAGGCTACTTTTCAAAGACAATTCATGTGTTAGACTATGACTAATGTGCAATAGGTAAATACTTGCTTTTTATTTTTTCTTAAATGAGACTATTCTTTATTTGCTTCAGTTGAAATGGGCCGATATAGCAACCTGGTGACCAAATTTAATCTGTTAGGTGGCTGGATTGTCTAGTTTAGTGGATTGTTTAGTGGTGCACAATCACAAAAAAACACTAAAAAACACTAAAAAACACTAAAAAAAACCCACTAAAATAATATTTTCTGCAGTTTTTAAAATTTATTTTATGTTAATTTTTGTAGACATGTTTGTTTTTATTTATTTTTTGTGGATTCTCATTAGTGGCAACGTACAGTTGCAGTGATTGTTCATGGTGTCCACAGACATCTCAACATTTTAACAACCAGAAAACAATCTAAATGATGCAAACTTATAGATGATAACAATATTAATTGATATAACAACAAAAAATATAATAATTATTGCACAAAATATGTTTGAAAAGAAGGAGGCAGAACTTAGTTTATTGAACTCTCCCCCTAAAAATTAATTATTTCATAAATAATTCGCTTTTTTAGTGTTCCAAAGGTAAAATATTATCATATATATGGATATAGTTTAATCTGAAAGACTTAAAGGTATCATTTTTTGATGAGGCTTTTAATCTGAAAGACTTAAAGGTATCATTTTTCGATGAGGCTGTTAAATGTTAACTGTCTTACTTTTCATTTGTGGTGTATAAAACGCACAAAGATGATTGAAGTGATCTGTTATTGTGACCTCTTGATGCTAAAAAGTGCAGACTCAGGCTGTCAGGACCTGTGACAGCTGCTGGACCCAAATGCAAAAGACCAGCTTGATGGAGGAAGATTATTTGTTAAACAAGCAAACATGAAAAAAAGCTCAACTTATACTAAAAAAATGACAAACACAAATTTAAACCATGACGGGAAAAAAAAGATGGAAAGATTGGGCTATAAAAAAGTTTAAAAAAAAGTGTGATTAAACAACACAGATAAGTAAAATTGGTTAAAAAATTAAGCCAATTATCAGACATGACAGAGAAAAAGAAACAAAACCTGACGATCTCTTCTCTTTTATTACATTTTTGCAGTTGGTAAAACCAGCAGAAATAGTTATAATAACTGAAACATGTAAACTGTGTTACTTGTGGTAAAGGACTTCATCAGTTAAATGTTAACCTTTAGTGCTAAGCTCTAATTTTATCTTTCAAAGAGCAAAATAAAGGAGGAGTTTAACTTTAAAACAGTTGGTTCTCAGGCTTTGGTGATTTTAAATCAAAGCTCCACAAAATCTTTTTTCTATGGTATTATAGTGTTTGTTTTCCTTCTGAAAAAGGTCCTTATTAAAGGGATCAAAGAGGTGGGGTTTTTGTCTGCAAAAATGATTTTTACGCAATAATTTATGATGATTCTGAATGCATTTTAACTAAAGATGTTCTCATAATTCATAATGGGATGGCAAAAAAAAAATAAAAAATCCTGAAGCGGCGGAGTAAAAGCTAACAAACAAACAAGGAAAAATTGCCGGGGTAAGATGAGGTTAATGCCACGGCTAAATATAATTAGTGCATATTGTTTAAAATCAATTATTTCTGCTACTCTGTAAAAAAAAAAAAAAAAAAAAAATTAAAGCAAATTATTATGTTTTAATTTGTGCCATTCAGACAACCACGATGTTAATAAAGGTTGCAGTCACACACAGATATTGAAAATATTTCCTTTTTTTTTTTTTTTAAATATCTGTAAATCCTTCTGTGCCTTAACCTTTCTCCAGGTTTACAAAAGATATTAACATTTTTCATTGTTTTATCAGATTTGCTGGTCATCGAGAGTTTTAAATATATGTTGTTGGTCTTTGAGCTGAACAGAATCAGGCCAACGTCTGAACCAGTTCTTTTGTCCTCATCTAGCTCTGCAGCACCTGCATTCGTGTGCCCTAATAAATAGTCTATTTTTCAGCAAATCAGAGTCAAAAACAGCTCTGTTGTGGTGGTAGGGGGGTTTTGTGAGTGTCTAAAGATTTTTTGCATAATAAGAAATAAAATCTATGCTGGGAAAAACATGTTGTGTTTCTATTTGTGTGTCAGGAAGTGCAGACGCGGAGGACCCAAACCCAGAGGAAAAGACTGACGGAAAACTCCACAGCTTTATTGAAATAAACTGAAACATTACACTTAGATGAAAAGACTAAACCTAAACATGACAGCTGAACAGAATCGCAATTAGGAGACCAAATAAAAGTGACAAAAGGATGTGGTTGTTAACCACTGCTAGCAGCAGGTGATTAACTCCAACCAGGTGTAACTAATTAAATAGGTAATTAGGAATACAACAGTAAACACGAAAACTGACAAAAAATACTGATTAAACTGTTGCAAAAACAAGTAAAAATGGCAAAAAAACAACTGAAAATGTAACCAAAATATTATAACATAAGAACAAAGTAAACACATTTTTTTTTGTTTAATAATTTATTGTCAAGCAAATTTAATGACTAATACAGTTTTTTTCTTTTTTTTACAGAATGTTATATATAATAAACAATTTAATATAAAAAAAAAAATAACAGCAGTGGAGTTGTCATAATTTTTTTTTTTTTTACCTTTTAACACTTTAATTTGCACATAGGCTTCAGAATAAAGTTACATTTGAGGTAACTTTTGGTCATGTGCCATTTGATCAAGGACACTTCTCTGATATAGCAGTCATGTCAATTGCGCATGCAATGAACCATTGACTGCATATAGAGAACTGGACTGAGTGACCCTTCCCCTCTCATGTTCCAAATTGAAAGAACCTGCTGGCTCCAAGAAGCCAAAATCCTATAGAGTTCTATGGAGAAATAAACAGCTATTAACAAGTCACTCTATTTTTCAGAATAACCATTCTTACTCTGATGCATTTTTAAATCTTCTTTCTAAACTTTATATACATGTATATATATGTATATATATATATATATATATATATATATATATATATATATATATATATATATATATACACATTTTTTTTTCTTTTTGCAATTTTTTTTAAAGTTATAAACTGACCAATAAGATGCCTCAGTAAAAGCATGTGGCACTCGCTGGTCCCCACCTCGAACATTTGAGTGGCAGATTCTCCTTTGCTTGCTTTCAGTGGAAGGGGTGTGGACTTCGAACAAGCTAACTCATGATTGGCTACAGTAGTTGCCTCAGAAACGTTAACTCAGACGACTCAGACCAACCATTGTTATCTGGTTCCAACATGGCGACGTCTGTATAGCAGAAAAATGGGGACTCAATTGGCTTCATTTGGAGCTGGAGATGAAGCATTTTTAATGAGTGACATCACACTTGCTATGTCCAGTTCTCTAAATACAGTCAATGCAATGAACTGAACTGTTTCTGTTTTGCGCCCATGTTCCACTGCTTCGACATATTGCACCATTCCAACTGTAAGTGGAAGAGACGCGCTAGTAAACAGTAGAAAAACAAATGAAGCCCCTCCCTGTTTGCCTAGTGTGAACACCATGGATTAAATGAGAATTTTTGAACGCCTGGTGTATACATAGCTAAAGAGTGTAAATCCTATGCAATCATTTTGATCAGAACTGACTTATCTCACATGTAACTGCAGGATACGCTTAGTTTATATGAAAATATAGAAACAACCGCATAACTAAACCTTCCAAAGCCGAAGAAATTCCTGTGATGCACTACTGCTTGTGACCTCTCTTGGCAATTTTTGTTTTTCATATTGCTTTTTATGTTGATCATTTTTCTGGATTGCATAGTACCCTGTATGAAGTGTTTTCTAGCTATTTTAGTTCTGTGTAAACTTGTTTTACTTTATTTTTTAAAAGACTGAATACTATTTATTTCATTTTTGCTTGGTTTGGCAAAAAGAAGATTTTTGTTTTAACACAGAGACAGTGTTATTTTCCCCTTCTCTTGTTTTCAGTGCCAGTGACAATCCGTGGCAAAAGATGTTACTTTGTGCAGACGAGGTGACCATAAAACACAAATTAAATCCAAAATCACATGCTCACAAACAAACACACTGCCAGCACACCAGGAACTGTCAAATCCAATTTGACAGTGAAGCTTCCTCCTTAAAGTGTTGATGTGCTTGCAGAGGGAACGCACCTGATGCCGTCTGACGTGACAGTGAGGTCACACTTACAAATGGACAGCTGACTCCATGACTGTTTCAGCTGTTTATTTTAGGAGGTTTTAACAAACTTTTTGACATCCCCCAGTCGCTGGTGAGCATGTCTCTTCAAGTTCAGTGAGTCAGCTTTACTGACTGGAAAGGTTACTTATCAGTTGGAAGTGCTGACTCACTGAACATCTGATGTGATGTGCATATTCAAACACAAGGCTCAGACATATTTTTTAGATGGCAAATAAATAGCAAAACAGATTGATAGAAGATTTTGTCAACATATGAAAGGAAAAGTAGATGAATAATAAAGAATTGAAGCTCAATAAATATATTTGTAATGTAGCACAAACCTGGGTGAATTTGTTCATAACTTCTGGAATTAAAAAATGGAAATATGTTCTATAAATGCCAGTGAAAATAGGTGAGATGTTAGTAAATAATATTTATATATTTTTTTTAATAAATTCAAAGGTCTACAGACAGTAAGGATAGTATGTATGGGCTTTGGGGGCAATTGCTTAGGGCAGGATGGGTAATTATGCAGAAAGTAAAGAAAATTTAAGACATAAAAACAATGCAACATGGATTTGTTCTCAATCTATTCAGTTGACACTTCGAATGTCACCCTGTGGTGGAGTTTATTTGTTTTTGCTCCAATTCAGAACTAAAAAGCAGAGTGATTGGTCAACAACATCCTCACTGCAGGAAATGGTTATGAGCAAGATTCTTCAGGTACTATTGTTCCCTGACTTCCCGTGTGCAAAAATATGGACACACAAATACTCTCTCTAAACAAATCTGTTTTCCTGATTTCATTTCTTCCTGATAGAATTTGGACAAAGCTTGCAATGTTTGCAGAAGCCCAAATGAAGTGGGAATTAACTATATTTTATCAAGGAAACATTATGTTTTCCCAAAGAAAAGATTATTTTCTCCCTGGAAATCAAATTAATTTGAAAATAAAATGAGACATTTAATTTGAAAATATTACCCAATGCTACTGTTTATTTAGTAGTTCTGAGATACTGGTTATGCCTTACATTTTGATAATATTCACTCATCAGCTAATCATTTAAGACCATGGAAACTGACAGTTTTCCTCCCTCTGAAACATTTTTCACAATTTCTAATTGTAATAACCTGTTCAGATATTTTTATTCAATGCAAAAAATATGCAAGATGTGATTATCATTGCCAGCTGTCATGTAATGCACTATGAAGTGCAGGTTTGGAGGTCAGGGGCAAATGTTACCTTAATGCTTAGTGCAAGTGTCTACAGTCTAAAACACCTAAAAAGCCATTCGGGTTCATTTCTCACCCAGTAGGTCACACATAAATGTAAGAAATAAATTATTGCTTTGGGGGATAAAATAAAACAAAAACATAAAATAGCCATTTTTTTCTAAATACGTTTTTAGTTTTGAAAAAAGCTTGCATTAATTCCTTTCAAAATAAAAGACACCCTGTGTCAAATGGGATCATCTCAATGCATCAAATGTAGTAGTAGGTACTGTATAGTCATCAGTGATTAAAAAATACATAGCTTATTTTACATATAGTATATAGTATAAATCAGAGCTAATTGATTGATACTTTTTTATTGGACCCGAATGCTACAGTTAAAATCCTTAATTTTTTTTTCCAAAAACAGGCTTTTATATTTCTGTGCTCCATATGTGTACATCTTGCTTATGATCTCATATTGATTTTCTGTAATACATGGCGCTCTGTTTGAATGTACTATGATTGATTGATTAATTGATTGATTGATTGATCTGGCTTATTTCAAGTACAAATTGTGGACAATACAGGACAAAAAAACTAATTACAGAAAAAATGAAATGGATTGATAAAAGAAAGACTCAATTATGTGACATTTGATTCATTAATTTTTATTAACTAAAATCAAGTAGAGTTTGGTTTCTTGAAAAGGAGTGTGAAGAAGTGAAATTATATAATCCCACCCTTCATTTTATAATTTCTGTAATCTGGTTCTGATCAGATCAATTGTGGATTTTTTTCAAGCCACAAAATGAAGTATTTATTGATTACTATAGAAACCGCACCGTTAGATGGATTGCCTGAGCACCATGACTATAGTTAAGAGCCTTACAGAGTGAGACATACAATTTATTCTACTGCATTGTTTTGCTTGACATTTATTATAGTCTGAAAAACACAAAAACGAAAAAACGTTTCATTTTTGGAGAGGTAAAAGAGCCACATGTGGCCAAACCCCTGGTTTAGTGAGGATGACTGTTGTGAGCTGGTTAAGAGCAGCTGTGATAAATATGACAAGAGGATTAAAAGAGATTATTGAATCTTTCACCTTTTTTCTAATGTGATTGTTTCTGGTGAAGCAGCAAAGCTCATGAAAATTAATTAATTTTAGTTCTTACAGTGACTTGTGCGTTCATCTTTGACTCATCAGACCATCCCTGCAAATTCAGCAAATTCCTTTTAAGGAATTTTAGTCACTTTTTCTCCAAAAAATCAATAAAACACGTATGCTTCTTCAGACGTCTTCGCCTGCACGACCACAAAAAATAGTGATAGATTTAACTAAACTGTGTGAAACCACTTTTCCTGGAGTAAGGACTAAAATGACTGAGTAATTATACTGTATTTTTGTCCAGCTCCATGATAATTATAATACAGCTGTGTGTCTCTTTTGTGTGTTTCATAACTGCAATTACGATGCTGTCAGCTGTTTTGCCTCGCTCAGAACAAACTGCAAAGTGATGTTTCTGAGATAGAAGTCGAAACCCAAGTCAAGAAAAATTTAGAGAAAATTACAGGCTAAAGTGTTTGTGGCTGCTATATTTGCCAGAATTAGGCAACAGTAGAGCTTCCCCCCCATTCCCCCAATCATGGTATTGTGGGTCAAGACTCCTGCCTTAGAAATGTGGTAACTTTAGTGTTTAAGGATGAATCATTTTTGAATTACTTGTACAAGACAAACATATATTTGTTAAAATCTAAATAAAGGAGCCACAAATAATTGTTTTCCTGTGTCTGCACCTTAGAGCTAATGAAGCAGCTGGTGTGAGTTTTTCTTTCTTTCAAGTGACCCCATTCAGTTCTGTTCACAGCTCCCTTGTGGTTCGGACTCTCTCCAGTCAGCTGTCCTGGTTGAGTATCACATAAATCATTCCTAAAAATACATAAATTCTTCACTCTTTTTCACGCACAACTTAGAGGAATAAAGGTTGTGTTGGTTTAGTTTTCACTTCTTCACTCTATGAATTTCTTTAAAGACGTTTATCATTTTTCTGCTGTTCCTGCTGTGCACAAAAGTGCAGTTGTGACTGTGAATCAGATCATAGCTCAGTTAAGGTGTTCGGGCATTAAAAGGGCTGTTGATGGATCAATGAAAGATCAATGGATTTTAAATGATGCCACACTGTGGCAGCCCACAGGAAAATTCCAGCAGCTTCAGTTGGTTCTGCTGTCACAGTGGGGACAGATTTATGATGAAAGTCCAAAGTGGCGGGAGGATTGTGCATATCAGAAAGCAGATGACTGAGCTTTTAAAGTTCAGGAAACCACAGGAGGTTGTTACACAAACAGGCAATGTCTGACGACAAACAACAGAAAACTGTATTAACTAAAACCTGAATAGCAGTTTACTCTTGTTGTTGTTAAAATATCTGTATAACCATTGGTATTTGATACACACACTTTCTGAGACCCTTATCTTTATTAGCATGAACCAAATTTCCCTAAAACCCATAGTATATATTTTGGTTAACGTTTTCTGCTCTGTAGTTCATCATCATTCCACTAGGGACAGTAGAAGGGAATTATTTGCTTATTTCAAATGGATGCCTATATATATGTGTGTGGATGTGTGTGTGTGTGTGTCTGTGTTTATACAATATAAATGTTTTTTTTTTCAGTTCATCAAAGAGTTTGAAAAACATTTTAATTTCCATACACTTGAAAAAAAGTTTTCTAGTCAAACTTGCAAACTTGCAAGTTCCCGCAGGGAACTTGCTGGGGGCCATTACTT
>NC_050517.1:19372042-19400140 GCF_002922805.2 Oryzias melastigma
TACATGCTTATGTGTGAAAGATACATTTTTTTACATGATCCCATGTCAATGAATATGGAAACACACTTCGGTTTGAATTGCAACTGGGAGTACATTGGATTTGTGAAAACAAACTTGTAAGGAATATTGGAAAAAGCAAAAAAGGATTATTTTCAAATATAGAAATGAATCTTCCGCTGTGTGCCGAATGATCTGACTTCCACGGTGTGCATTAATTTATGATAATGCACACTTTGTCGGGCTTTATCCCACATACCATGGTCACTTACAAAAGAAGTAAATATTCAACTGATATTTAGTGCTTTATTTTTATTATCTTTCGGTTTGGATCGCTTTTTCACAAAAAGTGGACTATTTGATAAGTAATGCAGCCCGTTGTCATGGTAAAACGACAACACGTCACTGAGCCGACACCGACCTCGACTGCAATGGCAAAGGAAATCAATATATATGGTGATCGTCAAGATAGGTTAAATAAGTATCAGTTCAGAGAGAAAGTTCTTCTCTTACCATTTATTTTTGTCCAAAAGGTGAAGCAAAAGTTTCTTTTAAATAACACAGTGCAGTGATATAGAACATTTGGGCTACATTTTGGGTGAGCATCCACAACCAGCAGCCAATCCGAATCGAGTATTCACTCAAACCATGGTAGAAGTTCATTTAAAATGCAGAAACACAATATTAGTTTCTTATGGCTTCATGTCAGCATCTTTGTTTCCTTGGAGTATACATACATAAAAGTATTCTGCCTATCTAACTGATGATGTGTTTTGTGCACACAAATTAAAATTCTTGGATATCTGAGTTAATACTTTATAAATTAAAAATTTTCAGATAATAAAAATGAAGGAAAAGTTTTCTCTCTGGCCTGTTTTTGTTCAAAAGCTGCAAATTGTCATAAAAAATTACCTAGTAAAACATTGTGATTAATCATGATTAATCCCAACCCCAAAAGTGTGACTGATCTGATTATATTTTTTTAATTGATTGACAGCTCTAGTAGAAATATAATGAATTCAGATCTGTCTATCATTTGCAGCTCAGAGAGGGTCAATTGCTTTGTGTCACACTTGATGGGCAGCTGACATGGAAGAAACACAATGTTATTGGAAAACGAGGTCAAAGGATATCTTGTCTTATAGGTGTTGCCTTTTTTATTTCTGTTACTAGAGTGCTGGTCACACAGGTACGGGTTTGATCTCACCATGATTTACTGCCTGTCCTCAACTTGTGGAATTGATATCAGAAAATGACATTTAATTCATCAACCTAATAAAAAAAAATATCCGGAACAACCTTTGCTTAAAAAATAGTTATTTGCAAAAAGACCTTATAATTTTGTAAAGACCAATAGTTATGTTGGCCTTTTTACCAAACCGGATAGCATGAAGAAGAAGATTGAAAAGCCTTGCTTTTTTTTTTATTCATTTTGCGCTGATTCAAACACCTAAAGTTTTACCAAACGTTGAGACTAAAGGTATATGATACAAAAAAGTTCAATTTTCAACATTTTTTTTTAAATGTGTGTGGAGCTTTGTTTAAAACTTTTTGATTTAGAAGTGACAAATCTACCTATAAGAGATCTTTTGCTAATTTGGGATGAAGGACTAACACAGCCGTCTGTGTGTACTCAACAACAGTCTGCATCTCCATAAAGGGTATGCCAGGCGTAATTATGTAAATACAAACTGTTACCAACCATCAAATGTTGCTGTGTGCATGTTTGGGCAGACATTTTGAATCAAAGTGAGGGCGATACATGAAGTCTAAATAAATGACCAATCTTCTCGTTCAGTGATGTGGCGCGTCGCCTCAGAAGGACGCACAGCTCCGTGTCCGTCTGCAGGCATCATATTTGTTGCCTGATATCGCAGCTGCTGCAGATTACGCTTTGAAGCCGTTTTTGTCGAGATACGTGTAGACAATAAAATACAAAAGAGGCCCTTTGATCAGTCTTAATGAAATCAGGGTTCCCCCTCAATTTGGAGCTGCAGTGTATCCCACTGAATAGAGAGGAGAAACAGAGATAATGTTTTATTGGTGAAAATTTTGCTAAAAATTTGTTTATTTTTTTATTTTTAAGTGAAGTGGTTAAATATGTTTTTCTTTAATGGAAGCATAGTGGCTGACATAAATATTAACAAACAGGAAATTTAGGCCACGTTTCGCAAAACTTCACACGAGGAGGAGGCTAAACAAGAGTGGAGATGAGTCACCACAACGAGAACCTGACACATTGGTGTCATGGACAGCCTGCCAGCAGAACTTGAATGTCTCCAACTCATTGGGCCATGTGCCAGTGAAGATACAGCTCACTACAAATGGAGGTTCAGGAATCTTGAACACAGAAGACGTCATATTGCATACATTGATTAATTGATTTGAGTTGCAAATGGAGTGAGGGGTTTACCTCCATGAGACTTACAAACCAAGAGAGGGTGCCTTTCCACATTAGATTTTGCTCTGAAGATGTGCCAGCTGGACCACTGTCTTTGATTTTTCAGCCAAACTTCAGTGATTCCACACAAATGTTGGGAGAACCCAAGCTAATAGAAATGGCACACAGCAGTTCATCCACCATCTGCTCACAGATTCTTAAAAAAAAAACTTTAGAAACTTAATATTACAGTTGTATTCTAAAAGTGATTAAAGTCCCAATCCGATAATCTTTTAATCTATTTTAAAAGCATAAACAGTATTTTCTTGTTAGTATTTTGCTATCATTTTTTGTGGCCAAAATAAAAAAACCTATGGCATTTTCTAAGGCCTTGTTTCGACTGAGTGGTATGGTATTTTGAGTATTTTGAGATATTTTTTATGTTAGACCCATTAAACATTGCCAAAACCGTACTTCTTGTGGGTCCCCCATTGGTTGTAGATCCATTAAAAAGTGGAATGGAACGATTTTGGACGGAGCCGCTGTAGCCATCCATTGATTGGAAGAAAGTGATGACGACATTAGAAAGCGCCAATATAGCGCTCTATTAAGCTAACATTTGTAAGTATTCAGGTTTTTGTGGTTTCCTGTCTACTAATTTTTCATTGGTCACTAGTCTATACTGAAATTGTCTGCAAACAATAGCAAGGCCAGGTCTGAACTGCTTGCCGTCCTTGGCAACGGTGTGATACTGGGTGAGCTAGTGACATGCTAGCGGTCTACACCACGCAAAACATAGTTTCTGCGGAGAGACAATTCATTATGTATTCGCATTTGAGCTGTTCCCTAGGAGTAAGCCATACCTCCAATTTCTCATCATCCATCTGTGAACACGCTTTCCTGCTAACTTACAACCCCTCACAACTCCAACCTAACATTAACGATGCGACAAAGTTGTCTGGCAATATCAGAGCTATCCAGCTTACAGTTTTGAGCCGGATGCCAGCTCAGACGGGTAAAGCAAAGACGTGCATGGATCTATTTGTCTGCAAGTAGATGCATCAAAATGGAGAAGAGCAGGGAGCTTGTAGCCTGTCCATTGTTGATTTTATGTAACAACTACAAGCTGATTTACAGTAATTTTTACAAAGAAATACTCAGAAATGCAATTTTAACCTTAATTTTTCTAATGAATATTCCCCACCATGAGAAAAAGTACCACAAGAACATGTTAAAAACATGCTTTTCGTTGGAGTGGGTCTTTAAAAAGGACGCATTCAAATGGATTTGTATTTTAATTTGATTAAATTGGTGACATACTGAACGTAAAAGCCACTATTTATGGTTGAGAGCTAAAAGAGAAGTGTTTCATCTATGAGCCTGTCTCACTTCCTAGATGTGTTGGGAGATGAATTGCATTGTGGGTCATGTAAGTGCCAGATTTTGATAAGCTAGAAGAATGTGTGGATAAAAAAGGGTTTTCCATTAGTTGACCCGTACATCTCTGACAGTGTAGGAGTTTAATGCTAAAGCAGGATGTCTCTTAAGAAAAAAGAAGCCATCTCATAGATAATGTACATCTATGAATTTCCGGTGACGATACCACATCGCTTCAAATCTTCTGCTCTCTTGCTGCACACATCAATGCTCTATGATTAGTGTGCACCTTTTGATCTGCTGAACAAGAAGTCACAGTGTCTGATTCAAAGGATTAGTGTTAGATTTTTCCCAAACTGACAGATAGAAATTACACAATGACAGTAAAAACTGTTGAAAAACTGCGATCACTGACATGATTGCATTTTAAGAGGTTCAAAACTGACTGTAGATAAGGGACCTAGAAAGACACCAGTATTATTCTGGTCGTACAGAATCCCAGGCTGTTGTGTCTACTTAGAGTAGTGATCTCCCTTAGGGATGTGAAGTGCTGTGAGGCAAAGATAACTGGTTCTTATCTCGATCTGCTCAGTCAGGTATGAGAGCTCCTTGCCCAAGGGAACACCAGCATTGAGCCTCTCCAGCAGAGGAGGAAACAGACTCTTAATGAATTTTTCCTCTCCTTTTACTGTGCATGTTTATCTTAATTACATCAAAAATGCTCCGCGCATTGTTTACGTTCAGATGGCATGATTCTGCCATGACTATTTTGAAGTGAAATCAGACAGAAAAGGGGATTACAAAGCTGCAGAGTTGTGAGTCAAGCTGAGGGAGCCTCGCTCCCTCTCCCTCCTGTTGGAACCTCTGATACAAGTCCTCTGTGTTCTGTGTGTGCAAAACAGCAGGACACAAACACAGGCAGCTCAGCCAACTGTGTCAGCTAAATCAGACTGATTTCCAGAGCGAGAAATAAACAGGTGATACTATGCTGCTAGCATGATGAGGCTGATTGATCTATTGCTTTCAGAGGCTTTTTATTTGCAAGTACATGCAGCAGCAAGGAAAAAAAAAGTGGAGTTTGTGATTGAGTCGGTTTGATTCAGTGCCTGCTTACTGGTGTGACTATCACTGAGTAAACCGTGATGCAGAAGTCTGGTCATTTCCAGCTACATTTGATTCAGTTATTATACGTTTTGTCACTTTAGGGAATTTTAGTTACTTAAAAACTGAAGCAAGTCTTGTTCACATCGGGCATGTGTTGAACCTGTGATTAGCGCAATCTTGAATGAGCTTTTAGCATATGGTGTTCTCACTGTTTTTACCCAATACTAGTGCATGTCCACAACCTACAGTTGTAAGAAGCTTAGTGCGAAATGTTGAAGTGGTGCAAATCTCACAAATTCTTCCTTCAGGCTGTTCCATTCAATTGTATTTATATAGCCCAATATCACAAAAAACATGTTTTCCCTCATTGGGCTTCATGCAGGCTGTTCTTTCACAGCCTTTATTCCAATATATGAAGAATCCAAATTCTTCCCTTCTCCTCCATTTGTAGAGGAATGAGTAGTGCTGGGGGTGTCCAAAATAGTTTTTAAAGGCCTATCCTCTTGGTGGAGGGATACAAAGCCCTCCGTTGTGAAGGAAGCACTTTTCTTCACATGGGTGCGCTCTCTGAAGGACAGAAGTTTATATTTAAATGTAAGTAATGACTTTCTGTTGCAGCATGACCTTTTTAAAGTTATAAAATTCAAGCACTTGAAGCTCTGTGCTAATGCTAGCTAACCTGCGACTGTTGATGATTGTGGATCAAGGATCGTCATAGAGAAGTGAAACCAAGACCTTGGATCTCATTGGTGGTACTGTTGAATGTAGCATAAAGGTGCATTCACACTGAGCACGATTCGTGCAGCGGAGGCAGCCAGTTTCAATGTTAAGTCAATGGTACAGACGCGAATTTACGCTTTCTGAAGTCCCGCGATTTGAGTAATGGGGGGTTCAGCTGTCTGGCAGAACCTCGACTTGAGCAGTGAATTCAAAAGATGCACAAATTTGTTGTGCGAATCGTGTTCGGTGTGAATGCATTATTACAGTCTCATGGGTCATAGACAATTATCTTGTCTTTAACTGTTTAAAATGTATTTTTTATTTTTTGTGATTTGATTTGTTTTCTTAAATGGTTTTTTTTATTCTGAAACCAAATTATGAATAAAAGTGGTACAACTCCTTTTTTGAAGCCTATTTTTCATCACTGACCAAACTTACTTACTTACCAATACTTTTTAATTTCTCTATTCAAATCCATCTTTTTTTAAACATGAAAACGTATTTCACAGATGTGTAATCATTTATTCTAACAACGATTCAATTCATATTTTAGTTTGTGGTTTCTGATATGTATCATAGTCGATATTGGTTCATTTTGACGATCCGATTCATTGACCAAAAATCGATCTAGGACATCTTTCGTCAAAACTTCCACCAACGTGACTCAGAGATAAATACTGAACAGTGCAGGTGAAGTTTTCCAGATTCCTTTAATCTCTTGCATATAAATAAATTAAATATGTGTACAAGCAAACAAGAAAACAAAAATTAATAGCAAATGATTCACATTTTAGTTTGATAAAGTTCATCCTGCTGTTGTTTATCCACATCAAAATAATACAAACCGAGCCTTATTAGAACTTTATACCACACTGTATGCAAACATGTAAAAATTCAGTGTCCACACATTGGACAGTAATGATGCTTGATCATTTTCACATATCACGTGTGTGTTGTCCACTGTCCACTTCACCATGCCTCATTCCAAATGGTATTTTCCAACATTGAATATAATCGATTTATCTAATTTTAAAATGATTTTATAATTGTTTAGATTGATTTGATTAACAACTTTCCTCAGTCAAATCGATTCATCGATTAGGTTAATTAATCGTTAGAAATACGTGGACTTCCCAAGTGCATTAGGCTTGAATATTTTGTTTCAATTGTGCCGTTTCTGCTCTCCATAGAATGGACAGCTAAAGATTCGTCCATCTTTATTACCGAAATACATCTTCACTTGATGCGTCTTCAATTGATTTGTAAAAACTGTGCAGCCTATTTAAAACCAAATTAAGACCACAGATTAAACAGTACTAGGGTTTTTTTTTTAAGAAAATTACTACACTGCAGATGTTAAAAGGACTGCAAATTAATTGAGAGTGCATAAATGAACAAATTCTTTAGTGATTTCTGGTTCTGTTTGCGAAAACCAGATTGAATCTCTTCTTTCACAGGAACTCTGAAAGCTTAGATGCATCACATGAGCACATACCCACTCTTCTAATGCCATTAAAAAATCTATTTAAAAAAAAAAAAACAAAAACAATCTATGGATTCATTTATTTTCACTGTTTTATTAATACATGACCAACACGTCAGTCGCTTTAATGATTCATGCTGGGCTGGCGGTAAATTGCAGATTTCTCTTCATGTGACGAGTTTAATGCATATTCAGATCTTTTGATTATGTTTTATTTTAAATGCATTTATCTTTTGGGGTTTTTTTGAACTGCTGTCTCTAATTTAAAAGCCTTTTCTGGGTTTTTCAAACCAGAAAGTGTGTGTAAGAACAGCTCATCTGTGAGAAACTGCAATCTGCTCTCTCTGACAGTTTTCAGTGCCTCACCACTCCATTCTTATAGCACCCAGCAATAATTACTGAGTTGTGTTTGCCCTCTGATACTTGCCAGCACTTTCCACCTACTAACAGCTGAGAAGACTTAGCCGCAAAGCTTTCGTCTTGCCACACAGAGAACTTGATTTCTGAACAAACCGCTATTGTTGAAGAGGAATTATGATTAGACAGTATAATAAATTCATTAGATAAGTTGTTTAGAGATTAATTGCAGATGAACCCGGAGGAGAATGATTTGGTTTTCAATTAACAGGTGGCAGGTATCCAGCCTTACAGCCCTGTTTAGCCGGGGATCTATTGTTAGTTCCGTCATCGACTGTTGACCTGTTTCAGTGAAGTCCGGCTGCTTGCTCCTGTCATGTCTGATTGTGCTCATCAAGAGACATCCTCAAGGACGGAGCGACGTCACAGACAAAAACATACACCAAAAAAGAAAGAGGCTCTTTTCTTCACAATGTGCCGCAGAGGAGGTGTATTTTGGTCAGAGAGCCTCATGGTGTCAAATACGTCACAGTCTCATGGGTGTGAACCACAAGCGGGGAAGTGAAGTTGTCTAACTCACTGTCAAAACAGCCTCTCATTCACACTAATGTACCCACATACTCTGACAGCCACAAACTTCTGGCATATCTGAAACACTATGTGATGAATTCAAAACACTGCTCACACTGAAGTTCGTTTAGAGCCAGCAGACTGAAGGTTTTTGTCTCTCTTAAGCTGAAAACCTGACACACATACACAAAAACTATACACTATTTTATGTGTAAATATTAGAAAAAAATGTATAATAAATCCTAAGGCACATCAATATACGTTTAATGTAGTGGCAGTGAAAATAACTATAGTTTCCATACAGCAAAAACATCATATTTTCTAGTGGTTTAATATTGCTGCTTATCTGCAAAAAGATCCTGATCGCACCACAAAAAGCACCTTTTAAATGACCAGATTTTATTTGCATTATGGACTGGCACAGCGCAATAATGCTGGCAGTGCAGCACAAATGATGAATTAACATTAATACCGCAAATTGTGAGTCATGGTTAAATGGAGAGGTGCGAAATGACTTAGTACTTTACGTCACTGGTTGGTTCTAACCCAAAGGTTGCATTTTATCTGCCAGCTTTATTGTCATTTGTTTATTTTGTCCTGATAAGTAGAACTAAAAAAGGAAAGTGCAATTTTCTTTTTTACGTGAACATAAATTGTTTTTGTTATAGCAATGTTTGTTCTTTGTCTCCGCTAACGGCATTGCAGAGGTGTGTTCAACAAGTAGCTACATGTATTGTCAGACTTTAATTGTTTTACCTAATGCTTGTTTAGATGAAGACAATGAATTGTGTCTGTCTGTCTGTGTGTGTGTGGGGGTGGGCATCCTCCCAATCCTTTAATCCTGTTTATTCTCATTTGAAGTTATTTGTGTCTTTTCATTTTGTGTCCTTGTGATTGGATGTACAGAATGTTGTTTTACTTGTTGACTTGTGTATCAGTTTAAGTTGTAGGTTAATAAAGGCACAAACAAGCAGACAGAGCAGTGGACATATATAAGGAAAGTTGATCATAAAATTGTATTTCTGAGTGTCTTTATTCAAATCACGCAGAGTGGACCAAAAAAAGCTGTTTAATAATATTAATAATATATTTTTTACATATCACATATTTTACTTATTTCATTTTGTGTTCTTATCTAGTGTTTTATCTTCAACATTTTTAAGTGTGACTTACAATAGCGAGCCACAAGCTTCCTGCTCCGTTCCATTCAGATGCATCCCCTTGGAGACAAATAGATCCATGCACGTCTTTGTTTTCCTCGTCCAAGCTGGTATCTGGCTCAAAACTTTACGGCTAAATAGCTGCATCATTTTTTTGCACTAATAATGTTAGGTTGGGTTTGTGAGAGGCTTTAAGCTAGCAGAAGAGAGTGTAAACAAAGGGATGATGGGAAATGTTCACCAACATGTTCTGCCCACAACTCAAGAGGTGACTTTCTAACGAACTCCTGCCACTCTGCAGAAACCACCTCCTTGAAACAACAAAGTTTTTTGTTTTTGTTTAAAACAGCATAATCACATTCGAGAGACCACTAGGAAAGATAATCAGATTGGGATAGAGAAACAGCAGAACATAAAACGAAAATGGTAGGTACTAAAGAACATAGCTGATTGGATGATAATATTTGATTTTGAGTTTATCTAAAAATGTTTTCAATCTGCACATATTATATACATATATGTATGTATATTATGGAGCATATCCAGTATCGCTTCAAGCCAAATGATTTTTTAACATTTCATTTTGAGTTATGGAAATTAGTTTTGCTTTGGAAAACTTGTTTCTTGAATTTTGATTTCTATAATTTAATATTATTTTTTATTTGTTCTATTTTTTTAATTGTCGTTATGATCTTTAATATGTTTTCGCTTTGAGTGATTTGAACGTGTGATTTGTGTGATTTCCGTAATATAGAGCATCTTGAATAGAATAGAACAGAATAGAATAGCTTTAATTCTATAGCACTTTTCCCAAAAGGAGCATTAAATCAAGCAAAATAAAGGGAAGTAATAAAATCCTAAAATGATAATAATAGCACAGTAAAGCATAGTAAAACAAGGACTGAGATCAACTAAAATCTCTCCCGAATAACAATCTTTGGGGATAAGAAGAAAAAAATGTTCATGAAATGACCAGTGCACCCTTACAGAGTGAATTAGAAGACTTTATTTTAGTTTTATTTTTGTTAGTTTTCAACTTATACAGTTCAAGTTCATGCATGCTTGTATTACTTGTTTTTTCACATGTGTAATATGTACAAAAATGTGACAAATCCTCCACAAAAAAAAATAATAAATAAATATATACAAGCTATGACATGGCTCCTTAAAAAAACAAAGCAGATAAATATTCATAAGATTCGTTAATATATAAAGAGCTTTAGCTTTCAGTTTGGACATAGATGAAAGTCACAGTTTGAACAAAACTGTCATCTGTGTATAAATCTCCTCCACTTGGTTACTGACAATTCATTACGGTTCCTCTTATTCCGGGATCCAATTAAAGGCATCACAACGACTCCTAATAAGAGGCCTGTAGAGTTGATAAGCAACCAGTTCTGAGGCTTCAAGCCCTGCGCTTCATTAGGAGGACGTTGAGCTAAAACAGAAAATTCAACACGGCGGACATCAAAGTGCCCACTCTGCAAAATGAGTAACAAACTCCTTATTAGATATTCACCAATCTCCTAGGATACAACCAACATACACAATGATCACCCAGCAAAACTGTTGGCTGTATAATGCTCTTGAATAATGCTCAACTCAATTACTGCTCGCCAGAAGGGCAGGTGTTGGTCTGCACGGCGAGAGGAGAGACGGGGAGAAGATGGAGAACAAGGCGAAGGAGGAATGGAACCGTTTCAACATTTCAAGTACAAGAAAGTAGCACTTTTCAATACGAAAAAGATCAAAGTGTTGGAAAAGGCGTTATTCTTAATGGGCTGTAATCATTAGTGGATAGACGGTGGTGGTGGGGAGCGTGTAATCACTTGCAGCATATGCGGAGGGATGTAGGGAGGAGGTAGGGAGGGTTTGGTCTGGATTTTTTGGCTGCACTGGAGGCATTTTCCTAAATGTGTCGAGGTAGGAGGGAGGCAAGGAGCGGTCCAGTGCTAAGCTGCAGCAGGGTTCGTGCCAGTTTAATGCTGTCGCAGCCCACACGTTCGCTTGATACAATCGCAGAGACACCAAATGCCATGAGAATGTCAAACTCTGTCTTTAAAGAGATAAACACCACCGAGGAAGAAAAGCAGCGGCACAACAAAAGCAGGTGCAAGAGAAATCTACTCTGTGCTTCAACCCAAATTGTGATTGATTTTGAAAATATGGGACAGTTTTCTTAAAAAAAAAAAAAAAAAAGATCTGTTGTGTCAACACAGAAACCACTGATCTTTATTTGCTTCTTGTGGAGAGCCTCTGCATGACAGATGTAAAGCTGCTGGTGACAACAAGCTAACTAACCTCAGTACAAAGACTGAACCGAGGATGAGACGAAGCTATAAGGCAAAGTGTCAAAACAACAAATCCACAGTTTTGGGGGTGTTATGTTTCAGACTATTTCTTGATACCTAGCAGTTTCCCAGCAACCATTAGAGACTCCAGAAGGTGGCCACTCTTAACCATACATCCCCAACAGAACAGCTATTTGCCATTTTCACAGTTTTCATGGGTTTTTTTGGACGAGTAAAAGAAATTAACTGTTTGAAAGGGGGGATTTCGTCACCTCTGGAGAGTGCCAGAACAATCAAACTTTGCTGGATGGTATGACAGTCCAAGTTTTACACTTATTGTGGCAATTTGGGATCTTTTGGCACAAATTATATTGTTTTTCTTTTAGTAACAAACTTCACGAAAACCCAGATTGTTTTTTTTTTTTTTTGATTAAAAAATAAACTGTTTCCTCTATGATGTTGTCACAGATTTAAAAAAAAAATCAATGATAACAAGCAATTAAACAAATTAAAATGAGATTTTACACATTTCTTGGTTCCAATCCTTTTCATTATGTCTGCAAAGTGAGGCTTTTCATAAACTGAAAAAAATGTTTTTTTAATGAAAAAGAGCCAGTTTGGATATAATTTCTCCCATTACAATCCTGATTAGCGTTCTCTTGAAACTCTCCTTGAAAAATCGATCAATCTTAAAATGTAAATGTGGATGGTATATATATATATATTTATATATCCATATACAGCCTCCTTTGACAAGCAGTATAAATAGCTCCTGAACTATGCAGTGGTCTGATGAGTAAAAACCTTACAATGCAGACAGAAGAAAAGATTATATTTAGAATGGCGAGGGTAAGAGCAGCAGCTGCAGCATAAGATATCTGAAAATGGAAAGTGCTCCCAGGGGTGACAGCATTTAAATTATTTATTTCCCCCTTTAATATACCACTGACAACATCATTGTCAGGGCAAAGATCACACCATATGAGGACCAGTGACGCCCCTGTGGCTCCCAGTGCTAATGAATGTCCCCGGTCTATCATGTGTCTGCTGGAGCTGCTCTCTGCATCGAACAGTAGGAGTGGGAAAAAAATGTACAAATTTTGGGTTTATTTTTCTGGAGAAACTGATTATCGAGATTGTATTCATTTGTAGTGATCTAGTCAAAAATATTATTTTGATTAAAACCCCTAGATATATGGAAGGGAGTCATCCTTTGACTTGGTGACAACAGTGAGTCTGTGTTTTATAAAACCGCTCTCTGTGTGCCTTGTAAACAACACATCCTCAGGGAGGAGCAGCCAATCACAGGTGAGAAATTATTGCCAGCATTGACAAGTGGAGTCCTGAGATGTCAGGTGTTTGGACGGGTAATAAAGTGATTAGTCCTCGCCTCAGAGAGGGAGGAAAAAAAAAGAAAAAGAAGAGAGGTCAAAGGCCTGATGACTGAACGTGATGCTGGTAGCTTACTTATGAGTAAAAGAGAAAAAGAGAAAACCACCACCTTCCAATGCTGGGAAAATGTCATAAAAGCTTCTGTGTTGTTGGTAGAATGTTGTGTGTCTGATTTACCTGTTCCTTGCAGGGCTGAGAACATCACTGTTCTCATTAGAAACTGCCTCTGTGCTGTCTCATAGCAACCTAAAAATAGAAATGTCCCTATTAGGCTGTATAGCTATGATGGCTGCTACAAGTTTTGCCCTCTTTAATTGTAAATATACCTACAAGTATGAACATTTTTGTTGTTAAACGTGCAAAAAATTAAAGAAAATTAGACTTTTAATCACAATTTCACATGGATTCTGCCTGTTAATGACTAAGAATCGAAATTTCCTGTGGGAATCTCCAGTATGGGGATGCGTTTGTCACATTCCATGACTGAACTGGACTCCTTACATGACGCACAGCTTTACTTCAACACTGACGCGCAACACTGGATTTATGGTTAAACCAAGGCACAGTTTGTGCCAGAGCAGTAATATAGAAGCAGTGTTTTTATTTTTGACCAAACTGTGCCATTACTTGTTTACAAATCGCTTTATATATATATATATATATATAAATAAGACAGACGCGCGTATTTTTAGGAGGCGGCGCTGGTTTGCGTCCCGCAGAAAGAGCTGCGGATCAGGACAGAGGTTTTTCATCAGACGCAATTTATTTCGGTCGACTATGACGTCAAGAGAACACACGTTTCATTCAACAAGCAAGAAACTAAGTTATTTATAACCCGCTGCATCTCCAGGTTGTGATCCTTGAGTGCGCAGTCAAAGGAATACTCCCCATTGGACGTGCCTGCGTAACAAAAGCCACACAGCTCATGGTGACAGAGGTTCGGCTCAGCGAAACTAGGACGCGTCGACAGAAGCCCCCCACCACCAAATTATAAGATTATTGCAAAGATAAACTTTGTTTTTTGATGATTTTTTTTTCTTTTCCACCAAACAAACCGATGCCATTCCTGTTTGGTGACACTGGGTACTTTGAACATGGAGAATCTTTTCTCTGACCAGGTAAGAGAACAATTCCTCCAAGTTTGTCTTGTAATTAGACAGTTTAAATGTGTTTAAGTTAATTAGTTAAACGTTGTTTTAATTATCTCTCAGATTATTCTGTTTCATATCACTCGAAAGAAAATACAAAAATAGAAAAAGGAAGCACGATTCCTGCAGTTTTACATCACCCTTAAATTTCTTAAATTAAAATATATTGGATTTTATTTGTCAAAAAAATAAAATAAACGCGACAATCTTCAAGTTTAGGAAATCAGCACCAAGGACAGCGACTCTAGTGCTGATTTAATGCAACCATTTATTCCTGACACTTTTAAAATGGAGAAATGCGACTGCTTTAAGTCTGTCCACCTTAAATAAGATCAATATTCTTGTTAATGTTATAATTTGTTAGAAATTTAAAGTGTTTGCACACCTGTGGATGACTTATGCATATCTAGAAAGGTGCAACTTATATAAAATATCTATTTGATCTTTTTATGTGGTAAAAACGCCACCTGATTCGGTCAGGATTAGTTTTGTGGCTCTAACAGGGATCACCATGCTGCTTTTTTGGCATATAAAGACGGTAAATAAATCAGTTTAGTCTGCTTTCATCCTGCTTTTTAGAATTTAAGCTCATCTTTTGCAAGGAAATAATAGGAAGTTCTGTTTATTTAGATTTTTGTTGGAACAGACTGCCATCTGCTGGTTGTTATGATTTTGCAAAAAAGCTGAACAAACAAAACTGAGTTTTAATGATGAGATTTTGTAATGTAAGCTGAACTAATTCCACAATTTGTTCAAAGGGCCTCGAGCTGTAAGTTAATGCTGAAAAGATCCGTGACTGGCTGGGAAATGGCTGATATTCTGGAGCTGCGCACAGACGGAAACTCTCTCCTGAAGGCTGTGTGGCTCAAACGCCTGAGACTCACCCGGCTCCTGCTGGAAGGAGGCGCGTACATCAATGAGAGCAACGAACGAGGGGAGACGCCGCTCATGGTGGCCTGCATGTCAACACACTCAGACCCACAGAGTGTGAGCAAGTCCAAACTGGTCAAGTATCTGCTGGACAACCAGGCAGACCCCAACATACAGGACAAGGCGGGCCGGACAGCTCTGATGCACGCCTGCATCCATAGAGCCGGTCATGAGGTGGTGGATCACCTGTTGAGCAACGGGGCCGATCCCAGTCTGGAGGACCGGAGCGGGGCTTCGGCTCTCGTCTACGCCATCAATGCAGACGATAAGGAGACACTAAAACTACTCTTGGATGCATGTAAAGCTAAAGGAAAAGAGGTGATTATAATCACTACAGACAAATCCCCATCAGGCACTAAAACTACCAAACAGTATCTAAACGTCCCTCCGTCTCCAGAGCTGGTGGAGAGGTCATCTTCAGACTATTGTGCTTCTCCTTCTGATATCAACGTTACTGCATCTCCTGCATCTGAGCAAGAGCAACAAAACACCGTCTTCAGCTTCCAGACTAAGATCAAGTCCTCCAGTGTCGCTGCCAAGCTCACAAACGGACCCACTTCTCCGACTCGCCGACCGGCGAACCCCAAGCGGGCGCGTTTGCCTCAGCTGAAGCGGCTGCAATCAGAACCCTGGGGGCTGATTGCTCCCTCCGTCCTGGCTGCAGCCGCTGCCCATGAGGAGAGCAAAAAGGCCAGCTCTGATGAGGATGTTGTTGCTGGGGTGAACGGACTATGTCTGAGTAAAAGGTCAGCGCTATCACGACAAAACAGTGTGGATGGCAAGGACAGCCTTCTGCCCCTGGTGGGCGAGCAGCCCTGCAAAATGACGCCCTCATTATCAGTTCCTCCGACGTCTAAACAGTCGTATGAAAGATCTCTGGGCCAGCACCAGCCACTGGCTCGGCGCAGCACCGTGCCCACAGAGCAGGAGAGCACCAGCTGCACCACTGGCCTCATCAGCCTGAGAGACACAATGCACCGCAGACGTCTTGGAAACGATCACTATGACTCAGACTCCCAGCTCTACTCCGACTCAGCCATGTTAGACTCTCCTAAAGTCCCAGTGGAGCGGAGGAAGCTCAACACCTCACCGCTGGCGCTGCTCACCAGTTCCAGGGAATCTCTGGACAGCAACGCCAACACGTCGTCTCCCAGCACCGCGCGCAGGCCGGTGCCCGGCCTCTTGGAGCGGAGGGGCTCGGGCACGTTGCTCCTGGACTACATCTCCCACACCCGTCCCGGCCACCTACCCCCTTTGAACGTCAACCCCAACCCTCCTATCCCCGACATCGGCGCCAGCAACAAGCCCTCCTCGCCTCTGGCCACAGGAATCCGATCCATAGCTCCGGTAGCACCAAACACACCAAAGAGAGGAGGTCTCAAGTCAAAGAAAAAGCTCGTGAGAAGGCACTCTATGCAAGTGGAACAGATGAAGCAGCTCTCGGATTTCGAAGAGCTGGCTCATTAGATGGCGCTATTGCAGCAAATACTGTGGGAGGAGAACCGTAAATCAGGACGCGGTGATTCGGTTAACGCTGAATGATGCGTCCTGAAGAAGTGAAACTGAGCAATATAGATATATTTCTTCCCTGTGTGACAAACGACCATGAGAATTAACTTTGTACTCGACACCTCTTGTATATCGCGTACACCTTTGAATGTAGATGCCAAGACTTGGTACGTTTCCTCTAAGCTAGCTCTTTTTACCATTTAGCGCGTAGGGAAACATACAGGGTCCATCTGTAGCCATCAGGCCACTTGAGTGCATTTTGTGCACATGTAATTAGCACCATTTCTGGAGAGAAAAAGAACAAAACAAAAAAAAGAATGGTGCCTTTGTCTGAGATGTAGCTTTGAGTGGAAAAGAAATGTGACTGTTTGTAGCAACTGTGTACAAAGTGCCTTCAAGAGAAAGAAACCAACACAAAAAATAGAATAAAAAGATTTATTTGTTGTATGATTTGGATTTATGTTGATGTAATCAACATGTGTTTTATTTTAACATCCCTTATGAAACAAGATGACAGATATTTATGCCTTAATATTAGGTAAAAAGAACAAACTATGATATATGACTTTATTGCCCAGGAGGAAGAGAATAACAGCGTAATCATTAGCGGTGTTAGCAAAGCACACTTAATCCTTATAGGTTTATTCCAAGCAAAGGTGAATGTCATGTGAGCCCGAGCTCCACGTAGACATTTGTTGATTAAAAATGTCATTTCACGCAAACTAAAGATCATACAGCTTCCATGTCACTTATCTGTGAAGCAGTGATTTGTTAAGAAGGAAACATAGTTTTATCCATAGTATTTTTGCAAGTAGTTTGTTGTACATTTGAAATAAATGTTTATCACTTGTGGATGAAGGTGTTTCTTTTTTTAAATTTTCTTCTGAAACTCAATCGACAACAATCGATGGAAGGAGTGAAAAAGAAAGTCCTTTGGTGATGACGACACCGGCGTCTTTCGTCGACGCGTCTACGACTGAGTCAGGCCGACCATAGAGGCGCTCACATCCCACAGCCTCTTGGCTGCTTCGTCATCCAGAGCCTGGGGGGCAGCAGTCTTAGGAGCACAGTCACTGCAACCGCAGCAGAAGATTTAATTAGGCCTGGGCCTTCGGTCATAGGAATGGGTTAAAGCAAAGACAACCGACAGGAAAATAAAACAATGTTTGTTCAATGGTCATAATCTTGAGCAGCCGGAAATCCCCCTTATAAAGGTGATAAAAATGAGTTATTGACATAAATTAACGGACAATTGGGAAAAACAGATTTATAAGCTTTTTAAAAGAAAACATAAAAGGCATTTTGTTAAAATTAGTAATCAGCCACACTAAAGCAGTGTTTTTTTCTATTTTAATACTTTATTATACTGTTATGGCCCTTTATGATTCTTCTGTACACATTTGTCCACCTACAATTGTCAACATTTCATTACAAACATTCTAGTGTCAAAATGTTTGGCTTCTACAAAAGAAACCGGCTTCTTTGAATAGTTTTTGAAATATGAAGTCGTACCTAAATGTTTAACAATTCAGCTCTTACACCTTCAGTAAATAATAAAGTAAGTATTTACCTTATTAAAGCCTTTCTAGATATCCCTTTTTTTTTTACTTTTCTTTTAAATTTGCCATTTTTACAACCAGATTTAGAATTTATCCAAATAGTTTTGCATTTATTCAAGCAGCTTTAGTGAATATTAATGCATTTATAGCAGTTTTTTATGTTTGAATTTCTTCAGGTAATTCAGCATGTACCATTGTATCTGGGAGCTTTTGCAAAATGTATTCATCTAAATACTTTTATATGTGTTTAAAATGTTCAGCTAGAATTAGCAGTAGGACTTCTTTCAAAATGTTTTTTTTTTTTTTTTGCATCCTAAAGCAACAGTTTCAGCTGTAAGCACTCGTCTATGCATTTAGATGCGTCCTACTTGTTATTTCAGCATTAAAGCAAAAAAATATGAACTTATAAACTCCAAATATCCCCCATTACTGTGGTTAGAGTTTCTGTATTGAATATAATTGTATATAAGATAACCAATATTCCTATATAATTTTACATTAAATACCTTCTGTGTAATCTTCATAATATAAAGTGGATCAGGTATAGTAACTTATCCAGGATCTCCGTAATCCCCTTCATCCTTTGAATCTATTTCAGATAATTGCTTTGATTTTCTAGCTGGCGTTTGTGCTCTCATCATTTAGCAGGTAGCTATTTTCTGCTGAGAAACCTTTGTTAGACCCTCTGTCTTCTACCTTAATGGTTCTAGATAAAGTTAGCAGCTAGCCAGGTAATTATAGGCCAATGGAAAAGGTAAAACCCATGTGAGCCTGTGGAGAACAGCATCTGAAGGGTCGTGAACTCTGAACTAATGTTCATTAGAAAGCTCCCGACACTGAAAGGACGTTTAATTGCTTAGTTTGCAGGGAGGATTTTAAATACACTGGTATGATGCATGAGGAAAGGAGGGGTTAATGTTGATTTAAATTAGAAACAGAATTAAAAAAAAAATAATTAGGTGTTTAGGCTGTTTAGTTGCATAATCTTACTTTATAACTTCATACATGAATTAACATACTTATTTTTTTTTACATTTTGTTGTAGTTTAGACCCATTTTAAATAAACCCATATATTTTTATACAAGTGTTTAATTTCCCTAAATCAATTAAGGAGTTTATTTCAAAATAAAATAATTAAATGAGAAACAATTGCATAAATATAACGTATAAAAGTCTATTTTTCACATGTAATGGCTTCTACCGCCCTGCCCTCCAGAAATACTGTGAACTACAGATGTCTTTCCTTCCTTCCTCTTGATCTAAATGTGAAAGCTCACAGGTCAGATGGAGCGCCGTCTTCAGGTCGGTCTACAGAGGATCCATTCAGATCATATGCTGTCTTTGTGTGTGTCACTTTGACATAGTAGAGCCCTCCCAAAGCCTCTCGTGCTTCCTGGTGTTTTCTTTTTATCTGGTAAATTCTCAAACCTTTGCCCTAACTGGAATTCTGCACATTTTAGAAAATAAGCTCAAAATTACTCAATTTTTGCTGCATCCACCCCTCCATCTCTTTACTCAAACACATCCCTACACTTTAAAATCTCATTTCCAACTTTCAACACAGGAATACAACTAAAGCTGTGTGTGCAGTTTTTACCAGCAAAACATTTGGAAATTTGATCAAATCCTGTATATGTATTTAATAATAATAATCAATTTTATTTGAAGCGCCTTTCAAATCACCCAAGGACACTTTACAGTAAAATAGCAATAAAATAATAAAATAGTACACATGAAAGCAAGACACGATAAAAACAATAGACAGAAGATTGGGTACTGGGTCAAAGTGCAAAGGCAGATTTGAACAGGTGAGTTTTGAGTCTGGATTTGAATAAAGGAAAAGAGTTGATATTACGGAGGTCAGGAGGAAGAGAGTTCCAGACTTTGGGGGCTGAGCGACTGAAGGCTCGGCTCCCCATGGTAACCAGACGGGCAGGGGGTACGTTAAACTAGAGAGAAGCTGAGGACCAGAGAGAGCGGGAGGGAGTGTGAATATGAAGAAGATCAGTGAAGTAGGGAGGAGCCAGGTTGGGAAGGGATTTAAAAGTGAGAAGGAGGAGTTTGAATTGTATTCTGAATGAATGGGTAGCCAGTGTAGTTGCTGGAGGACGGGGGTGATATGGTGAAATGATGCCAGCTGAGTTCTGGACCAGATGAAGTTTATTGGGAGTTTTGTTCGGCAGACCGGAAAGAAGTGAATTGCAGTAATCTAGAATGCAGACGATTAATATCAGTCTTACTATATTTATAGTTGTTATATAGTGTCACTTTATGGAGTGGAAATCTATCACTTTATGGAGTAAATTTAACTTTTAAATTGACTAAATGATGAAAAATACCAGGGATTCACATTCATAACCCTATATCAATTTAGGTTAAAGCGAAATTTGTATTATATGATTTTAGCATGAACAATTCAGTTTAGAAATAGTTCTGATAATGCATTTAATATTGCAAATGTATCTCAAAAACAATTCCCGAAATGATTTTAAAATCATTCAAAAATCTAGCATCAAAAAGCATCAACTCCCTAGTGGTGGTGAAGGTTGTCTAGAAACTTTTTGGATTCAATTTTTTTGGTTGAAATAAATGTCAAGGAACAAGGAATTTTAAGAATTTTATAATAGATTGCTTTTTAGACACCTTACTTTGTTTTTTTGTTTTAGGAATTTTCACTTTCTACTAGAGAGGAAATCCTATCTAATGACACATTAAGTTCCATGGCTTAATTAGTAACATTACCTGCAGCTTAGGAATTAGATCAGAATGGATGTTCAACCTACTCATGAGTTACAGTGATTTAAAAAACTGAAGAAAGAGACATTAGAAGAAAAGAGTTGTAGTGTCTCACTTACACACCAGTGGTTTTCCAGTCTATTTATTGACACCCAGATACTGACCTGTAGTAGAGGCCGCTCTCGTTTTGGAGTTTTTCCTCCACAGCGCAGTAGATGGTCGTCTGAGCCCCTTGTGAAGCAGACTTGATGAAGAAACTGAAAGGTTTGAACAAAACCCTCTTCCACAAGGAAATAGTGGGCATGAAGTGTCTGCCAAGCTCCGTCTTAATCACTCCAGGGTGGAGGCTGTACGTTGTTACTCCAGTTCCTGTGAAAAAAGAGAGAATGAAAAGATATTTAGTCAATGATTATGGTAATATTTGAAGAAAACACTTTAAATAATATAAAAAATGGTACCTTGCAGCCTCTTGGCCAACTCTCTTGTAAACAAGACATTGGCTAGCTTGCTTTGGCGGTAGCTTTTCCAAGGATGGTAATCTTTCTCCAAATTTATGTCGTCAAAATAAATTTTGCCTGTGCAAACACAAATGGTATCTTTATAACTCATTGCACATTTTGCATAATACCTTTTCAAACTAAATTGACGCACCTTTTTCATGTGCTAAGCTGGAGACGTTAACAATCCGACTCGGAGTCGACTTCTTCAAAAGATCCAACAGGCTGTTTGTCAGAAGGAAGTGGCCAAGATGGTTCACGCCGAACTGCATCTCAAACCCATCCTCAGTCTTCCACTGCGGACAGCTCATAATGCCTAGAATGAAACATGCAGACATTTGATTTCTTATTAAAAATAGAGCTTAAAGTCTCATTCCGATCCTCTCTTTAGTGTTTCTATCCGTCTTTTAATTATGATTATGCCACTTTAAGCCAAAAATAAAAAATAAAAAACAGTTGTTTTCTAGAACATAGTTCATGCAAAGCGGCAGGAGTTCATCAGAAATTCACCTCCAAGTTGAGACAGTTGGTGCAGAGCAACCCCATCTCCCCTTCCCATCACCCATTACTGAGCAATCTCCTTTTAGCTTACAGACCCTCACACCCAAAAGAAAAAAGAAAATGTTGAGCAGTACAGTTTTGAGTCAGATGGCAGTTGAGATGAGAAAAACAAAGACGTACATGGATATTTATCTGCGTTAGAATAGAGCAGATCAGGAAGCTTGTGGCCCGCCGATTATAGTTTCTACGTCACAACTGCAAGCTTTTTCTAGGATTTAAAAAACAAATACTCCGAATTTCAATTTATTTTGAGCTTAATTTATTTTATATATGTCCTTCGTCATAAGAAAATGTCTATGTTAAAAACACAATTTTAATCAGAGTTAAATAGATGGAGATTTCCTCGTCTACCTGCATTGTTAATGAGAATATCCAGTCGCTCTTCACTCGCAAGAACTTCTTTGGAAAGTTGTCTCACTGACTCCAGAGATGCCAAATCCAACTTTTTGACGACAACATTGCCGTTACCACTTCTCTTCCTCACATCTTCAGCAGCTTTGTTGGCTCTGTCCATGTCTCTGCAAGCCATGATGACCCTCGCACCTGAAACACAAATAACACAATTATTTATATTCATCCAGAATTTTTTAGAGAAAAATCCACGTAAGTGACTGACCTCTTTGAGCCAAATCGACTGCAGTTTCTTTGCCAATTCCGGTGTTGGCACCTGTGATGAGGACTGTTTTCCCATCCAGTCTGACTTTGCTGCGACACACACCGCCTGCCATCCATCTCTTCAAAGCAAAAAGGCCCACTCCTGTGCAAAAAAACTACATTTACAAAAACAGAAACAGCACTTCTGCTCTTAAATGAGGATAAAACCCTCAAAAATACTTTAAAAACTAGAGAGATGTGCAGCTACAAGACTCGTGCAACAGCAGGTTAGTCATCAAGTTTGAAGGTAAAGCACCCATTGGTTTGACCCTGTGTTCAAGGTTAAGGTTGTAAATTACCAAAAGAAAAACACCCTGTATTGCTGTAAGTAAAATAGAGCGAAATTCGCCTTTAAACCATTCAGCAACTATTTAATTATTTTTTAGAGTTGCATAAAACTTTAAATAAAGTTCCAACGTATGTCTAATAACAATAATAAAAAATATATCTATCGAATTTATTTAGTTTGTTTAATAAACCATCACAAATTATACGAAAGTGGACATACGATTTTGTAAAAGGGTTATGGTTGAATTTAACGATTTCAGATCTTCGTACACATTCGTTTACCTGTCAGAGTGACCACGGCGATAGTTGTCGGATACTGAAGTAAAATAGTTTTCTCCATTGCTGTGAAATTTAATTACTGCTTTGCAGAGGGTTAAAAAAATTCTGTTCAAAAAGCTTTAAGCTCCAAATGATGAGAACAAGAAACAGGAAAAACAAGAAAAACCTTAGATAACCCTGCCCATCCGTCCGAGTTAGGGTGCGCAACACCGGAAGTCCCGCCTTCTTTAAATTCAAAGACGAATCCTATTGGTTCCTGAAAAACTATTATGTAACTGCGTTTGCTATGTTTTGGTTGACTCCTTCAAGGTCTGTTAAACACAGAATTGTTACTTAAGCACAAAATCTTAAACACTCACCGGAGAAAATAATAGTAAAAAAACTTTGAGACTTAAACGTCCAGGTAGGTGGTTCGAATCTGATATTAAACTGTTGGTTTTACTTTGATCAAACTCGGTGTGCCATATACTGTTCTTATCTTCACATCAAACCGCCGTTCTTTCAGACTTCTATGACTAAGCTATTAGTTTTGATGAGCATGATGCAATTCAATTTCGGAAATATAATTAAATAGTTAGTCTATTTGTGAATCTAACAAAACCAAATAACAAACAGGCTCACAAGTTCTAATATCTTAGAAAGTTCTTCAGAAAATTAATCTATCGAGTTCCAAATGTCAACACCATATGAAAACACAAGATATACAGAATAATACGTTTTTCTGATCTATATTACTTTCCTTTGTTTTCTTTTTTAAAACAAATAGGGACGTTTTTTCTTTACTTGTTCTCGAAAAAAAGTTCAGTTAAGTTCTATGACTCTCCACTAGAGGTCACTGCAGTATCATTAGGACTGTGTTATCAAATTTCTCGTGGTTCCACAAGAGGGCGCCGTTGCGCACCTGTGCTGTTTTTAAATTTTTATTTTATTTATTTATTTTAACTTTATGCATATTTTCCTTATAAGAACTAAAAACAGTATTTGTTCTAGTCCTGTATCTGTACAAGGAAACAAGAAAGTAATTACAGCTCTAACTGATTAAAGCTACAAGTGAGAATGTGTTCCTTCTCTTATATCCATATTTATGTATTTTAATAAAAATGTGGACATACACTTCTCTGTGAGGCAGGAAAATGTTGTCTATCCAAACTTTAGAACTCCAGGATGTGGTCTGGGTAAGTTCTAAATATAAAGATCTGACCTTAGAGTTTACAGCCTGACATCTGAGAAAAGCTGAAGGAGAGGAAATATAGCCATGCAGACATGTTAACAGACTATAAGTGTGGTCAAAAGAATGTACAAAGTTTTTTGTTTTGCCCACAATAAATACTGTTGTTATTATTTTTTTCAATCTGTCATTATATGGAAAAGAAAGGCTAAACAGACCAAAAGTTAACCGACCATCACAAAAATATTTTTAAAAACTTTGTTTAGGCCATATATTCTTATCTTATTTTGCCTTAACTTATTTTTTATCGTATTACAAGTCATAATTGTTACTTTTTATGATCACATAACCTTCATATGCACACAGAGTATGGCAGAGGTGACCTGTCTGTTGGCTTACCATCAACTTTATCATGTGACTGCACTGCACATGCCCCAGTCCTTCTCACAGGATGGAAAGCTTGCCTTGCTTCAGTTAGAGAGCCCTCTGCTGAACGTTTTTGGAACATAACTTCCATACTCATGTTCTGTGGAAAAATTAGGATCTCGTGGATTTCATACTTATGGCCACTGATACGTTTTTTTGTTTGGGATAAGATGGCAGATCTTAACAGTTTTCTTTCATTAATGTATTAATTTTAATATATACCCTTTGCGAAACTTAAAAATATATATATTATTTATTTAACCCTAACTAGTAAAATACTGTTATTTGTTTAATATCTATTGTACAAAAGGACAACATAAGAAAAATTACATAGAAAAGTCTTGGCTAAGGTTGCACTTGTATCAAAAATGTTCATCAAGTTTGATATTCTAAAAGAAATTAAATCTGCCACCCATTGCATATTTGGCTAAATAAGGCAAGGCACCAAGATTAATTCTGAAAAATTTTGCCTAAAAATTGTTATAAATATATTTTTAAATGTTTACTTTGTTACCAACTAAGCTGTTAACTTTACCAGGCCTCTAAAAGGTTTTGGCTAATAAAATCTAAATGCTTGCATATTTTTTTCCACGTATATATTTTTTATCTGTATGCTAATTCAAAGAAATTGTGTACCATAATTGATATATTCCAAGTAAAAAAAATGCATAAAGATTTTTCAAAATGGACATTTTACCCTAACAAATACTGTAGATTGAGCTAATTTGTTTTTTGTTTGTTTTAAATAATACCATGTCCTCACTGTTATCATTTTATTTAATATTATGTCAGTAAGATTAATTACGAATGTTTAGCTAGACTGTAACTTAATTTAATTTTCATTTCTTGGAGGTCTACTATTATTAGATGTAATCTTGTGTGTTCAAAATGGTAAATAGAATAATTCAAATGTGAGTAAGAAAGAGAGACAAATTGCTAATAAATCCATCAAATAAAAATAAACATCTAAGCTCATTAATGCATATTAATAACAGTAATAACAGTAATAACGCTGTATACTAATAATGTATGAGTTATCAAAGTGGATTTTTTTCATTATTTTGAAAATAGTATGTGATAAAGCTGTCACAAGTTAAAGGGAGGAATAAAATAATAAAAATGAACATTATTTAACTCTCAACGTTTGAATTTATTAGTATATTTTCGTTTGTCTCTGTAAAATTATAATAATTAGAATGCAGGGGAAAGTTTAAAGTTAAATCGATAACCATGATTATACATTTATTTACAGGATTATTTCTGTAAACAAACAGATGTGGGTGCTCGTGCGTGGAGGAAGTTCACACATCTGTCCATCCCGCCCTAGACGCACGCGACAGTTTGCCCTCAAAATCATGGATGTGCTACTCTGACGTAAAGCTCAGCGTGTCCCGGCGGGGAGGGGGAAGAAGGGCGGTGCTGCGGCGGGACTATATTGCAGATATCCTCGGAGCACATCGTCCCTTATTCGCTCAGAGTTCCGTCGAGTGTTAACCGCCAAGTGATTTTGGGTCATCCAGACATGGCTGGGTATCTGAAAGTGCTCGCCTCTGTGTCGAGGGCCGCCGGGACCGCGTTTTCAAGAAACCCCGCAGTGCTCGCGCCGGCTGCAAATTGCCAGACTTTGCAGCAGCGAAACTGTGAGTAAAAAAGAGAGAGAAAGAGGGAGACCGCAGACCCGGCACCGACCTGTGGGCTGTTATTCACCACTAACTTCATATTTGTATTCACGTTTTTCGTATTTAGTGCTGTTCGCGCGGCGTGTCATCACATGATGCAAAGTCACCTTGCTGTAGAGGGTAGAGAATTCGGTCGACCGTTGGAAGCCGGCGGCTAGCATAGCCATGCTAACCAAACTGAGCTGCTAGCTTCCCGGGATGCTGCTAGCGGCTCCTTTATTCTCTGAGCTCGATGCTCAAAACGGCTCCCACTTTATGGCATCAATTAATTTAGGTGTTTAGATTGATTAAATATGTCAAAGTAACCACAAACAAACAATGGCCTCCACTACAAATCCGACTAGTCTTTGTTGTCACTGTTTCAACTTTAAAGGACATTTAGTAGCTAAATGAATGTGCGGGTGTTTGGGATTGAAACATCAGCGGCCCTTAAAAAAATCTGACGGCAAAACAGTTTATATAAGAAAAACGCAGAAGGGGAATAGCTTCTGGTAACTCGGAAGGATGTTTCGTTTTTACGCTTTTTGCGGAAATGTGTTCGTCGCTGCGCTCGCGGCGGCTTCCCTACCAATTTAATTGCCATAAAATCACCCAAAAATAGATGTCGCGCGCGCTCCAGCTGCCGTGTCATTGCGTGGGACAGTGGGAAAGTTTTCCTCAAGGTCAGCCATTCGGAATACGAGACCTTTTCATGGGGAGCAATGGCTGCCCCTGCTCTCCTGTCCTACTTGCTGCTTTCCTTTTGGACTGCTGCTGTCAGGCGCTCATTTTTCTTTCCTTTTTTTCTCGTATTGTTTTGCCAGCAACACATCCAAATAATAATATGTTTATTATGCTAAATATATATACAGAAGAGCTATGCATCATCCGTGTTTCTGCAGGGAGGGAAGAGGCTTTAGCCGTTTAAATCCCTGCAGGTTTAGAAAGGCGGTAAGCAATCTTAAGGGAGCTTTGGCTTAACTTATTCGATCAACATGGCGCTGGTTGTACACTTAGCTATTTAAAATATTGAAGTGTTGAAGCATCAATTATGCCTTTTATTCTTAGTGGAAAATGTCATAATTGTCCAAAATATGAAGAGCATCTCTTGCTGTCTTCAGTTCTAATCTCAATATTTCAGTAGCACTGAGTGTAATCCGGGCCAACAGGTTTGCTTAAGGCCATAAAGATAAGAAACTCTGCTACTGTTGGCTTTGATTTTTATTTTTTTTTTTATAAATCATTTGATTTATCAGTGTCCATATGCCTCAGTAGATTAGCATAGTACTCCAGCAGAAGCTTCATAGTCTGCAGGGTTGCTTTGTTTACCTTGTGACTGTCTCCTCTCAGTTAAGGATTAAAACTTAACGATTTGTGGCTTCTTTGTAGAAATGTAACCAGAGGTCACCCGGTCTGGTGCCCTTTAAGTCATCTTAAGGCACACTTTCAGTTTGTTCTTAACCACTTGCCCTTATTGTGGGTTCGACAAGTTTAGCACGCATCTCTTCTACTTTGAGTTTTAAAATTAGTTGTAGGTCCTCTAAGCTGCTGTCAAAGTGTTTAAAAGGGTTAAATACTTAGGTCAGAGGTGCATCCTGCACAGTACTTTAGTGTTAGAATCTGCAGGCAACAGAATTCTGGTGGTTAATTTAAAGTTTCACCATTAAAAAGATCTAGGTTGAGTGTTTTTGTCCACTTATAATAAAAATGGTTTTCTATGTGTACCCGAACCAAAAATTTGCAACTTATATGTTGGGAATATTCAATTTTTTTTTTTAACAAATAGCGACGTTTATATGTGATTCCAGGTTTCTGTCTTCTGACATCAAATGTATCCCATTGGCCACCAGAAG
>NC_050517.1:19400168-19415115 GCF_002922805.2 Oryzias melastigma
CCTCAAGTTAAGTTTAATGCGGGCTTCTACATTAAAAACCCTAGCGTTCGCGCATTGCTACGCAAGTTTCTAAGTTTGGGCTCTACGCACAAATCGCGAGGCCATTTATCTCGCATAGAAACTTAAACAATGTCAAACATTGACCAATCCTTGATTTGTTTTTGGTAGTGATGTATAGATGACATTCTCTTTAATTCACAGAAGTTTGACAATTGATCAAGGATGAGGAATTAAAAATTGCGGTTTATGCCCGACTGGACTTTCATGACACTAAATATTTCCATATATCGAAATAAAGCTGTGAAAGAAAAACCCTGGAGCAAGATTTGCACCGTTAAGACATTTTACATCAAACCTTTTCCAACTGTAGGTGGCAGACATGCACTCGTAAACAATAGTGAAAGAAAACAAAGTAGAAGCCCCTCCCAGCTTGTCCAGTGTGAACACAATGGGCTAAGTGCACATTCAAGAATGTGTCTTCTTGTATGTGTGTCACATGTTTGTTGTGAATGTCAACATAAGAGTTTTGCATCCCGGTGTTTTCCATGTATGGTTGAGTTAAAACAATGGTTCAGATCTTGAGATTTGCACATAATAAAAATATAAATGTTATGAAATGTCTTCAAGAATTAATAATAGTAGGTTTCCTTTCAGATTTCATCAGAAAACAGATTTTACAGCCCAGTATGTATTGGAGGCTGGCTCACATGATTCTGTCTCAGCTTCCCTCCATAGTCCAAACACAGATATTACATAACCGACTCAGTTCAAGCCCTCCCTCCCCCACCTGCAGTCAGATGAAGACCGTTTTTGCAGATTTAGAGCCGACTAGTCAGAAAGCAGAACAGCTGTCAATGCCGTATGCATGTCATAAGCAAGGGGAAAGGAGTTCAGAAATCTGTTGAACTGTCTTGTTAACTAGTGTGATGTCTATTAAATGCTATTCATATAGACCTTTTAGTAACCTTGGATTGCTCTATTTTTTTTTGTCTTGTTTTATCTGCAGAAAACCTTTTGGATGCATAAATGTGTTAAAATGTATTTCTTTAGTTAGAGGGTTAATGCAACAGTTCTTGGTCATTTCATGTTGAGACAAAAAGGGCAAATTTAGTTCTTTCTATAATATGTGTATTTTTTTTTAAGTTTTGCTATGTTTGTGGTTAGCATTTGCTGTTGCATTTATTCATCAAAGGCTTGTATGGTTTCTGTATTGCTCTTTTTGTTAGTTTGTTGCAGTCGAGTTGGCTCTTTTACTTCAGTTATAAGACGTGCACATGAGTAAATGAATAGCAAAAGAAAAGCTATAAAACCAATTCAGAAGTGCTGCAAAGCAAAGGTGTTGAGAAGTAAAATAAATTAAATATAAATACTCAATAGTTTTATAGAAATGAATTATTAAAAAAAAAGACATGTTTTTATTTAGTCCTCCTTTTATTTTAGATTGAATATTTAATTTTATGGCACTGTCTTTTATACATTTTTTGGTGGAATACAGTATGACAAGATTATTCTTGGATCGGAATTTCATCAGGGTGCTTGATGCTGTTGCTTAACAGTAAAAATGGAGACTTGCTTTGGTCAAATGTTTCCTTATTTGTTGTCTTTTCTGTGTTTTGGTCGTGTAAGATCTGTGCAACTCAGCAGTCGCAGCTGCTTCTCCTATCAAGTTATTTTCAGTCTGAACAGTCACCAGTGGAGCTGGCTCCAAACGTCACGAGTTAGGGTTTGGACTGTTGTCTGTCTTTGCCAGAAAGATTGAGAATCTTCCCAGCTTTTGATTTTAGTCCAATTTTGTTGTGAATGTGTATAAATATGCAGCATTTTCACAGATAACCCAACGTTTATTCTCATGATTGGGTGCAAGGCTTTTGTAGCAGCACAGGGGGCATTAGCTGGACATGGAAATGTGAGAACTTGATCCCCGGCACCTCCCCCTGTACTTTTCAATTCACACTAGTTGTCCTGATGGCAGAACTCTCACACTGTCCAGCAGAAGGAAAAGAGATATGATTAGAGCAGCTGATCTATCTAAGTTCTAGCCACAAACAAACACTTGACTAAAGTCCAGAGTCAACAATTTTTATGTTTAAGTCAAAAATTAACCAAAGCCTTTTTGAAATAAATTTTTAGTGAGGCAAATAAAAAAATATATTGTACATCTGTGGAAAAAAACAACTTTAGTTATTGTTGAGATGTGTTTAAGTTGGGTCTGAAATCAGGACTTTATGCTACAGCAGAGAAGTTGTTTAACACAAGTGACAAAGTAGCTATAATACCTTTCCACCATCAGACCCTGTTGTTGTTTTGACTGCAAATATGATGCATTATCACTATTTAAGAATCTCCAAACTATGACAGTTACTATGCTACCACTGCATTGCACCCTTCTTTGTGTTATACCTTAAAAAAATAACACTTTTAGCACATTTTTAATAGTTTTATAAGTATGTCTCATTGCTTTTATTTTTTGTTGTCAAACAGCATTTTAAAATTTGGAGAAAAAAAAATACTGTAGTAGCTACAAGTAAATGATCATCAGTTTACTTTTTTATTACTCTGAAACCAAATTATTTGATTCATATCAGCGAAGGTTCTCATTTTTTTCAGGTAACGTGTGTTTAAATTGAGTCTTGGCATCTTCATCATTCAAATGTTTCAAACGTTGATCCAGATAACATGACTCAACTTCAAATTTCAGTCTAAATGTTTGTTTTCTGCCTCGTTTTTTCTGTTTGTCATCATTCTAAGTCTTCCTGTTTGTGTCCATTAACAGATGCAGACCGACGCATTAAAGTCGCCCAGCCTGTGGTGGAGATGGATGGAGACGAGATGACCCGAATCATCTGGGAGTTCATTAAAGAGAAGGTAATCATGTCGTATTTAGGGGTGAAGGGTGTTTGCACAAACACTGGTGTGAGGGTCAGTTAAGCAAGGACTCACATGGGGAAAGGATTATTTAAATGTTCAGTTTAGGGTCAAATATTTAACAGTTTTGTTTTTTGTCTGCGCTCGTTAAAAACATTATTTAAATGGAAGCTTTTTTTTTTTTAAATATGCGACAGATGATAACTTTTCTTTTGTGTGTGTTTTCTTTTAGCTCATTCTAAGCAATGTCGATGTGGAACTGAAGTATTACGACTTGGGTCTGCCATACCGCGACCAGACTGATGACCAGGTCACCATCGACTCCGCCATCGCCACAAAGAAGTACCACGTGGCGGTTAAATGTGCTACCATCACACCCGACGAAGCCAGAGTGGAAGGTCTCAAGCAAACTTTTAACTGCTTTCATACATTTTTATCATTTAGAGCTGTCAAAACACATACATTTACATATAATAATACATTTTACAGTCTGCCACAACTTTGTGACATACTTTGTATGTTTTCTAAAGAGAAATCAGTGAAGTCATAGCAGCTTTAAAGACTAGAGCCTGCAGAATCGTCATCGTTTAGCTCAGGTGTCAGAGCTGTGAGAACATGAAATGTGTCGAGTTTTCAGTCAGTTGCAGCTATCTTCTGCTTGTGAGGAGATAGACATGTTCCTGTAAACAAAACACAAAGACCCTTTAATAGCAGCTGACGTTCTCTGTTAACTTATAAGCCAGAGTTGACATATTTTATTGTGTATCTTTGTTTTCCTTATGGTTAAATACCAGGTTCTTAAAAGTTGTACCTTAAAAAGTCTTAGAGAAATTGGTCTTAACTTTGATATACATGGTCTTAAATTTAACTTGAACAAACTTGTAGGAACCCTGAAACATAATGTGTTTTCTTGCTGTAGAGTTTGGTCTGAAAAAAATGTGGAAGAGCCCCAACGGAACCATCAGGAACATTCTGGGCGGCACCGTCTTCCGAGAGCCAATCATCTGCAAGAACATTCCCAGGCTTGTCCCGGGCTGGACTCAGCCCATCACCATTGGCAGACACGCCTTTGGTGATCAGGTGAGTCTCTATGCACATTTTAGATGGTGTTGCAAACCTTACAAAAGTGAAGTTTCTTTCTGAGCTTCACTTACTCTTTGCGTTTCTTCTACAGTACAGGGCGACAGACTTCGTGGTGGACCAGCCCGGTAAATTCAAGATCATCTTTTCGCCTTCTGACGGAAGCACTCCCAAGGAATGGGAAGTCTTTGACTTTCCTGCTGGCGGTTGTGGAATGGGCATGTATAACACCGATGAGGTGAGATCAAAAAACGTTTTACTGTTTCATTTATTTATTATAAAACTGAGATTTCCGACTCTGTCATTGTGTCTTGTTTTTGGCCTGCCTTGCTACTGTTGTTTGCCTTCATCCACTCAGTCTGTTTGATCAAACAACATCAGAGGTCATCGTCGATGACTTTCATCTCGACAAGGGGAAGGTTGTTAACCCTTTTACAGCTGATAAAGCCCTCAGCTTAGAAAATGTTTGCTCTCTGTCTTTTCCAGTCTATTACAGGCTTCGCACACAGTTGCTTCCAGTACGCCATTGCCAAGAAGTGGCCCTTGTACATGAGCACAAAGAACACCATTCTTAAAGCCTATGATGGCAGATTTAAAGACATCTTCCAGGACATCTTTGAAAAGTGAGGGGATTTTTCTCTAATGTTCTGCACATTCTGTTTACTAAAGTTTTCTAATTGTTCTTTTATGTGCAACTTTCAGGAATTACAAACCAGAGTTTGACAAGCTGAAGATCTGGTATGAACATAGGCTTATTGATGACATGGTTGCACAAGTACTGAAGTCCTCAGGAGCCTTTGTGTGGGCCTGCAAGAACTACGATGGGGACGTTCAGTCTGATATCCTTGCACAAGGTGAGATGCGTTTGCCTCTTACTTGAAATTTAACTGTTTTGCTTGTACTTTAAAAAAACATGTTTTTCTTTTTAGGTTTTGGCTCCCTGGGACTGATGACATCGGTTCTCATCTGTCCTGATGGTAAAACCATCGAGGCTGAGGCAGCACACGGCACGGTGACCAGGCACTATCGTGAACATCAGAAGGTACGCTTCTGTCACCCTCCAGCTCCATATTGATAAAGTATTTCACAGGGTTAAGCTGAAGGGAAGAGTAGGCTTAAGCTGCATTAACTTCCTCCTCAGTTTGCAATACATAGAGCTACACTGCCACCATGTGGTAGAAGTAAAACATGACACGCTTGCTTTAAAAACTTCAGCTTTTTGATTTGACTTTCAGGGGAGACCGACTAGCACAAACCCAATTGCCAGTATTTTCGCCTGGACTCGAGGCCTGGAGCACCGAGGCAAACTTGATGGCAATCCCGATCTCATTAAGTGAGTCGTAGAAACAAATATTTGGGTTCCAAAAGGAGGGAAAAGGAAACTTACTTCTATTTTTTTTATTTCACAGATTCGCCCTGACTCTGGAGAGGGTGTGTGTGGAGACTGTGGAGAGTGGCACCATGACCAAGGACCTCGCAGGTTGCATCCACGGCTTGTCCAAGTAAGTTGTGTAGCGGTCAGCTTTTAAGAATTTGGACATATTTATTTATAAAATATGAAAAATACCTTATTTGGTCTTTCCTAGAGACAGCCACATGACATTTTTAGACATTTCATCAGACTGAACACATATGAATTAAACTTGCTTTTTGAATTAAATCTTTTATTCTTTAATTTTCTGTTTGCACATGAGATGCTTCTCTATGAGGAATTTAAAAATGTTTCTATTTAGTTTGTTCAGTCATTTTACAGTGAACATGTTATTTTTATTCTTTTTATGAGTAAAATATCTTTGACCATTATGTATTTGTAGAGAGATTTTCCATGTCAACAGAAGTAAGGCTAAAATCTCATAACTTAAGGCTGATTATAGTTTCCTTTTAAAGATTCTGCCTTGTTTTCCTCTCATCAGAATACTGGTGAAATTGGTGATATACTGTTAAATTGTCAGTGTTGTGTGAAGCTAATTCATGCAGTCTATTAGAATAACATACGGACTGCCATAATTTCATTTTTTTTAACCGTACTAAAAGCTCATTCCAGTTTTTCAAAAAAAAAAAAACATAAAAAATTCCTGTTGTTGTTTTTATTTAATATATGTAATTTTCTCCTCACAGTAACAGAAATGTTTACCAGAGCTGTCCAGATATGTTCAAATGCTTTCATAAATATATGTTGAGAAAAGAGAAAAGGCAGGCCAAACAAATCGCCTGATAAATCTTTTTGTTATGTAAAAACATTATGCAAATGAGTGGTTTCTTTTGAGCAGATTGGCAGACACGCCGTTATTGTTGCTTTTCCATTTATGGAGCAAACTGCTGTCTTGTTTTCTTTTTTTTAATACTTTGTTTGTTCTGGGATGTCAATTTGGAAACGTCTCTGTGGGTTCTGGGAAATGGCAGCTTCCATTTTCCAGACAAGTTGTACAAAATTATTCCCAAATTGATTAATGACACAAGAGCTCATTAGAGGATATTATGTTTGGAACAATGATTTCATTTATTTTATAGTTGCTTTAGAACGTTTAGTCTAACTTAGGAAACATTTTACAAATATTTTTATTTAATAAAATTAATTTTCTTATTTAAATAATCACTATTACCAATACAGAACTGTATTTGGTTATTTTTTAAATTATTTTTCGAGCTTTAAAAAGTGTTTTTGCACGTTTTTATTCCAGTGTCTGTCTAGTTAAAGACGTGTTACTCCTGTCAATGAAAGCTGATAAAAAGCTTGTGAGACGTTTTTATTTTTTTATCCATCAGATCAGAACGTGGAGCCAGGAGACTTTTTAAGATTCTTAAATCAAATATTGACTTTGCCTTTGGGCTTCAAGTTCAAATTCAACTTTTCTGAATTCTAATAAACTCAGATCTTTGGCAAACACACAGCACACACAAGCTGCAGGATTATTCATCAATATCCAGAAACAAACAAGACTTCAAGCGGTTTAGAAAGCTCCACTTTGTGTGGGCTGTCCATTTCCTTCACATATGTGGTGTGTTTACTCGTTTCTGCAGCTCAACAATTTACTGAAACTTTTCCTTCCAGTCTGGGGGATTGTTTTTGTCCTTGATCGCTTGATTCAGTGGAAACTAAAGGAATGTCACTCACATGGTGACTATAGATCCTTCAAGTCCTAAAATGTTTTTCATTCAATTACATAAAATAAGGCATTGAATTGTCTTGGAGTGTATTCAGACTGGACACTTAAAGTGAACAAGTTTGTTTCCCCTAATAATCTAGGATAAATGTTCAGTGTGAATGCAATCAAGTGGACCCTGACCTCTCTGACCCATCTTTTATGGGGGTCTCGGTTAATTTCCTTTGTAGCATGCCTCCGCTGTACCAAAGTAGCACGTGTTGTGAAATGAGTCTTAAATTTCTCCATGTCAAATCAATTTGACTTTCTGTCATTTAAAAAAAAAACATTCCAGAGTTGTATCATAAGGTCGTGTACGGGTTGTAAATCGTTTAACCCCAGCTAGCTCTCAAAATAGGAAAGTGATAATTGATGGAGAAATAGCTTGAAAATTTGAATTATTTGAAGGGGCTAAAATCCAAAATTGCAAAGCAATCTGCAATGATAAGTCATCCCACTCAACTAATTTTTATCTTTTGTGAAATAGTTCCCTGTAGACTTTTTAATTTTGATGATGTAAAAAGTCTGTCGTTTTTTAGAGACACATTTTCTTCAGGAGCTCATCAGAAAATTTCCCAGCATTCATTTTTCACTCTTGCCTGCAAGCTTACAGCTTCTCACAACCCAAAGTTAACATTAGCGTAGCAAAAAAAAAAAAAAAAGAAACGATGAGAAATATCGGAGGGATGCAGTCGTGCAATTTTGAAAATGAGAAACATTAAGACGTTAATGCATTTATTTGTCTGCATCAAAATCAGAGCAGAGAAGGGCGACTATGGCAGTTTCTTTATCACTGACCTAAGCAGGTTTTAACTGCTCCTGATCACGATTTGATTATAGAAATACTCAGAAAAACAGTTTTAATCTTGAATTATTTTACATATATGTTCTCAATCATGAGAAAAATGCTACAAGAACATGTTAAAAACAGTTTTCATTGGTGTGGGTCTTTAAATGTATCTTCTGTAAATTGCATCAAATTTTATCTTCTTTTAAATTATTTTATCCTCAATATTGTCAGTCTCACTTCATAACTGATAAGGATTCAATAGTACAAGTGAGCTGATGATGTAAAAAAATTATATATATTAATTTGAAGTATTTTGGCTGTGTGATCCTTCATCAGACATGCACACTGACAGCACTGATATTGTTTGTGTAAATATTGTCATAATACTACATTTACACCGAGTTGTCACTCCAACTACCAGGCGTTGGATCTGCACTAAACGGTCCTGCTCTGTCCTGTCTTTCCTTTTCAGTGTGAAGCTGAACGAGCACTACGTCAACACCACAGACTTCCTCGACGCCATCAAAACGAATCTGGATAAAGCTCTCGGCAAGTGAAGGACTCGGAACGCGGTGAACCTGAAGATGGCAATGTCACTCTTCTGTTTTTGTACCTCATTTTTAACTTAAAAAAGGTCAATAAATCCACTCCAGAAGACAAATGCTATCTGTAGGATGATTTAGAGTTCTTATCTTATTAAATGGTTAAATTATCCTTCTCACTTGACGGTCCCTAACTACCTGTCCATTCTTGTGCAAGGTTTTATTTTTGTAAAATGTACTGTATTCAATGCTGTGTAATGTCTTGAGCGAGACTGAAGCCTGCATCACACATGCGCCAATAAAATCTCATTTGACCCATCGTTTGTGTTCTGTTTGTTGAATAAAACCAGCGGTAATAGGGGTTAAAAATGCTCAAAGGTAAATAAATTTATTATCTTACAGTATTTCCTGGTACACAACATTATACATACAACTCTATTCATTTCATTTGAACACTAAAATCTAATACAGAAAGCTGTTTTCATGTTTTTCTCTTTGCATCATCACTTAAAAAGGAATGAACACAGAAGCTGGACAAATTATTTTCTTTTAAATGCGGTATATTGACATTGCGGATGAACATTTGTCTGGAAATTTGAGGTTTGAAAAGCCAAGCAGAGTGGGAAATGAATATATTGAGCATTTCCAAATCATTTTCCAGCAGGTCTGCGGCCTTGTCACATGTTGGGAGGTTGTCGTCCATCACCTGAGACCGGTGTTCGGCGTGATGGATGGCGTGCTCTCGCAGACACACCGGGGCACTTAATATTTCTGTCTACCATTTTTTTTTTTTAGCACAATTCTTGTTGATTCACCTGCTCAAAAAAAGAGGAAAATGCCGCAGTCGTATGGAGAAAGAAGAAACGGAAACTCGTCTGACAGACTTGATCCAGTTCTTTGGTAAAGGGGATTAAAAGGGCTGAAAAACATTCCACCAAAACAGATACATTCACAGATCAATACAGGTTGATGCTTTTTCATGTAGACGCTGAGAATTGTACAACAAATCACAGGATTCCAACCAGACGGAAGTCGTTTTTGTCGACTTCTTCACAGTATAAATCAAAGTGAATGATTAACCTTTGGCAAGTGAACAAACACTTGATCCTTTCTCCCCCCCTGCTGCCTTCTTTCACATTATGCCAGCAGACTGACAGAATGGGATTGTCTGAAAATGTAAGTGCAGGGTAACTCGAACAGTTACTAAAGATGTGCTTCAATATCCTAACTCTGATGATTTTCTAATGCCAGCATGTAACATAGATTTATTTTTTTACCTAAATAGTTCTATTTTAGATTTCCCTTTTTTAATATAATATGCAAGTTTTAGATGAAAATAGGAATTAGATAAAATGTGTATTTTATTTTATTTTTTATTCCAGTGCATAATGATGTGCAGTTTGCTGGGCCTCCTCGCATCCTTTAGGAGGAATCTGAGCCTTTGACAGCAAAAAAAAAAATATTGTCTTGGGTCTCAATTTAAGTTTGAGGACAATTTTGGTAGTTCATGCAGTGCTGAAGCGCCCTGCACTCTTCCCGTAGTACTCCATTTGAGACAGTTTAGCCACGTCTGGTGTGTTGTTGTTGTTTGCTCGGTTTTCCCGCTCGCTGAACTCCAGGCTTTCTTCCTCGTAGTCCTCGTGTCCTTCTGTCTCTTGGGGGGGTTCTGATGAAGAAGAAAAAAGCACCAATATGATCCCTCATTGGCCTTAATAGCATACGCAGAGCTTTTCTTAAAGACATATGGCCACGCGGATGACAGACAGACAGACTGAAGACTGCCCCCTCCTCTGCAGCACTGATAGACGCTGGCAGGTCTAATCCAGGCACTGCTATATTTACAAAACACACGGAGGCAGCGGCAGGAAGACATTCAGCCACTAGACCATGTCACACGCTCAGTCGGAGTGAATTAGGAAGGAGGTGAGTGACGACAATGTGACAGGCCGCCCCTCTGCAGCTCATAACTCGATTTGTTTCCATGATTACAATGAAAGTTGCTCACCGTGCCCATCCATCGTGGTGTCCATGATACCGTGTTTAACCTTCATGTGTCTGCTCAGGTTGCCCTTCAGGTTAAACTTGCTGGTGCAGTAAGGGCACTTGAAGGGCTTGCTGCCAGCATGGAGGTGCATGTGACCGAGGAGGTTATACATTCTGTTGAACGACTTCCCACACACCTGAAAGGAGCCCAGGGGTCAGCACACCTCAAGCTTACAGCTTTAAAATGAAATAGACAAAAAATGTGCTGTACACACCTTGCATTTGAAAGGCTTCACTGGGAGGTGGACAATCATGTGCGTCTTCAGGGTCTGCTTCTGGACAAAGGTCTTGAAGCAAACGTGGCACTGGAAGGGCCTCACGCTGGCGTGGATCAACATGTGTCGCTTCAGGTTGGCGGACAGGGTGAACTCTCTGGCGCAGACGTCACACTTAAATTCCTTCATGCCCTGAGGAGAGAAAATGTCATTTAGGCTTCGAGTTTCCCTGAATCCACCAACTAGATTTGTACGTTTTCATCCTGATTTTTGATTAAACTCGTTTGCTTGAACAAGATTTGAATAATTGTCCTAAAGGTGTCTTTTTTGTGCAAAAATAGGATGAAAAAAGGTTTTTATCTGAGATAAAAGAGCTGCAATACCACGAGAACACATGGATTTAGGTGGGGCCGGACCCAAACAACAGAAGTCAATGCCTTTGAAGACTGTTTACAGAGTAACTGGTTTTGGAGAAAAGGTCGTGCTTGTGTGTCCTCACTCTTTCATGAAGATTCATACAACGCACGTTAAGTAAAGCTTCTACTTTTGTATTAACATGTGTGTACATTGATATCTTTAAAGTGAATTATGTGGGAGCAGAAATGACTTCCTTCTGCCATGTTCTGTACCTTGTGAGTGAGGGCATGCTGTCGAAGGTGATGGATCTGGACAAACTCCATGCCGCACTCCGGACAAACATAAGGCCGCACGTTCTGGTGCTTCATCAGGTGGTTCTGCAGCTGGCTGCGGTAGGCGAAGGACTTTTGGCATTCTGTGCACTGGTACGTGGTGGGGCCCTGATGGCTGGTTAAGTGTCTCTTCAGGTGGGCGTAGGTGGGGAACTCCAGACCGCAGTGGGTGCAGACGTGGCACTGGCCGTTCTCGTGCTTGTTCTCGTGGGTCCTCAGCTCGCTGGGGTAGGCGAAGCCGCGGCCGCAGAAGCGGCAGCTGTACGGTTTGACATCCGTGTGCTGCAGCATGTGCCTCTTGAGGTGGCTGGTCTGCGTGAAGGCCTTCTCGCAGACGGTGCACTTGTGGGGCCGGGTCCCCTGATGGGTCAGCAGGTGAGTCTGGAGGTGGCTGGGCTGCTTGAACAGCTTCCCACAGTGCAGACATTCGTGAGGCTTAATTCCATTATGGCCCAATATGTGTGTGACCAGATTATACTTTGATGTGTAGGACTTCTCGCACATGCGACACTTCCAGCGCTTCAGCCCCTCTCCCACGTCCACGCAGTACGACTCATCAATCTGCACGTTGATGTCCAGCCGGTCGATTTGCATTCGTCTGGCGAGGCCCTCTGGGTCCGACCACAGCATGGCCTGCCCATTCTCCTCATACTCTCCTGGCATCTGCATGTCAGAGGAGGACTCATAGGCCACTTCATTTGAATCATAATACCGATTCTCCACAGGACTGCTAGTTTCTGCAGTCGTCTTGAGGTTTAGTGCCTCTTCTTCTTGTTCTTCTTCAACCACCAGCTTCTCTTCCTTCTTCTCCACCTGCCTACTCGAGCTGTCCTCTTGTTCTTGCTCTGGCTGTCCGTCAGACTGAGGTCGGGATGTCTCCCTCACACACGAGACGCAGTTTCCACAGACCCGTTCTTCTTTCAGTGAACTTTGTTGGGCGACTTGATCCTCCGGCTTCCCCGAATGATGCCTGCTGTTCATGTGAACGCACGACGGAGGAGGTTCAGACTCGCATCTTTCTCCTTTCACCTGAGCTGGCGCTGGATGTAATTGAGCATCAGGTTCTTCATCAGTCCTCGGCCTCTTTATCCTCCCACGGGGACCCGGCCGCCTTTTCTCCGGCTCCAACTCCCCAGCAGGCTCAGCCAAGTAGTCTCCATTGGCCCCTATGAGCTGGTCAGCGTACTCATACTCAACTGGCTCAGTCGGAGGAGGGGGGCACTCCCTGGACTCCCCTGTGTAAAAGCCATTCGGGGCAATAGTGGCTCCAAATATTTCATTCTGGGAGATGAGACCAAGAACAGCAGCCTGAGCCAGAGACAGCACAACCACGGGTTCTGTCTGTGTGCCCACGTCCACGTGACCCTCCGTCATCTTTGGGTAGGTCCGCACCAAGTGTCCACTCTCTTCTTCCTTCAAAGAAAAAAACATTACAAATTAACAAATGGCTACATTTCTACTCTCATTAAACAACTTAATTTTCAGTTTTTGACAGCTTCCTATGTTCCTGTTTTTCACTACACTGCCACATTCTGACTTGTGATTTTTGCCCTGAATTCACAGAACATTAGATTGAGGAGATAAGGCAGATCTGCGTTAGCGCCACACTTCCTTCCTTGACAGGCTCTCGGAGTAATAAAGAACACAACAAGGGATGCAGGAAGCTGGCTTCCGTGGACTGTCCTCAGCACTTCCTGTGGGGTCCTGGGACAGCTTGGCAGTCCAAATCAGCCCATCACTTAAAGCAGAGTGTGTCATTTTTAAGGAGGCAGGTCTGAGTTTAAGCAAACTTGTTTTAAAAACTTACCATGTGGGTATACTTCCTTAACAAGATCAGCTCGTTCAGATAAAAGTGTAGCTTTCAGACTGAAAATGTCTGAAAGCGGAACCGGAAAAGTGTGTTTTAAAGGAGAAGTGAGCTCTGCTGCTGCTTGAATTTTCTGACCATCAGGAAAACGTAGATTGAGACGCTGTGACCCCCTGGTTTCCTTTTCAGACTGCGTTCTATTCCTCACCTAAGAAATTGCTGCTTCTTCTCCTGACACTACGCTGAGAGAGAGAAAAAAACAGTGGATAATAAAAGAAGAGGAGGAAGAAAAGAGAAGAATAAAGGTGTATGTGTGTGAGGGAGAGACCTGGATGCCCTGATAAACACGTCATTTATAATTACTGCTTTTAAAGTAGTCAGACAGAGGCAGACTGTGTGTTTGTGAGGGAAGGAGAATGGGTTTGAAAGCCCTGTGAGTGTGTGAGAAAAGAGAGTGAAAGAAAAGAGATGGAGGTAGGTATGAAGAGAAAGAGAAAGAGCTGTGGGCGGAGGGAGGAGTGGAGGGAGGGAGGGAGAGAAATGAGATGGAGGGGCTGAAAGATAAAGAAAAGAGGGGAAGGGAGGGGAGGGAAAGGGGAATGAGAGATTGAGCGAGTATGTGAGAGAAAGGAAAAGGAGAAGGGGTGTGAGTGTTGGGGGGGCAGAAAGACAGAGTGAGTAGTGAGAAAGAGGTGGGGGGGGGCTGTAAAGAAGAAAAGGCACAGCAAAATGAAAGAGAAAAAGACAAATGAGAAGGTAATAACTGTGAGACGTTTAAAGTTGAAAGACAAACAAGCAGAGGAGAAGGAAGCAGCACCGCTCTTCTGGAAGAGATGTTCCCGCCGCAGCACTCCTGTGGAAAAGTAGTCCTGCTTCTACACACAAACACACAACAAAAAAAGTGCGAGCACCTCATAAACAAACTGCACAACAAGTAGCTGGCCACCCTCTTCCTCCTCCTCCTCCTGCAACGCCTCCAACCAACTTCCTGCGTCCGTGTGGGTCCCAAACTCACCACATTGTTCCTGGAGTGATGTTTGAGGTGTTTCAGGGATCTCATCCTTCAGGAGAAGTGAGTGAAGTAAAAAAATCCTCCTCCTATTTATATCTGCGGGAGAGTGGGGCGGTTCCACGGCTCATCCTCCTCCTCCTACTGTTGCTGTTATCAGAACTGACTGTGCCTGCCTGCCCCCCCCCTCTTCTCCACCGGTCCTCCACCCTACCACACACACACACACACACACACACACATGCAGCATCACCCCATTTCTTTCTCTTCCTCCCACCCTCTCCTTCCCATCCTTTTCTGTCTTCTTTTCTCTTACAAACAAACACACATCTTATCTTCCTCACTACATACAATCCAGCGTGACCCTTCAGCACACATTTCTCTAGTTCCTTTCTTTATGACACTTTTTCTTTTCCTTTTTTTAAAGGAAAAAAAAATCTTTTTAAAAACATATTTGTGCATGCAAACATTTGTAGAGTGTGTGTACATTGAGCCACGCGACTGCAGACTGTGAGCACACTCCCACTGTGTGGACTTGTCAGTGGCACATTTGCTTTAAAGGAAAAAAAAAATTAAAACTTTCCTAAAAGTGAGGAGTTTCAAACTAGATTGTAAGTAATCAACAGCAGCCGGGCTACAGTACACCGTCTGACAGACTGAGAAAAACAAAGAGTGACAAAAGAAAAGAGAGGGAGAAAGACAGACGTGGGGGAGAAAAGAATAAGGAAGAAAGAAGCCTAAGGAGGAGGAGGAGGAGGAGGAGG
>NC_050517.1:19415268-19423316 GCF_002922805.2 Oryzias melastigma
AGGAAGAAGAAGAAGAAGGGAGAACTGGAGGAGGAGGAGGATGGAGGGGGGGTTAAGAAAGGATGTGTCAAAAGAAAGAGAAGGAATAAAAGACAGGAAAACATGAAGAGGGATGTGCATGTGGAAGGAGGGGAAAAAAGGGGGGATGGTGGAGTGTGAAAATAAAAAAAGAAGAGTCCATCAGCAAGAGAAAAGAGAAAAAAAATAAAAGGAGGAGGAGGAGGAGGGGGGTGCAGAATGAAGTAGGAGAGGAGGAAAGGAGATAGAGAGACGGAGGGAGTGAGGAAAAGGAAAAACAGCAAGGGAAGACATTAACTATTGAACTTCCAGATATCTCTCAGGCTGCGTTGGGGAACAGTGCTGCAGAGGATACCTGAGCTCCGAGGACAGGTTGTGCGATTAAAGCAGCAGCCATGATCCTCATAATTAGATCCCGATAATAACTCCGACTTTTAACGTTACACTCCGGGTCTCACCTTTACCCGCAAACATAAGAAAAAAAAAGTGAGACGGGCACAAGTGGGCAGGCACAGTTGTGACTGTAAGACAGAGGAGCGTGCATAAACATTTCCTGCTAAATAACAGGAAAGGGCAAACCTTGAAAACCTTGATCAATCATCAGCAGCTGGGAGTGCTGCTAGAATGAAAAAGATAGAGAGAAAGGGGAGTGGGGGGTGAGGTGAGGTGAGGAGGAGATAGGGAATGAGAGTGTGCGAAGGAGGGAGGAGGAGGAGGAGGTGGGGGGAGGAAAGAGAAAGAGATTGAGTGAGGGTGTGAGTGAGGGGGAGAGATATAGCAGGAAGTCGAGGCAGAGAAAATAGAAGGAGAGCAGGGGAAGAAACAAAGAGATAAGAGGCTGAAAGACAAAGAAACCACATGGAAGAAACAACAAGGGACACGTACATAAAACAACACAGAACTAGCCTATGGGGAAAACGAAAAAGACAGACAACAAAAGTTTGGGGAAGAAGAGTTCTGGATCCTCTCCAGGCAGTACAGTAAAATCTACTTGCTTGTCCATTTACATAGAGTGCGTTTGAAAAAGCCCAACTAATACAGAAACCCACAAAAAAGTGTAAATTTCACTCACTGCTTCCATTTCTACCGAAATATAGACTACAAGAAGTGAGCCATAGGACCCGTCAGCAGGCATTTCAGATGTGTGTTTCTGAGATCCGGAACAATCGCACAACTCGCACAACGGTTCTAAGACAACACTGACTCTGTGCAGTCCATGCATGTCCATGTGCAAACTTGTCCTTCTTTCCATGTCCATGCAGCACGCTCCCCGTGATGTAGGTCAAAGTTAGTGCTTATTGTTTCCAAAAGGGGAGCGAGTCAAGGAGATAGAACGTGTGGGCAAGGGGAAGGAGAGAAGGTGTTAGGGTGCGACAGTTTCACATATCAGCTGTTCAGCTTCCTGTTATACCCCCCCCTGAGAGGAGCTGAATGAATCAGACGAGTGCAGAGTCATTTATGACAACTCCTTGTTTTAGGGGGTTCCTTTGGGATGAGCAGGACAATCCGTTGAGCTCACAATGCCGTTTCCTGGTTCAGCCCGGTGAAAGGCGCTCCGAGTTTACCCTGACCATGCAAGAAAGAGAAGGAGCCTCTAACGCCGGAACTCAAACCACCTTTTCTGCTGGTTTCTGTGCAGGAATATTAACACAATGTGCAGATGACCATTTTCTAGGGGTGTAATGATTCATTGATTGCTTTTCCTTCAATCAGACCAGACTGATCTGTTTGAGGTACCCAGGTATTTATCTCTGAGTCGCATTGGTTGAATTTATATGTCCTGGATCAAAATGAACCAATATCAACTATCAATCGTATCGTCAACCACAAATTATGAATCAAATCGTTGCTAAAATGAATTGTTGCACCCCTACCATTTTCTCAGATGACAAGAAGATTTTTCCAGGCCTCCATTTCAGGCAGCAAGCCTTCTCTTATCAGCCTCACCTCTGCATGGCATGCTGCTATAATAATAAGTCTGTGGCAAGATTAGCTGCGGCAATTAAGACACTCTCAGGACTTTTTCAAGAGCACATCACTGACAATCTCACAGCTGGAATCCAAGCAATGCAGGAGCAATATATAGCAAAAGTGGATAAAAGCAGCCACGCCCTAAACCTTGGGCTTTGCTCCATTAAGGTCAATCGGAAGAGACTGGACAAACAAATAAGAAAGTCTTCATCTGCTATTGATTCTCTTGCTGCTGCAGCTGTTACAGTCCGTCTCTGATCATATTTTGATCTATTTCAAAACTGTTCTCAGTGGTCTTTTAAATGCGATTATGCCATTTTTGGCCAAAAACTGTAATTTTCTAGAACATGGTTTCTACAGAGCAGTAATAGTTCATTAGAAATATGTCTCTAATGTGGGTAGGTCCGCTGGTGCGGAGTCACCCCGGGCTCCCACGGCTAGCATTAAATCTCCGCCTGAGTCTTTACGTAACTTTAAAAGTGTGAGAGGAACCTCCAGTTCAGATGATCACGTCCACCCTCGGCAATCTGGCCTCTCGTGGGCTCTGAATCCGTTTTGTTGAGTCGCAGCACTTTTTGTAAAGTTGGGGCTATTAACGACCTAAATCATAATAAATGGTGAGTTATTGCATGAACCTACGTGAGTTCTGAGTTTTGCAAGGTTGGCAGCAGAGCCTGTGACTGCAGCCATCTTGTAGCCAATGGAAGTCATCTGTTGGAGCTAGACCGCTCCCGCGTCTCACCTTGGCTGCTACGCTTGCCGTGGGAGCCCGGGGTAAGACAGCCCCCACTCCCCATAGTCAATTTGTTTGCATTTTCTCCCATTACCCAATCAGCAAGGAAAAGTAGGCTTCATATGGTTTAAAATTGGGCCCCTTTGGGTTTGTCCGCAGTTTCTGTAGTGTCCCCCACCTGTGTTTGGCCACACTGGCTCCACTGCTCAGGGACTGATAGTCATGGCGGCAACCCCTCTAGATCTGCTGGACCCTGAGTGGCGGCACTTGCTACGCTATCTATTGGGCAACTGGCTACCGTAGCGAGCCAGTCCACTGAGTGCCCACTTAAGCCAATATGGGAAAACACAGGTAAGGCCAAAACGGAAACTATGGACAAACCCAATTGGGGCCCACGTTTTCTGCCCACCTTTAAACCATATGGGGTCCACTTGGCCTTACTGGCTGTCTAGCTTACAGCCCCTCACACAACATTAGTGGTGGAACCAAAATGACAAGCTTTATTGGAGCTATCCAACCTTATAGTTTCGACCCAGATGCCAGTTCAGACAGAGAAAACGAAGACGTTCATGGATCTATTTGTCTGCAAGTGGATGAATCCGAATCGAGCGTCACAAATAAGTGTTTTTCAAAGAGTTTTTTCTTCTGCTTCTGATTCACAATAATTTGAGTAAAGAAATACTCAGAAATTGCATTTTTAAGCATATTTTTTTCAATTTATGTCCCCCATCATGATAAAAAAATGCCACAAGAACATGTTAAAGACACCAAAAACGCAACTGTCATTGGAGTGGGTGTTTAAATCACGAGCAACTTCCAGCAGCATATGTGGATTTCTGATTCAATATTGACACTTTTCCATGTTTGCTTGTCTCCCTGCCCATTCTGTGTTCTGAAATTCAAACAAATCTCTTAACAAATCATTCTTGCGCACACAGGGAGAGGACGGGTTGCAAAAAAGTATCAGAAGAGGAGGGGGAGGAGGAGAAAAAAAGAAAAGAAAAACTAAATAAAAGATTACTCTTCCCCTTTTTTTTCTTTGCAGCGCGGCTACTAAATGGAAAGACGGAATATTACCGATGAAATAGCTCTGCTTGGAAACAACATCGGAGAAAGGAGTGTGGGGAGAGCTTGAAAAAAAAAAAGACTGAATATAAAGGAGAAAAGACAGAGTTGAGGGAGGAGAGGAGAAGAGCATTCAGCAAGGAGGATATAAAAGGAACAGAGAGGGGGGGCGCGGGAGTGAGACAGAGAGCTATGGAAGGAAATAGAGAAAGAGAAAAAGAGGGGGGCATGAGAGAGGAGGAGAGACAGATCAAGAGAAAGAGGGGGGGAGAGGGAGGTGGAGGGGGGGAGAAACAGAGACAGAGGACGAAAGAGAAAGACAGAGAGGAGAGAAAAACAGAGAGGGGGAAGGGAGAAGGAGGGATAGCCACCAGAGACTCAAAAACCACAGAATAATAATAATAATAAAAGAAAAAAAACCTTCTGTCTGTCTGTAAGTCTATATACAAATATGAATCTGATATAGGGGTGCGTTGCATTTATTCATCAGAAGAGGAAAGTCAACCTGCACCTCAAGTTCATTCAATAAGTCTGCAAACACAATGTAGGACCATGGAGAACTCCTATCCCACCACCCCCCATCAGAAATGCAGGATTTCATTGCAGAAAGGTGGGAGAGGATCCTTACTTTATCCTGTTTTAGTCTCTGAAGTCTCTTCCTTCTACAATGCGATTTATATATATTTTTGTAAAAAAAAAAAAAGTGTGCGCAATTCGAGCTGTGTGACAGACAAGAAGGAAACCTGCAATTTTACCCATCTTGCCAGTGTCCTACATAGTGAAATGGCCCCAGATTTATTCAAGGTGAGGCCCACAATGAACCACAGAAGCCTATTAACACTAGAGGTCTCTGGAGTGCCATATATGCCGCTAAGAGGCGACCACATTCAAGCAGACAGTAGGGATGCGGCCACTGTCCCCCCACGGCCGCCTCTCCTTTGTATTTTTCCTCCACCTCCCAGTAACAAATTTCAGTCGGAATTACTTTTCTTTCGTCCAAGTTTCATTCTTTTAAATCAAACCCTTTGTCTATCTCTTCTTTTGTACCTTCCTCTTGTTTCCATGGTTACCTCTCTCTCTGCTCTGTACACTATCTATCTCTTCCTCCGTTTCCCTCTCTGTCTCCCTCACTCTGTTCTTATCTTTCTCATTTTGCTTTCATCTCTGCCTCCCTTCCTCCTGCTTTATCCCACACCCTCCTCACTCCGGCTTTTATCTCTCTTCACTTTCATCTGTCTTTCACCTTTCTCTCCCCTTCAAGCCTGCCATTCCATCAAGCTGGTTTTGGTTCTTACTTATAGAAGGAAAGTTTTATCGCTTTCCCTGTCAATTCTGCATTTTTAATCATTTCCAATTTACCCGCCGCACTTTCAACGCCGTTGAGTCATGCATTAAATTGTCTTGGGCAGACTGCGATTGTGTGTGAGATGGGAACCATAGGTGCGGGAGGATGTAGTCTTTCACTGTCATAAAGGAGAGGATGATTTCTGTCATGATATCCTCGGATTAACTAGTTGCTGCACAGTGTTTTAGCGCCGCGGTAATGGATTTTTTTTTCAAAGCCATTACCCACCCTCAGCCTCTGTTACATTTCCATTTGATTATTTTTAATTTACTTGTGGACCACACTTGTGAGGTCACACAGAGACCGACTTCCTGCATGGTAGCCTGTCATTTCTCTGCAGTGATGAAGACGTTCTTGTGAAGCACAAATGCCTCCTGCCACGCATCTCACTCAGGAGATAATCGTATTCACACTCAGCTTCATGTGTCACCACTGCACATAACTACAAACAGCAGACACTTGGATGCAGAGGCTCTTTTGCAACAAGCATATTTAATGGACAATAGTGTGTAAAGAGTAGATGCACGTCGGCTGGACTAATACCAAGTCTCTGCAAGGCTGTCATCCATGGAGGTACAGAGAAAGAAGAGGGGGGTGTCTTCAAGTCAGTGACAAACTCATTCCAAGAGACACTGCATGTGGTGTGGGAGGAAGTTTTGTTCTGCAGCTTTGACTGAAACTAACCTCCCTCCCCTCTCCATCGCCCTTCCCTTCCCCTTAAAGTACCGCAACTATTCAGAAAAGAGAATAAAGAAAACCTGAATAGAAAAAAAAGGGGAGAAAAAAATGAGGTCCCTAGGCGAGAGAAAAGAAAAACAATGAAAAGAAAACAGAATGAAAAGCAGCCGGAGAGAAAAAAAAAAGGAAGGAGAGAAAGAAGGAGGGAGGGGAGACAGAAAACGATACTGAGCAAAGAGAAAGAAGCTGAGAGAGGAGCAAAGAAAAAAACCACTAAGACACGATCGGTTCTGTGGAAATAAGACCTAGGTAAAAAAAATAAAGAAAAGGACAGGGAAATGTTTATTTAATGATGATTAGAATAGAGTTTTAAATCAATAGGACAAGAATATTAATAAAATACTTAAATATAATAAGTGAAAGTGTGATTTAAAAAATCCAGTAGGACAGAAAAAAAACAGATTTGTCTTTTAGATTTGTAAAATGTGTTTTTTTTACTGTCAGGACACAAACATAATGACAATGTAAGTCATTGATTTATAGTAACAGAAAAAAAGCAACATTTACAGTAAAGTTCCGGTATTTATAATGTTCGTTTGTGATAAGTCAACATTTGCTAACAGCTATAAAAAACACATTTGTAGTTAATATCAAGCTTTTATTCTAAAAAAAGGGGTTAGTGGATCTTTTTTAGAACATGAGGTATATTAAAAACTTTTGTTTTTTAATAAAATAACATTTAAAGACTATATTAATTTGGTTTTCCCCATTGTTTGGTCCAAATCCCAATGATTTTGGATCGTTTCATAATCCAAATTGGATCAATTGCTGTGGATTTCAGTATTTTATAGTTTCTTCTACGAACTATCGACGCTATGGAACAAGCAACAACCTGATGTGGTCTCAGACTCTTTTGGTAACAAAGCAGAACCACACTAGAGGAACAAGACCCTTCTCCTGCTATGCCTGGAAACAGTAAAAAGAACCATTTTTGGACGACGTCCAGCCATTTATTTTCTCTCCTTCACCTCATTTAGGGTTGGAGGTGGGGGGCCTTAAGCAGTCGTCATGCGAACCTTGAACAGGTCAGCAATCAAAGAGGCCAGAGATAAACAACAATGCCAAACTGCACTTCCCCCTACGGAGAATTAACAATCAGCAATTAGCCGAGCAGGAAGCCAGGGAATCTAGGAAAAAAGCCCTGGCAGGACTGAAGAAAATGCAGGCATGAATTAGGATTTTACCTGGTATGAGGAGAGAGTACTAATCACTGCAGTCGTGTAGACAAGCAGCAGTTCAGCTCCACAATATTTTATTCATACCAAAAAGAAAAGATGGTAGAATAAAAACATTTTTTTCTCAATTCTATACAAATCCACAATTGTAAAGCGATATGCTCAGGAAGCCACTAAATTCAATTCTCTTCAAATTCCAGCACACCCCGACACCCCCCAACAACTGTAGAACCATCACGAAGTCTCTGGACAGGACAGGAAGTCCTGGAGGACTGATGAAGAGAAATGGTCAAGTTGGATTCCTGCGATGGATTCGAGCTGTTGTCTGTCAGGCGGGGGGTTCATCTTTGTATAACTGGAAAAAATAGTGTTAGGATTCTAAGGGGGTCAAATGGGAAGACAGCTGGTTCCACATGCAGCAGGTTTACTAGTTCAGATAGGAACCAAGCACAGTTAAAAGTCCACAAAGCTACATCAGGTTCAAACAGGCATAGGTCAATCATGAGGATGGGAGCATCAAAGAAGAGACTAGAGATGTCAGGGTCCAGGCGAGGGTCAGGGCAGGCAACCCTAACCCGTTACTGGTTCACGCCTAGTACCGCGTCTGGTATTGGTTTGGGTCCTGTAGCGCCGGATGCATCCCGAGGACCTGTCCGCGTTCGGTGCCACGTGCGTCCGGCCCTTGATTTTATGGACTGGCTGCAATTTCACCCAAAGTTAAAAAGTGACGTGGAGGAGTTCTTAGCCAAACATTAATATGTCACAAGTTTGAGATGAGAATGTGTTGTATCGGCGGAGGGTTAAGGTTCCAAGAAAGCAGCTGTATTCCTTGTTGCCACTCCTAATCTTCTCTCAAACAACATTAAATCGTTTTATTTACGAAGTACCAAAAGCCAAGTGGAAAAAATTGAGCTGCTCAGTGACTTCATTTGTTTTTTAACCCAATCATAGACATTACAAACAATCAAGGCATCTTCATCTTTAACAGTGTCCTTACTGTTGT
>NC_050517.1:19423689-19428028 GCF_002922805.2 Oryzias melastigma
TTTACGAAGTACCAAAAGCCAAGTGGAAAAAAATTGAGCTGCTGGGTGACTTCATTTGTTTTTAACCCAATCATAGACATTACAAACAATCAAGGCATCTTCATCTTCAACAGTGTTATTACTGTTGTTGAGAACTTCGTTTTAGTTGGAGTCGCATCTGACGCCATGAGTCTACACCTCCAACTTTGAGAGGAAACGTTTACTTGAATGGCGGGACTGTACCATTCAGTGGAAGCAAGGGTTTACAATACCTCCCCTTTCTGCTCCAGTGTCAAAAAGCTCAACTTGAAACAGAAATAAACATCTATAGTCTTGCACTGTAACACTTTTTTTTACCTTTATTCATGTAAAAGATAGAAATTGTGACAAATACCTTTGGTGACCTTAGTAAAGGTTTTCCAACATCTGAATTGCTTGTTTTTCCTATTAACCCAATTTTGGCAAATCTGGAGTTCAGTTGGGATGCAGAACATGGGGCGACATTTGTTTCAACTTCATGGAGAGGGAGTCTGATGTACTCTGCTGCAGCACAACCCAAATTTTGCCTTTGAAAAGCTTCTCAAGCTTCCAAGAAATGCTCCTCTTCACTCTTGTTTGGAACAAAGGATGTGTAAATGGGGGTGAGAAGAGATGACCCCTTTTGTTCATTAAAGGACTCGCACAGCTAACAAAAATGTGGAAATCCAGTTGTGGGTTTCTCATTCTAGTATAGTTGCTGACGTAATTCACCATCTACAGATTTAGACTTCATTTTTCCATGTTTTTTAACACATATTTATTACTTCATATCCTGAGAAGTTGTTTTAGAGCTTTTTATTCATCCGAATTCACTTTCAGAGGAAACTATAAAAGTACAGGCAATAAAAATGTGTCATTTTTTTGTTGACAGCTGGAAAGAAGATACTTGGTGTCGGTCTCTCTGGTCGACCTGTTTGCTCTGTGGCAACAAAAAAGGCCTTTAAAGTTTGAATTCTTGTGCAAGTGATACCATGTGTCTCATCAGTGGCGTACATTAAATAGTTATCTACTTGAAGCAGGAAGACAGTTCTGTTAATAATTGTTGTTCTCGAGTTAGAACCTGTTGAGTCGATCCAGTCATGACGTATAACTCTTTTTCCCCTTCGTTTGTTTGACCAGCGTTTTTCAGGTTGAAATCAGAATGTAAAAGGATGTCTGCATTATGTCAGCCACTTACAGGCGATTGCAGTATCCATTTCCTCTTTTAGACGTCCTCGCCACATTTCATAACTGCATTTGTCCTGCTGCAGGTTTACTGCAAAAACAAACGTGACTCTTGCAAATAGGCAATTAATTTTGATGCGACAGAATCCTGACACGAGGAACTTCTTGACTGTCTACACTTAACACTGAATTCTGAATTTAGAGCAAACTATCTTACAGAGAAGACTCGCTGCAATAGAGGCGTGACTTGATTTGACTGGTTGGGAAGTCTCTTGTTGGAACTGGACAGGTTTTAATGGAATAAGACTTTGTTTTCTTACGTTATTGGTCAGATGTATTTAACTTTAAAGTCGTTTTTATTAAATGATCATCAACAACTTGACAGTCATTATAAAGTTTTTGGTAAAACCATAAAAATGTGAACTTTAATACATTTTCTAGAGTCCTGCGCTCAGAGAAATTTCTGGCCACATTGAGCATTTTGTAACACAAATTAGTATTTTGTGGGCACAATTTTGTACTTTGTGGGAACAAATTATTATTTTCCACACAAATAACCATTCTGGGTATACAAATTAATATTTTATTTGCACAAATTAATATTTTATTTGCACAAATTTGTGTTTTGTGGGCACATATTAATATTCGTTTGCACAAATTAGTATTTTTTGCACACAAATTACCATTTTGTGGGCCCAAATAAGGATTTTTTTGAGGAAAAAATAACATTCTGTGCTCACATTTAGTATTTTTGCTAAAAAAATAGTATTTTGTGGGTGAAATATATTATTTGTGTGCACAAATTAGCCTTTTGGGTGAATGAATTAATGTTTGGCTGGCACACATTAATATTTGTTTGTGCACAAGTGACTATTTTTGCACACAAATTAGTATTTTGTGGGCACACATTATTATTAATTTGCACTAATTCGTATTTTTTGCACACAATTACCATTTTGTGGCCCCAGAAAAGAATTTCTTGTGAACAAATTGACATTTGGTGGAGACAAATTAGTATTTTGTGCGCAAAAATTACTTTTTGTTTTGTTTGCACAAATTAACTTTTTTTACACACAAATTAGTATTTTGTGGCTACAGATTAGTAGGAATTAAAGATACTAAAGTAATAATTTGTGCCCACAAAAATACATAATTGTTTGCAAAAAAATGCTAATCTGGACACAAATGATTAATTTGAGTGATTAATTGATTACAATATTTTTAGTGTGATGTCCTTTGTAGTAATCATAAAAAAGGCCTCATTTAATATTTTAGATTTGGGGCTTATGCTAACGCTTTTCTGCAAAGATGCACTCACAAACCCTGCTGGTTGTAATGCAAATCAGTGCTCCATCTTTACCATGGACTTCACTAGTGTTAGAATGATCAGAAAGATAATTAAGGAAAATGTTCATAAAACAGCATTTCCATTCTTATGATACACTTTTATTATATGCTGGACATAATTAGGGACATATTTTTAATAGATTCGTATTATATCCAAGCACATCTTAAATCTTTTTTTCTGTTTGGCCACCTCCAGGTCCCATATGTGTCTAATTGAACAATAACACACAATTACAAAGAGCAGGGTGAAGAAATCACTCAGTTTGTGTGTTGTCTCACATATAAAATGGTGGTGAAATTCTTACATTTGCACCAATTTCTGAGTATCACCGAGGTCAGCAAAAGAAGAAGTGGGAAACTACTGGAGTCAGCTTTTATAGGCATGAAATTGGACTCAAGAGAAAAAACAGTTTAGAGATCAACAATCCTAAATGATCAAGAGTGGTTTGTGAATTTCATCAAACACAAATTTACCAGAGTACTAGAGAAAAAAAATGTTTTCCAGCTAAGTTTTATTTTAGATTCACCACAAACTCCAATTCCTAGACCCCCACACCTTTACATCCGGTATTAATAAAAAACCCCAAATGTCCTCTGTATATAATAAAATGAGTTAATTTAGTAGAATGCAGTGGTTTGGAGATATTTCTGTACAGAAGGCATTTCTGGTAGGATAGAAGTTTGTATGTTAACTAATTGAAAGAGGACAGGAATGTATACAGGGACACATTTTTAAAGCAACTTAATACTTTTGGGGTCAAATGGAAATGCAAAAGAGTTCAGGATGTTATAAATTGAAGCAGGGAAAAAAAGAAATAAAATCTCTCCTATTTGCTATATGCTACCAGAACTGCCTCCTTCACTTGGTTCATTAAACCACCTGAACAAATGAAAAGTACTCTACATTCTTAAAAATTAACAAAGGCCACATTTTATAACCTCATAAATGTTGTAAAAAATCCATTTAATTTTGATGATTTTTTTCATTCTAATCACAGGATAATTATTATCCCAATAGGTCTACTGCCTTCCCCCTCCACAAGGTAAAAAAATAACCTGCATTATTTAAAAAAATCATTTTTTTGCCTTTTAAGAATCCAACGTGCCTCCCTTTTTACTGTGTGAATCAAGTTTTTAGTGGACGATAAATGGCTTTATGACTGTCATTAAGGCATTATCACATCAGTCAAATGACTCGCTGCTGACTCACATTATTTTTGAAATGCGCATATTCCAAACACTTTGTCAGAATGCAGGTTTGATGCGCCGTAATCTGAACAAACGGCTGCAAAGGGTAACTAATAAGAACACAGTGGCTTAAAAAAACATTAATAATAGATTCTTTGTGACTTATGTTAAAGGAAAGACACATTTTCTGAGTAATTAAATCAAAAACACAAAGAGATGAAATGTGCAGTCGTCTGTAGCAGTCATAAAAGAGTGGAGTGTTCACATGTTTAAAACAGCAAATCAATGAACATTATGTTTTAGGAATGATCCAATCCTGTTGAAAAAAAGATAATGGAGTGTTACCACAGCAACAGACCATAGAATGCTAATTCAGACAATACTCAGCAATTATTCCGGTTTTGTTTAGCATGCAGTGTGTGTGAATGTTGTTTGTGGGAACATTTAGTTTTTAGATTTCTAGATTTTTTGTGTAAAAATAAATGCATAACTCTATTATGTGTAATAACAAAGTGTTGGCAGGTGATGTATCATGTGCAATCCACATTAATATAGGCCCTTTTTAAAGAATATATAACTTTTGAATTAGTGTAGCTAGTTTTTTTTTTTTTATTTTCACATC
>NC_050517.1:19428180-19444848 GCF_002922805.2 Oryzias melastigma
TCCCACCCTTATATTGAAGTGTTTTCCCTCCTATGGAAAAAGTGGAAAAAGGTGGATAGGATTTCATGTCTGCCATGGACATCAGGGAAAATTGGGGAATAAAAGTTCTGCGCGCTGTCTTGTGGGTTCCAATGACCCCACTTGTCTTCTTAAAATCCGTAGGGTGGCACATTAAGAGACCAAAAGCTCCAGAGCTCCAGTGCTCACCATATACTGGAAACCAGTATAAACCCCATGGCTCAGATTAACCAGTAAAGAAAGAACTGCAGGACATTCTATGTCAACTGAACTCCTCCTCCTGCTGTCTGGATATTCTACCCACAAGCTTTTTCAAAAAAGCTTCAAAGATCCTGGAACCAGCCCTGCTCCAGATTGTCAACTTGTCTTTAACATCTGGTGTTTTCCCAGAACCACTGAAAACAGCTGTAATCAAACTTCTCCTAAAAAAGGACAGTCTAGACAAAACTCAAATGAGCAACTACAGACCGATATCAAACCTGACATTTTTAAGTAAGATCATTGAAAAAGCTGTTTTCTATCAACTAAATGAATAACAACTACTATGATGTCTTCCAGTCCGGCTTCAGACAGAACCACAGCACTGAAACGGCTCTGACCAAAGTGACTAATGACATACGTTTGAATACAGACAGTGGAAATATGTCAGTGCTAGTTTTACTGGATCTCAGTGCTGCGTTTGATACAGTCGACCACGCAATACTACTCAGACGACTGGAAAACTGGGTGGGTCTCACTGGGCCAGTACTAAACTGGTTCAAAACGTACTTAGAAAACAGGAAATATTTTGTGTCAATTGGTAACTTCACTTCTGAGCCAATAGAAATTACATGTGGAGTGCCCCAAGGCTCCATCCTGGGACCACTTCTATTTAACATCTACATGCTCCCACTGGCCCAGGTTATAAAGAACAACAACATTAGTTACTATGCAGATGACACACAGATATATATATTAGACTGACACCAGGAGACTGAGGCCCTGTACAGGCTCTTGGTAAATGCACTGAATAAACTAGTTCATGCTTTCATCTTTAGTCGACTTGATTACTGTAACAGTGTTTTTACAGGACTACCAAAAAAATCCATCAGGAAACTGCAGCTTATTCAGAACTCTGCTGCTCGGGTTCTCACAAGGACCAAGAAAGTAGACCACATCAGTCCAGTTCTGAGGTCTTTACACTGGTTACCTGTCTGTCAGAGGATAGACTTTAAAGTTCTGTTACTGGTTTATAAAGCTCTGAATGGTTTAGCACCAAAATACATGACTGACCTCCTGACCCAGTATGTACCAGCCAGACCTCTCCGGTCATCAGGATCTGGTCTTTTATCAGTTCCTAGAGTCCGAACTAAACATGGAGAAGCTGCATTCAGCTTCTATGCACCACAGGTCTGGAATAGACTTCCAGAAAACATTAGATCTGCTGAAACACTCAGTGTATTTAAATCCAGGCTAAAGACTCACCTGTTCTCAGTTGCATTTGATTAATATGTATTCAAAAGTTTACGTCCGCACTGTTTATCTATGCTTGTAAAATCAGCTCTATTTTAATCTTATCTTAATGATTACATCTTCATTATTTCTGTCAGGATGTGGTGATGGTGGTGGAGGCCCCAAAAGCAGGAGACTTGGCTCGGTGGCAGAAACTTAAACATGTGCTAAACGAACTTAAAGATGACAAAACCATGGAGAACCAAACCAGTATCATAGCATAGCAGAACAGAACACGTGACCACCTGCTTTAAAAATCAGACACTTAACTGAAGTCGATTAATTTATTGACGACAGCTGTGGATGATTTGGTGGTGAGACTGAGGAAAAACAAAACATGACAAAATCCTGACAATTTCTCTTGATTGTTTCATTTAAAGCACTGTGAATTGTCTTTGTACATGAAATGTGCTATACAAATAAACTTGCCTCACATTTTTCAGAAAAAAGAAACATTGTCATAGTTTTAAAACGCTTTCAGGGTCACAAGGTTGCCAGAGTCTATCTCAGGTGCTGTTGGACAAATGTGGGGAACACTATAGATCGCTAGTCTGTTGGGTGATGCAGTCACCTCTTTTATTAATCTATTCTTTACATTTTCAAAATCTTAAATAACTTTATGCTTTCAAGACATTATAATAATTTTATTTTACACATTACTTGATTATACTAACACTTTACTGATTCCAAAATCTCTAATAAAGGTTAAAGAGGGAAATTAATTATAAAAATGTAAATGACTGTTACAAACCAGCATTTTATCATTTTTATTATTAACACACAGGAAGCCTGTATCCCCCACAAGACCACACAGACAAACAGTCTCTCTAATAACAATTTAACACATCCCACCACAAATTGTCTGCGTGTTTGGGGCAGTAAAGAAAGAGGTCGAACTCAAGAAAATCCCACACAGACTTTGGGACAAACATGACCTGATAGTGAAGCCACAGGATGAACCAGGAACCTTCCTACAGCGAGCAGACCTCATTATCCAGCCTATTTATTGTACAAAACAACATTTTTTTTTCATTTAAAGTTGTATTTTTTACTGATTCACATTTGGGGTTTTTCTTGGACAAACTCCTGCAGTGTTAGTTGTCCTCTTTAGATCCACAAAGATAACATTCCAGAAAGCGTTCGTTCAAAGTCGGTTTGATCTCCCGCTTTTGTTTTGCTAGACAAATGCAGAAATGCAACACCAAACATGAACAGTTGAAAAAAATCAACATGTAAATCAGGTAACAGATAAAAAAAAAGAACACAAATAAGTCTAAAGCTATAATACTGTTGTAAAAGGATGAAGCAGCAATGTTACAGATAAATACAAGACAGTAGAGGAGCAGCGTTTTGATGTTTCATTAGTGATTTAATGTAGGAAAACAAAAAGAGAGACAGAGGAAAGGAAAAAGAGGTTTGAATCTGTAGTCTCTGCACTTGCAGAGACTCTTGACAACAGACTGTTGTGAGTTCTGTCATTTCCCAGGTAGGTGTTGTCGCTCCCTGTAAGATAATGATGAAGAGAGGTGGTGGATTAGTTCTTTCAAAGAATGAAGACATACTTCCTCTGCAAGATAAAACATGCAAGCACAAGATCTCTGTTGTGCTGGACTCTGTGCTAATGTATGTTCTGGAAGGCATTCAAATAGCTAAGCTGAGCCTCAGTATGAATGAAGAGTATTATAGTGTATGTGGAGTTTGTTTGGTTCACAAAATGTAAAAATGCTACAGCAATATTAGTTTTAAAAATAATGTTTAAAATAGTATAATTAAAGACTACAAATCTAAAATAGAAACTAGTCATACCTGAGGTATTCTACTCATTCTGCACTCCTGGTTTATATTATTAATTGTAAATTTTGTTGTTTCTTTCCCCAATCTCCTCACCCTGTATCTCCTATCGGCAGTATGTGTTGTGTTTTTATGATAGTAGAATGTTTTGCATTTTTCTTTTTTTATTGATTAATTTACTTGTTAAAAGGGGGAGACGATATAAGTCTTTCTTCTTTCTGTCCCCTTATCATTTCTTCATGTTGGAGTTTGCAACTCATTGTTGTAATAAATGTTTATTTTTTTATTTTATTGAAAAAAAAAAAAAAGTGTGAATCAGTGGCATGCTGATTCATGGTGGTGACCCCTGAGGGGATAAGCTGAAAGGTGAACAACACCTATAAATGAACAAATGAAGAGATGTCAAAGTAGTTCTAAAAAAAAAAAATGTCTCCAAACAGATTATAAAAGGTGTAAAAATGTTACTCACTTAATCTAATGTTGCAAAAATGCCAGCAAGTTTTTTTCCTTTGTTGTATTGCTGCTCTGTGTAAGCAAGATACAAAGACAAACGTGCAATACCATGTGGTCTGACTGCAACATTCATATATTTCATATATTCTCAATTTTTAAAAAATCTTTTGTGTATTTTTATGTATGGTTCTTGTTCAAACTTGTCTTTGTAAGAATCCTGACTCAAGAGCAGCCAAAGAAAAAGTCCAATGTGCTTGTTTTCTTTTAACATGTAAAAATGGAAATAAACTCTCTTGGATCTTTAATCTTTAAAAGTTGACTGAACTAAAAAAGTTTGTGAAGGTGTGTTTTCCAAGCATGTCCAGTAGAGGGCAGTAGTGTGATACAATTCACATAGACATGGAGATTCTGAAGGACAGCAAAACTGCACCTCCACTAGAATCCAAAATGAGAAGATATGTCATTCTTTAGAGATAGAGAAGAATTTAGAAATAGATAAAAGAGTAAAATAACAAAATAATAATAATAAATGAGTGTGCAAATGGCCGATTTAGCCAAAAACCTAAAATGCCAAAACAAGGCAGCCTGTTAACTTTACAGCCAAAAAGAAGTTTTTATTAAAGTTTGACATACAGTTCAGGACATTGATTTTTTTTAAATTAAAATTGTGCTGTTTAAGTCATTTTGTACTTCAGAGCACTTTAAATAAGTTAAAAAAGTCTAACTAAAACTTTGGAAAAGGTGGAAAACTCTAACAAAGTAGAATGAAATTAGATTACTAGAAACTATTTATAGATATAACAACATAAATCAAGAAAGCATGATGTAAACTATTGGATACAATGTGATAACAGACAGAAAACTGTGCAGCAGGAGGATATATGTTTGTTTATTGATTTATTTATTTGTTTTTTCCTTAATTGCAAACCTCCCACCTCTTCAAGGTTTTAGAATCTTGTTGTCTTCATGTTTTTACTAATGCAGCATGACGCAATATGAGATTATAAAAAAATTGTTACCAAAGAAATACAAAAATATTCACAAATGAAGCTTATCTTCATCAAACTGATTAAACTATTTGATTGAGAGGTAAAATATTTCAAGAATCTTTTTTTTTTTAATGCCATCAACTTTAAGAAACAGTTTTATCCTTTAACTGGTAACTTGATAAATACATTAACCTTCACTTTAATGAGATTTCTGCGACTTGAGTAGAGCATTGACTTGATACTGTTGGAGTGAGTCATTTCAGAGGTCATTTTAGTTGAAAAGTTTACATGAATGTTTTGTCAGTGGAAGCTAAATGTGTGGATGCTGAATTTACAGTGTGAGTCATTCGACTTGGATAATCTGTCACTTCTTTTTTCTGGTTTTAAGGAGGAGCGAGTCCCTAAGAGTGTTTCCACTGCGGCTAAAATTAGGTAGCAAGACGTACATGGAGGATCTCTCTTTTTTGTATATATATATATATATATAGGTGAGGGAGAGAACTGTGGGACTCGCACATAAGAGCGATGAGAGGGTAAAACTGTTATGAAAAAGACTCAAAAGGAGTTAAAGCAAGAACATTTTGTCATCTTTTAAAAATAAATACATCTTTATTTCTTAGAATTTTTTTTCTGATTAAAAAACTACATTTTGCTGCCATGTAGCCTTCAGGAGTCAGACCACTCTTCTTTCAGTCTTAGCCTAATCTTTAAAAAACTGTGACTTTTTTTTGCAGGAACAAACAGGATTTAATCTTTTTCAAGGGTGCAGAAACTAAACAAAAAAAACTCCCAAAAACTGCAAGACGTTGTTGGAGATGTCATCAGAAAGCCACCAGGGGGAAGCCGTGCCATCAATGTCTGACGCACTTCAGAGACAGGATCCAGCTTCCAAGATTCTCAGATTATATCCTACAGTGGTGAACGCAGCTGAAACAATCTCCTCTCTGAAAAACAGAAGAAAGCAGACGTTCACCGCTTTGCAAACAAAACCAAACACTGTGGCTCATCGCACGTTGATAAAGCACTCTCTTTTTGCCTTCATGAACCCGTGCAGCTGCAGATGAACTCCCTGATTTCATGTGTTTGGGGAGGCTAAGCTGCAGAGACAGACACTGAGCAGACGAGCTGAAAAAGACGTTTTGCTCAGTCTCTGCACAAACGTGTTTCATTAACTTTGGCAGGCAGCTCACTGTCTTAAAGACAGAAATGAAAAGCAGACACAGAATTGGCTGGAAAATAAGGAACGGTTTTTATTTACTGCTGGATAATTCTCCTTTAGAGTTTTTTTTTTTTCATCACACTGCTGTCTGGGGATTATATGAGTGTGTATTATGTCACGGCCTGCAGCATTCAGCTGTACAGGTGGAGACCTGTCCTGCTCTTCACTTTGTTGTTGAGTTACTCTTTCTTTTTCCCAGAGGGCCTCAGTTCCTTCAGGCTTTATACAGTATTTACTATGTCAGGGGGGCTGCTGCTTTCAGCTATGGTGGGGGTGAGACTTGCCCACAAAAAATGTTTTTCAGGTGAGAGCACTAAATCATTTGAAAGTGCTAAGGAGGGTAAGAAGGTATGAATTGACTTTTGTTTTTACAGGAAAGTGAGAAATAAAAAAAAATGCTTAAAATAAATGTTAAAACACCAAAATAGATCCTTAAATTCGGTTTTGATTTATTGATGGATGGTCTTTCTTAACGGTTTAGTCTGCTGGAAGTGCAGCTCGAGTGCAGGCTGATTATACGGTCTTTAGAGGTACGCTTTTGGTTTAGTTCAAACCTGCTTTCTCACAGCTGCATTTGTTTCAACGAAGAAAAATCCACGATTTGCAGCAAATATGATGATCTTATGTCTTCAAATTGTTGATCACATGAAGTTAAAATGTTGTGTTTTGTAAGAATATGATGCACGTGACATACAGAGACGCCACAAGATAATCGTATCTTCCTCTTATCTTCAGCTGACGTGGAAAGAATAAGTAAATTATGTAACTTGACAACACTTCCTGCTTCCTTTTGGATAGATTTTCTTTAAATGAGTAATATTTAGCTTTTGATTTATACACAACAGTAGGAGAAACCCTAAAATAATCACAAAAAATTCAAATTCAGCATGTTTTCAGTTGGGCCTCCAACAGCTGATGTGGATCTCTTGCAGCAACAATCTGGAAGCCAGTCGTGTGTTGAACTGGACCAGCCGCCGTCGTAAACGCCAGATGCTTTGGATAACGGACCGTTCCAAAATATCTTTTTCTTTTGTCATCAGAAAAGCCTTCCAGGAGTTTTGCTTTTGCACAGAAACAGTGACTCTTTTCTAACAGTGTTTTTGTTACAACGGAGGACTTGGAGTTTCCATAAATAAAAGAAAAAATGACAAAAAGGGGATGTGATGATGAAATTCCAGATCAGACACGAAAATATAAAGACAAATTAGCGGTATTGACTTTAAATTATTTTAAACTTAGCAGCAGATGGAAAGTTGATGTTAAAAAACAATAAATAAATAAAGGTTTTAGGTTTATTTATGAATGCAGTCATTTTTAAAGAGAGCTTGTGATTAAACTTATCTGATAAATGTTATCTACTCACCTTAAAGAAGATTTTAAAATGTGACCAAATCATGCTTTTATTCATGTAAAACTCTCTTTACTCAATTCAACGTGAGTTTTCATGATGGTAAAACGATATGATGCTTTTAACAACAAAGCCTGCTCAGTGTTAATCAGAGAATCGCACAAAGAAATTTAAAAAATCTTGCCAGAGCAATGACATATCCCTCTACAACTTAAAAATGTGTTTTTTGTTACTCATGGTTACACAATATCCACAGACAAACAAATAAAAAAGCAATGTTGTTATGTTGTCTTAAAATAAAGTCAATAAAAAATGGAAAACACTTTAAAAAGTCAAAAGTTTGCCATCTTCAAAACTTAAATTAACTGTGCTGCCTTCAAATATTTTTATTTTTCAAATTAAATTAAAGAAAAGTTAGTTTTATTTTGAAAGGATTCCACATACAGCCCTATTGCTGCAGAATAAATACCCTCATCTTTTACTTTAAGAGAAAAACAACAGTTTTTTTCTGAAATATATTAATTTCAACCGTTTTGGGGACACCTTAAAGGAATCTTTATGACATATTTTTCCTCCTTTAGCCTAACTTTTGTGGCTATATGAACACTGTGATTATATCTCTATCCTCCTGCTTTAATCTGCCACCTGTTGACTCTGAAAATCCTTCAGACGGGCCCTTTCATATTGGTGAGTGTGAGCCCTGCACTCACCACTGCTGGCTGTTATTTTCAAATTCCACCTTTTTTTTCTTCATCTTTTCTCATACCGTGGAAATTCAAATATGAACAGTTTTAGCCTCATTTTTTTACTTTAACACTTGTAAGTAAAATAGCTTTTGTGAGACTTTTTTTTCTTTTTTTTTTTTCAACTGATAAGCAGCATCACTGGACTGAAGCACTCTGGCTTCGCACCCCAGCAGCAAAATGCAGGTCACGCAATGCGCTCAGAGCAATTCTTATTCATCACTTATTCAACAGCCACCAAGAGTGTGTCGTCACCACCATTTGAAGTCCCTGAAGTCAGCAGCTAGCGAGATCAGCCGGGAGAAAAAGTAAAGTTTGACAGTTTTTTTTTAAATTTATTTTATAAAGTTTTAAAACTGACATTTTTTGTTAGTCTTTCTTTTCAGGCAATGTCTCCTAATAATAGTACTCACAGCAAATGTTTGCTTGCTTGGAACTAAATTAGTAAGTTCTTTATGAAGATTAGGGCTAAATGTTTTAAAATTGGGTCCAAAATGCTCATCCAACTACCTTTAACCCCTTTTCTACCCTCTCTTTAGTACCCTATAATCCCCCATCTCACTCTTGTTTTCCAACCAGTCAAACAATAAAAAGGGTATAAAAATATATATATATAAAGTTTAGTCTCCAATACAAAAAGGTATGCACAAATATACACCTTGTGTGTCGGAAGATTCATTGCCCACTAATGGAATGGTAAAATCTGTCCACACAAAAGGACCTCAGCTCTGGGGTTTGACATGAGTAACTTGAGAACATTGAAGAGCTTTTCAATTCTTTTATATTTTAATTACTTTTTACCACATTTTTTTAAGATCATCTTTTGAATTTATTTTACAAGCATTCCCAGTGGACTTTAAATTATGATTTTGTCGTTTTTAGTCAAATATAAAAGAAACATAGTTTCTGCAAAGCAGCAGTATTCATCAGAAAGTCTTGTCTGAGTTATTGGTGGAACCGTTGGCACAGAGAAACACCATCCCTTCAAATCCTCAGAATAGAGCTGGTGGCCCGTCCAGTCTGCTTTCTATATAGTGCTGCCATGAACGATTATCTTAATAGTCGATTAATCAACAATTATTTTTTTCGATTAGTCTAATAATCGGGTCATGCGCAAACTGGATGTAAAGCACAAATCTTAACCGTCATTAGCTTTAAACTAACTAAAAATTAGATATATAGCATTACCTGTGATAATGCTAGAGTGAACGTTGTAAACTGAATTTGTCTGCTGATGCTAGTGCTGATAGCTGAAGATGTTGAAATTGATATCTAAAAACGCTTAAGCTGATAGCTAAAAACGCTGGAAATGATAGCTAAAAACGCTGAAATTAATAGCTAAAAACGCTTAAGCTGATAGCTAAAAACGCTGGAACTGATAGCTAAAAACGCTGAAATTAATCGCTAAAAATGCTGAAGGTGATAGCTGAAAATGCTGAAATTTATAGCTGAAAATGCTAAAGCTGTTAGCCAAAACAGCTAGCATGCAGCTGAAATATTTGCTAAACCCTAAATTACCTTAAAAAAGCTGAAAAAGTCTTAAATTACCCAAAACAGCTAGCATGTAGCTGAAATGTTAATTAAAATCAAAAGTTGCTTAAAAAAATCTTAATGAATTCCAAAATAGTCCAAATTGCTAGTATAATGCTATTATAACTTTCAATTTTACTACACTCTCACTCAATATAATATAAAGTAACGACTAATTGAATATTAAATTAGTTGTCGACTATTTTAATAGTCGATTAGTCATCGATTAGTCGACTAATCGTGGCAGCACTATTTCTATATCACAGAAAAATCTCTGTTTCAAACAATATTTGCTCTTTCACAATGATTTAAATAAAGAAATACTCAAAAATGCAGTTTAAAGCTGAATTTTCTGTATATATCTCCTCCATCATGAGAAAGGACACAAACTGGGTCTTTCAAAAACACATTTGAAAAATCAGTCACACAAAAATAGTCACATTAATTATAGTTAATGATTAATGAACTATTAATTGATTAAGTAAATAATTAAAAATAATCATAATTAGTATTGAAATTAGGCTCAACTGGGGTTTAAAGGCAGTTAAAAAAAGTAGGTTTTAAGAGAAGATTTAAGACTTGTAACAGTAGTAGTAGGTCTGGTGTGGAGGAAAAGATCATTCCATATTGCAGCTGTAAATACTCTGTCACTCCTGAATTGGAGTCTTGAACGGGAAACCTTCCGGAGAACCCGTAGAAGTTTAAACTTCTTCCTGCAGCATATGGCTACAGCAGTTCAGATAAAATGTTGGAGTCAAACCAGTCAGAGCTTCGTCACTCATATAATCGTAATGTTTTTGTGTGCTCATCTGGGATCTGGGATCTGTACTTGGATGACCACCGAAACGTCTTCTAGATCGACTGTTTAAAATCCAGAACAGAACCCCAAGAAAAACTGCGGTTGTAAAATTAAAAAAGGCCCCAAGTGACAGATGAGCCGACGTTGGAGGAACTATGCTAGATCCCAGCATGCACCAGCTGGGGGCTTCCTTTGTTGCTGTGTCAAATACTGTAATGTAAATCTGTTGAGGCAGTTTTATACTCCAAACCATGAGGCTATTTCTGCCATTGCGTGTCACAGTTTTATTTTTACAGATGAACAACTGAGACTTCCTACAAGCTTGACGTGAATGCCATGTGATAGTTGGTAGTAGCTGGTTTAGAGCTAAAATAACCTGTGAAAGAGTTAGCAAGTAGCACTTGGAGTATGTGGTCAAATGCAGTTTTTCAACCAATGAGGAGTAAAAGGTCTAGATTGTTATGTTTTAAAGTCCCAATCATCTTTTGAGAGCTATATCAGAGCTATCGAGCCGCACAGTGTGAGTAAGATGCCAGCTCAGAGGAATTAAGCGAAGACGTACATAGATCTAGTTCAGAGGTCTGCATCCTGTGGCTCAAGAGCCACATGTGCCTCTTTTACCTCTCTATGGTGACTCTCTGGTTGAAGAAAAATAAAATAGTAATTTTTAAAAGTTTTTTCATTTATGTAATTTAGTTTACTAAGGAATTTTAAGTTATGTTGGAGTTTAGCTAGTAATTAAGCAACTAGTTAGCTTTTTTTTTGCCTAATTTGGCCTCCTCTGAGTTAGCAAAAAAAATTAGCAATAAGCTAATGTTTTTGGCTAATTTGTTATCTACTGAGATTTTTTTTTTTTTTTTTTTGGCTAATTTAGAGTTTAGCTTCTATTTTAGCAACAGGCTAACATTTTTGGCCAATTTAGTTTAGAATGATAGCCTATTTTGGAGTTTAGCTAGTAATTAAGCAAAGAGCTAGCTTTTTGGCTAATTCACATCTACTAAGGTAAAAGGTAAAAATAAAAAAGAAAAAACATTTTAAGAGATGCTAGTTTCTTTTTATATTTTTGCTTTTGATTGTGCCAAAACATAGGAATAATCCTTTTTTTTAATGGTAATGAATTATTCAAATTTCTTTCAAATTAAATCTATGTGACCTCTAGATTTTGATCAGTAAAGTAGTCCAAATGGCTCTTTTACTGTTAAAGGTTAGAGAGCCCTGATCTGGTCATTTTCAAGTGGATGCATTAGAATGGACTGGAGCAGGGAGTTTGTGCCCCTGTAGTTTCTATGTCACATGTACAAGCTTTTTTCAATTACTATTTTTCGTCTATTCCAGATTCATAAAAAGTTGAACAAAGAAATACTAAAAAATGAAATTTTAAGCTTAATTTACTTTATAGATTTCTTCCATAATGAGAAAAATGCCACACGAACAGGTCAAAAAAACGATTTTCATATTGGATCTTTGAGGTTATTTGAAACATTTTCTTTTATATTCTTACCATGGTACGACGGAGTATTAGGGGCAGTTTACCAAGGAACAATGCTTTTTTTTTAAATTACGACTTTAAATCTTATAAATTTACAAGTAAAAACTCGTTACTGTTATATTACGTGAAAAAAGTTTCATATTAATGACTTTAAAAGTCATAGGCTAAATGTATGATTTTTTTTCTAATAAATTTACGAGATTTAAAATAGTAAATTAATTAATTAATTTATTTATTTTTTTGGCCCTAATACTCTGTCGTTCTAAGAACTAGAAGGTGTCTCCTTATTTTTTTATTTATTTTATGATAATGAGTTTGCAAAATGTTCAGTTGAAAACTGATCATATGTAACATTTTTTTGGACGTCAAGCGTTACATAGTAAGTAAAAAAAAAAAGTACCTAAATTTGTAAGTAGTAAAATGATGGTTCAGATTTCCTCTTTTTAGTAAAATATTTGAAAAATATTTTTTCAAAATATCATTACATTACTTGTTGATAGTATATATACTTGTAAGATTTTATGAGTAAATTAGGAAAATTTGCCTTTTTTTAATTCTGTTTTTTGTTAAGCAAAATACTTTGTGTCGTAGTTAATGTATAAAAAGATAAATGGATGATAAGAAAGAAAAACATGAAATAAATACAATAATGAAATGTAAAAAAAGTTTCATAATGAACCTGTTTTTCAGTCAGTCTTAACATTGCTAAGTGTTTGAGTTCTTTTTTGTATGAAGTCTCCATTTATAAATTAGAGTATTTTTTTCTTAACGTGTTAGTTGTTAATGTGATGTTTATGTAATTGGCAAGACTGTGTGAAAAGCTTGCTGTCTATATTTTCTGGTTTTACTGATTTTCTTTGATTAAAATAAGCGTTATTCCCGTCTGTTTTCAAACCTGAAGCAAAAACATCCTCATATCAGAGTTTCAAACTGCTAAGCTTTTCTGAATCATCCTCCCATTTTTAAAGTTATTCCTTCTATTTTTAAAGTTTCTTTCCATTTTATTAACAGCTGAAGTATCTCTTTGTGGTTGCTCATTTCTATTAAGACCACTGTAGCCTGCAGTCGTTGGTTATAGAAAGTCTTGTTCCCCTAAAACATATTGATAACTAAATCAAAAATGACTTTCCACATATTGATGAAAGCGTGGGATACAGCTAGTGGTGATCAGAGGATTGACACTGTTGATTTTGGCGTCCAACAGAGTGTTTATAGACTGCTCTTTGTCCTCTTGGCCTCAGAGCTGTCAATTTTGATCATTCCCAAATTCCCTGTGGCATGATGCACGAGTGTCCGTTAATTGGGATGATGGGATCAATGTGGAGCAACACACAGTGAGGATTCACTAACCTAGTTATATGTTGGTAAAGACCAGAGCAAAACTAAATTAATGATTTCCTTTAGTAAAAAACACTATAGCGCTGATACATTTTCTATTGTGCAAATTTAAAATAATATTTCAACTACAAATTTAAATAAGTTCATACATCGCTATGTATTATATAGTCTACTTTTTGTCATAAATATTAAAAATAAGCACATTTCTTCAGCTAATTACTTTATTACAGACTCAAAGTCCATTTGCCACAAAGACGCAACAGACTTTTAAAATAAAATAAAAATGAAAATAAAATAAAAATGAAAAAAAATAAAATAAAAATTATAATTATAATTACAAAATGCTTGTTAAAAAATCTAAATAATTGTAAAATAATCAATGATCCCTTGAGTTTTAATATTGGGGTTCTCAAGCTCTTCTTGGTCTGCAGCTGTGAGAGCTCGACTGCTGTCAAGAAATCCAGAAATCCCTGCTGGAGGACTGAAATGGTGCTTCCATTCTGTCTGGGGTGTTGTTCTGCACAGTTGTCATATATGGGCTCTGTGAGGGATTGCCATGTGACCCAGGAGCAGATACAAATCCTCTGATCTGGTATGTTTCTGGGCTGAGCTAAGTTTAGAGGCCTGCAGAGACGAGTGACCTGTGAGGATTTCTGGACAAGACACAGAAATGGAGCCTTCTGCTTTTGCTGTGTCCGGAGAAGCTTTTATAGATAAGCTGTTTACCTAATAGAGGACAATGTTTAGCTTTTTTTAAATTATAAGTCTTTTAGTGACAGATTTAACAAAAAAAAAGAGTTTGAGGATAAATAAATAATGAATAAACGTCTCAATTCTGTGAAGGATAAAGATGAACATATAAGGAAGACAAGATGTTAAGGGGAAATAGAAACAATTCTATAAATGTATGGTGTATATATATGTTCCATTGGGAGGCCTGACCTCTTACAGCTGCCCATCAGAATGCATTAAGGACATGCATCATTCATTGTAAAAACAGGAAGCCAAATGCTGCAAGTGTTTGGAAAGCACAGCTGACACTTTATTCCAAAATAGTTCTGCTGGCCCAAAAACGAGCAAAATCAAAACCCCTGTACACTGGATTTTAAACAATTTATTTAATTTATTTTTTATATTTTATTTTTTATTGACCAAAAACTGACCAGTGAGAGCTACAAAGTCCAATTGTACTGCCTATATAAATGCATTTTATGTTTTTGTAACCATTAAGCCATTCATTTATCAAATATAGCTTTTAAATATTTACAGTGATTGAATTTAAACTGTGTTGTACTTTTCTTTACATAGCAGTTAAGTTCCTTTCAAAATAAAATACACCATGTCAAATAAGATTCCCGCTGCAGCAGATTTACTTGTATCAAAAATGCAAGAAAGTCCAAAAAACACATAATATTTTCTATCATTATGGTTTGCCTTAGTCTTTTTTCTTAGTTTACTATCAAATATAAACATGAAAATGTTGATGTAAAATTCAATATTTGTGTGCCTTTAGCTTATTTTGATACTAAACCACTCTAGAATATTATCATTATTTTTGTTCAGTTATGTTAAAAATCTTAGGGACAAACCCTTATTAAGGTAAACAAACTAACCAAATTACAAACCATTGTTTACTCAAATTGTTAGTACTTTTCTTGAAAGTCAAAGAGAAATGAAGGGATGAACGTATATGGTCCCGGTTGCAAACCTCTGGTCTATATATTCAAAATCAATTTTAATATGAACTCTGTAATATTCTTTGTTCTTTCTCCAAGTTTTTTGTCCAGTTATTTTCTTTTATTTTGAAAGGGTCTATTAACACGTAATTGAAAAAAAAATGTATGGTCAGTGCTGAACTTTTTTCAGATAAGGGTTAAGGTTAGGATTACGGTTACGTTAAGGATTAAACCACCAAATGGTTCCTGAATGCGACTGTGTCTGCAGCTCGCCACTCCCCCAGAGGATCAAATGCGGAAAATACATTTCACAGACCCTGGATTGTGACAGCTAATTGGACTTTGAGTTTAATTTTAAATACATGCATCCAACAACAAAATCTAGCTTTGGGCTCACTTAAAATACATGCGAACAATGCAGCAACGTGCATCTTGGCTGCACGCATTATGTGTGACCAACATGAATTTCCATTTTCCTCCATCCTTGTATAATTATAAAAAAGCATTGATTTTTTTTATATTCACAACATATTTTCTCTTTAGCCTTACTTGTTTCTTTAATATTATTTATCTCCATTATTCCATTGTATTATATTGTGGAATGTGTTTTTTACCTCTTTACTCGACTGCATCTTTCATGTGTTTTTAAGGGTTTTTAATCATTATTTTCTTCTTCCGATTCATGAAAATTGTTGTCCTGTTAATGTATTCTCTCTTCTTTTCTTTATTGATTCTTTTAAAGTTATGAATTCCTTCCTGAAATAGAGTGTATTCTCATTTTCTGTTGCTTTCCCCAAATGTTCTTTCTCTATCCATTTCTCTATCAATTTCAGTCTAATTTTAAATTGCTTCCATCGTTTCTCTTTGCTAGTTTTTCTAATATGTAATTGTCCATTTTTTCCCTCTTCTTCCAGAGTGAAAGCATCAAATTGAAGCTCACATGATTTATTGAAAGGTGACGAATTTCCCTTTCAGCCAAAAGTTTGTTCAGTCTGAGCCTCAAATTTCCTGTCCGATGACGCAGGTTGGTGTTTTCTTTTTAAGGCTCTTCAAACTCTTGAAAGAGGCTTTGTACTTCTCCCTCTCGAGGGTTTTGTTGTCTGCCAGTTGATTGCTCTGACCTGGCAGTTGAGACATCTCCTGCAGTTCCTCCAGGTCTTGTTCAGTAGGGCTCCCCCTTAACCAGCATCACACAGAATTTCATGTTTTCTAGATTTCTTTTTTTCAGACAGTTGGTGCCCACCTGAGATTCCTCAAAGACCCTTTGGACCAACATTTGTTTCATCCATTTCCTGGATGCTGCTATCAACCACAGGCCAAACAAAGGGCTTTACTCCAACATAAATTGATTTTTCTATTTTTAAGTTATGGGATTGTGTGCATAGAGATTAAGCAAATTGCTTATATATGTGCCACCACTCAAGAACCAGTCAGATTGCAGACAATTATCCTGCACATCATCCACCCCAACTTAAATAATATGGTGTTCCATTGCGAAGAACCTATTTTTTTTTGTTGTTTCCCCAACAGCCACGCAAATAAGACTTTGAGTTTCAGTTCAATTCAATTTTATTTATATAGCTCAATATCACAATTAGATACCAGTTTCTTCTTAAGGTCCCTTTCTTATCATTTTTTGATCTATTTCCAAAGCCTTCCCAGTGGTCTTTTATTTACGATTATGCCATTTTTTTCCAAAATGTAAAAAACAAGAAAGTTTCTGCAGATTGGTAATAGTTCAATAGAAATTGACAGATTGGTGATAGTTCAATAGAAATTGACAC